>NC_059072.1:373399016-373699016 GCF_020497125.1 Mauremys mutica | reverse complement strand
GCCAGGACTGGAAGGGGCGAAGATGGAGCCGCGCATATGCGGTGACATATGTGCAGGAGGCCATGTGACCCAGAAGGCGTAGGCAGGAGCGCACGGTTGTGGTCGGGAAGGCGACGAGATTCCGGATGATGGAGGTCATCGTCTGGTGCCGGGCGCGGGGAAGAGAGGCCCTGCCAACCGTGGAGTCGAGAACCGCTCCGATGAACTCCAGCCGCTGCGTTGGGAGCAAAGTGGACTTCTCGGTGTTGATGAGAAGACCAAGCCGCTGAAAGAGAGACAGAATTTCTGCCATCTGTTCTATCACGAGCTGACGGGACTGAGCTCGGACCAGCCAGTCGTCGAGATACGGGTAGACGTGCATCTGACGACGGCGGAGGGCTGCTGCTACGACTGCCATGCATTTTGTGAATACCCTCGGTGCCGTGGAGAGTCCGAATGGCAACACGGCGAACTGGTAGTGGGCGTTGTTGACCACAAACCGAAGGTAACGCCGATGAGGAGGATAGATCGCGACATGGAAGTAGGCGTCCTTCATGTCGAGGGCGGCAAACCAGTCTCCCGGATCCAGGGAAGGAATAATGGTCCCCAGGGTCACCATACGAAACTTGGGCTTGAGCAGATATTTGTTCAGCTCGCGAAGGTCCAGGATAGGACGTAGCCCGCCTTTCGCCTTGGGGATGAGAAAATAATGGGAGTAGAATCCCCTGCCCCGCCTGTCTTGAGGCACTGCTTCTATGGCACCCACGCTCAACAGAGTCCGAACCTCTTGCAAGAGGACTTGCTCGTGAGAGGGGTCCCTGAAGAGGGACAGGGAGGGTGGGTGGGAAGGCGGGGGCGAAACAAATTGTAGGCGGTATCCCGACTGGACCGTTTGAAGCACCCAGTTGTCCGATGTTAAGCGGGACCACGCCGAAAAGAAATGGGAAAGGCGGTTGTAAAATAAAGGGGAAGGATCCGGTAGGGAGAGTGATGGGCCGTCCTCGATCGTCCCATCAAAAGGCCTGCTTAGCCCCCTGAGGGGTCTTGGAAGCGGCCTGGCCCTGGTTGCGGCGGTTGCCGGACGGACGACGGCGATTTTGGGTCGGACGTCTGCTGGTGTAGGGGCGATAACGCTGTTGATAGCGGGAGGGCTGCGGCCGGAAGGGCCTGTGCTGCGTCGCCAGCGTGTGCATTCCGAGCGTGCGGATGGCAACACGCCCGTCCTTCAGGGTCTGGATCCGAGCATCCGTCTTCTCGGAAAACAGACCCTGGATGTCGAAGGGGAGGTCCTGGAGTGTATATTGCACCTCCGGCGGCAGGGTGGAGGACTGCAGCCAGGAGATGCGCCTCATTGTCACGCCGGATGCCAAGGTCCGAGCCCCGGAGTCCGCGGCGTCGAGGGCGGCCGTAATAGATGACCGAGAGGACTTCTTCCCCTCGTCCAGCAAGGCGGAGAACTCCTGGCGTGATGTGGAAGGCAGGAGCTCCGAGAACTTCGCCAGGGACGTCAGAATGTCAAAGACGTACCTGGCGAGGAGGACCATGATGTTTGCGATCCTCAGCTGCAAACCCCCGGCGGAGTAAATCTTACGGCCGAGCAAGTCCATGCGCTTGGCTTCCTTGGATTTAGGCGCAGCGGCAGGTTGGCCGCGCCTCTCCCGGTCGTTAACAGATTGGACCACGAGGGAGTCCGGGGTTGGGTGAGAGTAAAGGTACTCATAGCCTGATGGTGGGGCTGAGTACTTCCGCTCGACCCCGCGTGCTGTGGGTGGAATAGAAGCGGGGGTCTGCCATAGCGTAGTGGCGTTCTTTTGAATGGTCCGGACGAAGTGCAACGCCACGCGGACGGGCGCATCCGCACCCACCACGTTGGTGATTGGGTCCTCGTCCTCCTGGACCTCCTCTACAGGAAGATTCATGGACGCCACCACCCTGCGAAGCAGGTCTTGGAAGGCCCGGAGGTCGATGGGCGGGGGTTCGCTGGTCGCAGCCCCTGCCACCGCCTCGTCCGGCGAGGATGACGAAGATGCACCCTGCAGAACCGGCTCCGGCTCTACGTCCGGTGGGTGAGCCTCCTCCGAACCGTGAAGCGTGGGCGATTGGCGGACCGGATGAGCAGATGGCTCGTGCGGAGGAGAGGGAGGCGGCCGGCTAACAGTCGCTTCAGGGACCCTGGTGCTGGTGGTCACATCCCTCCTGGGAAACGGGATACCTTGACCTTCATGCTGTCCCCACGGGACCCAGTAGCCCCACTGCTCATGCGGAAGTCCTTGTGGGGTAGGCCACCGGTGGGTAGTATCATCGGCCCCGGAGGCTACGGAAGCCGTGCGGGATGGCCAAGGCGGTGCTGTAGTGCCGACGGACTGAACCGCTGACGGCGGGAGGCCATGCACCGACGGCACCGAGGGTCGATACGCAGAGCGCCGACGGGACGGTGACCGTGAGCGTGGACTCCGACGGTGCTGGGAGCTCGACCGGCGCCGGGAGCTCGACCAGGACCGGGATCCGCGGTGCCGGGAGTGACTCCGGGAGTCGCGGTGCTGAGACGACCTCCGACGGTACCGACGGTACGGTGACCTGGATCGGTGCCGGGAGTGCGACCGGTACCGAGATCGAGAACGGTACCGGGACTCAGACCGGCGTCGGGACGGTGCTCGGTGCCGCGAGGAGGAGCGGCGACGAGACTCCGAGCGGCGGGACGGGGACCTGCGCCGGGACCGGGACCGGGACCTCGACCGTCTTCCACGCCGCTCGTCAACCGAGGGCAGTCTTGTCATCCTGGCTGGCTTGCCGAGAGAGACAACAGCCCGCACCGGCGGTGCCGGAGGCTCGGAGCCTCTATGAGCCTGATGAGGTCTCTGGCAGAGGAGAATGTCTCCGGCGTTGAAGGCAGCCTTGGCTCCACCTCGGTCGGTGCCGGGGAGCGTGGCGGTGCCGGACTCGACGGCGCTTGCGGAGCCGGAGTCGAGGGCTCAGGGCCCGTTTTACGCACTGCCGCAGCCACTCTCGTAGCGGACTCTGTGCGTGCCTTCGCCACAGCCTTCGCCAGTCTCTGCTTGCGTGCAGGCGAGAGCGAGCGGTGCCGGGTCGTTTTCGGCGGCGGTTTAGGTACCGTGGCCACGGTGCCGGCGCCGGTCGGTGCCGCGGGTGCACTCTGCACCGAAGAAGCCCTCGGTGCCGGCGCTGACGGTGCCGGGGGCTGGAGGGACGCCTCCATAAGGAGCTGCTTGAGGCGACTGTCTCTGTCCTTACGCGTCCGCGGCTTAAAAGCCGAACAAATGGCACACTTATCTGTTCGGTGTGCCTCGCCCAGGCAACGGAGGCAGGAGCCGTGAGGGTCACCCACTGGCATAGGCCTCTGGCACGTTGCACAGGGCTTAAAGCCCGGTGCCTTGGGCATGAGCCCGCACCGGGGAGGGGGAGGGAGAAAATACTCCCCCTATCCTTATCTAAACTAACTAACTATTAAAACTAACTATACTAACAGTAAAGAACTATATACAAAACCAGTAGAGAGAGCTAGGGATGTGGAGGACTACTGAGCACTCCACAGTTCCGACTGCCGTCACGGGCGGGAAGAAGGAACTGAGGAGCGGACGGGCCGGCTGGGGTATATATTCAGCGCTATAGCGGCGCCACTCCAGGGGGCGCCCAGCCGGCCCGCCGGAGTTGCTAGGGTAAAAATCTTCCGAAGAGCCGTGCACGCGCGGCGCGCACACCTAACTGGAATGCATTGGAGCAATCACTCGAAGAAGAACCAAACAATCATTCATTTTCTGATATCGCTTTAAAACTAATGTGAAAAGTTTTCAAAATAAATCACTATTTCAAAATCTATCATGTGTACCTTCTACAAATGAAACCTACATCTACCTCTGAGTTGTGAAGAATATGTACTAAAGGTTATAACAACCAACAAGAATGCACTTCTGTGTAGAAATCCATGATTAAATTGAGTCTTCCTGACTAGTGATTTAAATCAATTTGATTTAATCCAAACCCCCCTGATGGAAATGATCCGGTCCTGCTGCTCTGAGCCCATTAAACTCTCTACATTTTTCTTCCACCTCAGAGGTGGGAATTTCCGCTGTAGCTCGCTCCTTTCCATCAGCCTTCCTGCCTCCGTACCCCTGCCCAGCGGGAGGGTGTCTCTTTTCGCTGGGCCAGTTGCCGCTAGAATCACCGCCCCGTGGGGTTAAAGGCACCACCGGGCTCATCCCGTCTAACCCCCGCCAAGCTGCAGGATTTGCTGGGTCCAGCCCACCCCAGACAGCGGGCTCCAGCCTCCTTCCCAGACCCTCTAGCAAAGGCATTTCCATGCAACCCCCACCCCCCCGCGTCTGTCCCGGGCCCGCCGCTCTCACCCGTGGGAAGTGTCCCGAGATCTCAGCTACAGCTGCTGGGCTGCAGTTTGCACCCACGGCCCCTTGTCCTGCCCCTGGGGCAGAGAGACCAACTTCCCTCCGCCTGCTCCGGGGCGGCCTGTTCCGGGGCGTGTCTGGAGTCGGGGGCCAGGGCCCCGCTTCGTCTCCTCTTTTCCAGATTCTCAGAGTCACCCCCCCCGTCACCCTGTGGGCGGGTTTCTATTCAAACAGACCAGCGGGCATTCAGCGGGGGGGCCCCGGCAGACTTGGCTAAACCAACCAGGTCGCTCCGCTCCCGAGCCCAGCGCCCCCCGAAGGCGAGGGGGGAACAGCTGGTGAAACCAACCGGGCAGCAGCGCCCTTCCCCGCCGCGGGTCGGGAACCCGCAACCTCGGGGGGGGGGGCTCAGTTAGTAACGGCGTGGATTGTCCCCCCCCCCAACTAGGGAACCTTCCCCCAAAACGCCTCCTCCCCCCTCAGGTGTGAATCCCTCCGCTCGCCACCCACAGCCCGCTCGGGAGATCCCGATCCCATCCAGATTCTGGTCCCCGGCGGGCTCCACCGCCGCTAGCGGCCCCCACCCCAGAAATTAGCACTGAGCCAGAGAAGCGGGGATGGGGGCACCACCTATTTAGGGGGGGCTGGAAGAGAGATGTCACCCCCAAACCTGAATGTGGCGATCCGGGGGTCTGCTGTGACGTTTTGTTTGTTTGTTTTCCTGTGTAGACCAGGCTGTACTGGGAGGAGAACATCACGAGACAAGTATCAGAGGGGTAGCCGTGTTAGTCTGGATCTGTAAAAGCAGCAAAGAGTCCTGTGGCACTTTATAGACTAACAGACGTATTGGAGCATGAGCTTTCCTGGGTGAATACATGCATCCGAAGAAGTGGGTATTCACCCACAAAAGCTCATGCTCCAAAAGTCTGTTAGTCTATGTCATAAACAGTTAGTTAAGGGTTAAGGTTTTTGTCTACCTGTAAAGGGTTAACAAGCAGTACCTGTGGACACCTGACCAGAGGACCAATGAGGGACAAGATTATTTTCAAATCCGTGTGGAGGGAAGTTTTTTTTCCCTGTTCTTTGTTTTTTGGAGAGTCTCTCTTGGGAATTAAGAGAGTCCAGACATCTTAATCAAGTCCTCCCAGGTTTCTACAATAAATTCTTCTATTCAAGCTAGTGAGTATCAGCAAGGAACTAGTATTCTTATACTTTTATTTCTGTATTTGCAATTCTGTGTTTTGCTATAGAATTTCTTTAAGTCTGTACTGTGATTGCTTTTACTGAGAAAGAAGGGAGGGGGAATTCCCTCCAGAGATTGATAAGTTTAGACCCTGTATATTGTTCCATCTCGGTTACAGAGACAGTGACTTTCTTTTTTTATTCTTTAATAAATTCTTTTCTTTTCTTTGGACTTAGTTAATTCCTTCTCTTGTGGAAATTCAGGGGAAGGGGAGGACAGTCCTCCTGGGTTTGATTCAAGCAGTTTGAATCAGGTATCTCTTTCCAGGACTAGGGAAGGGGAGGGAGAGGTAAGTCCCTCTTTGTGTTGAGTCAAGGATTTGACTCGTGGCTAGGAGAGAGGGAGGGGGGAAGTGGGCTGCTTCCCTGTGTGTAGAGATTCAGGGACATTGAATCTGTGTTCCCCAGAAAAAGTTGGGGGAACAGGCAGTGTGTCAGACACTTAGAAAACGGACTGGTGGCAGCGTAGTAGATCTAAACTAGGATTTTAGTTTAGAGGGAAACCAAGGCAGGTCCCCACTTTGGAACCCAACAGCTCTAAGTGGGGGTGAGACCTATGACAGTCTATAAGGTGCCACAAGACTCTTTGCTGCATCACCAGACAGACATTTACATTGTTTTATTTAACTAAAACAACATCAAGTATTCTGGATTTTTTCTTCAACAGCAAACATAGAATATTTTAACAAAACAAGCATATCAATTTTTGAATCTAGTTAAATAGTAAAGTTTTTTAAAATCAGTTTTGTTTTTGTTAAAATTGTTTTTAGCTAAAATAGTTAAATGAAATATTTAAAAAAAAACAACAAACAAAAAAAACCCACCAGTATTTGCTGTTAACAGGCATGTTACCTCTGGAGACACAAATGCACAGTTTGAGAACTGCAAAACAAAGCATCTCTGATGGTCTCTTCTAGACTGAGCACTGAGTCCCATTGGGTAGATAGAAAGATTAACCTAAATAATCTATACAGAAGCCCCTGGAACCCCATAAAAATTGAGTCCCTAATCCATGAACTACTGGAACTCATTTACAAAACTTTTCTTAAACATGACATGAATATATTATCTCATACTATAGAATTAGAATGTATAATCTCTATTCCATGATGAGAGATCTTTCAGGTATAATGTATCTTAATTAAAACTATTTTGAGATTTTTTCCTCAAAGGCATTTTATAAAAAAAATCTGATTTAAATAAAAAAAAATCTGAATTTTTTTTAAATCATTGCCTTTTATCCACCCTGATTCCCATCCCAAATACTGAAAGAACTGACCCAGGAGATTGCTAGTCTGGTTGAAAGGATTCTTAATGTCATACCTATATTTAAGAAATGGAGAAAGAGTGAGTGGGGCAATTACAGATCTGTTAGTCTAACGTAAGTAATAGGGAAGATTTGGGAACAAACTATGAAGGAAAGAATAATTCAATTCATGGAGGTAAACAGAACAAGGGGGTTTTGATGCAACATATAGGTACCACATGAACCTAGTCTGATTGCGTCAGACTAACCTGATTTCCATCTTTGAGAAAATCATTGATTTTTATACATAAGGAAATGCTGGGACTTCAGGAAAGCATTTGACACAGCACCACATGGGAAATCATTATGTTTGTGGTGAGAAATTCTCAGGATGAATTTAAAGCTAAAATCCCAGCTTACTTTTACTCAGTTCACTTATTGAGATCCTTTAGGTCCTTCAAGAGGAGTTGAACGTTGTTTCAAAATGAGTCCAACTATCTTACGTACACGTCTTTCAGCTTTTTAAACCTTTCTTTTTAAACATAATTAGGCAGGTAAGGATTAGATTTGTCTTGGTAATCGTCAATGGGCATGGTTTCACTGCACACACACAAACCAATGAAAAACTATTTCCATCCATGATAATCCAAATTTACAGACAGGCAAAGTAAGGAAAATGCTGCTTGAAAACTTATTGAAGTTTGATTTAAGGCTCTTTCCTGTGTGTATTTTGACATGACGTTGACACTTCGTGTGTTATTAGTTATAAAGCTTTAACCCTTTGGATCTCAATGTGTCCTGCCATGAATTACTGACTGTTTCCCCCACCCTCCACCCCTATTGTCTGACACCCCTCCGGTAATTTCCTGCAATTGTGAACATTAAAACGAATACAAATTTAAAACAAAGCTTTAAAAGAAACAACAATTTTGTGTGTCAAAATTATAGCTCACCTCTGCTGTGTATCTGAACCTCAAGAATTGAACTCGTCTGTCTGTATATTGATCTTTTAACCAACTCTCTCATTCTTTTCTAATAAATTTTAGCTGAGTTACTAAGAATTGGCTGTGGCGTGTATTTTGGGTAAGATCTAAGTTATAATTGGACCTGGGTATGGGGCTGATCCTTTGGGATTGGAAGAACCTTTTCTTTTATATGATGAGAGAAGATTCTCAGTGATCATCATCAGATCTGACGTGTGTGTCTGGACGGAGGCCTGAGGCTGGGCACTTGAAGGGAACTGTGTTGTTTGGACTTGTGAGTAACCAGTGAGGTGCTACAGAAGCTGTTCTGTGCTGGTTGGTAAACTTCAGTATTGGAATAACCACCAGCTGCTGGGGTTTGTCTGCCCCGTTTGGTTTGCAGTTCACCCTGATTGAGTGACCTCAGCTGGCTCCCCCGGGCAGCACCTTCACAACAACCATTGACAAGTTGCTAAAGAGGTCCCTAAGGAAGGAATTCTCTCTCCTTCATAACTGTTCTTGCAGAGGTGAGGCTCGAGTTTGGTATGGAAGTGGCCTAGGCATTGCCAGAGAACTAATTAAATTAATTCCTCATTTAATCACTCACTGGCAGGATTTTGTGGTTTGCTGAAGTTTTTTTGTTTTGTTTTTTTCTTCTGAAGTACCCTTCCAGACTATGGAAATTTCCTTTTAAGGCAATAAACCCAGCACAGCATCAGACTCACCTTTCCCTGGGGTGATTTCTGAGTTTTTACCTCCAGTGCCATTCGATAGAAGCACTTCATTACCTTTCGCCAATTTCAACCCTTCTCACTAAAACAACAAGCAACTTTGTTTACAGACACCTGTGGGTGTTCTCGCGTGTGCGGCACTGTCGCAATTTGCTACCTCACCTCCGTCATCCCCTGGCCCAGTGGTTACTGGCTGGGGGGGACTGGGTCACTCCTGGCACTAGTTTGCACCATTAGGAAATCTCTCTTTTAAATGTGGACACAAACCAAGCCAGGTCTTTTTCAAATGTTGGAAACTTTCTGACTGCGCTGTAAGAAGGTATCTCAAGCTGAAGAGCTTTCTGTGCATTTCAGCGTGTTCTCCAAAGGGAGATGGGGGCTGCACGGAAAACAGACAAATTGTCTCTGCCGTAAAAACATTCCAGTTTCTGCCGAGAGAGGACAGGACGGATGATCTACTTCTCTCTGTGCTTAAGTTTCTCCCTTAACACTTGAGATAGCTCTGTTCTGCAACTCATACATGATACAGTTGGGAAATGAGCTGTACCCCACCAACAGTCTCCAGGTAGGTTTTGGGATTAAACAGATATTTTAATCCATTTTTAGAGTTGTAGAGAAACTCACTACGATGATGGTGTCATTTTAAGCTCCTCTGTACCAATGTGAATTAACCGTCCTGTTACAAGCGGTAAGTCGCACAGGAAGAATAATCAAGGACTCTTATTACCTAGGTGGAAGACACAAAACCTCTAGTTACTGCTGAAAGCAAAGACACGTTCGCACATTGATTTGAGGAAAGTACCTGAGAGAGTGAGAGCTGCCTCGGCTCTCTCCCTCTGACCTGCTCTATTGTACATGTGAGGAAAATGACCAAGCTCTCAACCTTCCTTCTGTCTGCAGCGTGTGCTCCACAAATGCAACAAGACGCATCTACAGTGATTTTCATTGTGTTGTGTATTTCTAACTACAGAAATTATTCTCCCTGGGTGTGTAAGCAAATGAGTGTGTCGTCAGACGCTGCCGGTGTGGTGCTCTGCTCAATGTTGGTAACAGTCGGCTGCCTGCGTGTTCCCTCTGTGTGCTGGCCCGGCTCTGCGCAGGTCGCTGACGCTGCAAACCCCAGGAGAACCCCCAATGACCACAGACTCTAGTAAGGTACGGAGGCAGGTCGGCCAGGTGTATTATCGAAGAGAAACAGTCTCCAGCTCACTGTTTGCTTTGCGAGACTCCAGCTTTCCCAGTGCACGGCAGCCTTGGGTTCCTTCCCTGCCTTTCACCCATTTCAACCCTTTCCTGTTAAAACAGCAATGAGCAGCTTGGTTTACAGTTTGTTGAGCCTGCTGCTTATCAGTCTCACCTAAAAAGGGTTCCCAGGTTGCAAAGTGGAGCAGGGTCAGGTTAGGGGGAAATGCCAGAGTAAAGCAGCCCCGCAGGTATCAGGGGATAGCCCTGCTAGTCTGTAGCCACAAAAACAAGGAGGGATCTGGTGCCAGTGGACTCCTTGTTGTAGCCCTGCACTGCAGGATGCAGCTTCAGAGAGAAGCTGTGGGTGGCGAGCGGAGGGAGTCACAGCAGAGGAGGGCAGAGTCGTGTTGCCCAGTTCAGTGTAGGGGAATCACTGAAGTATTTTCTGAGTTTCTGGGGCGTGTGAATTCCTCCATTTCCGGAGCTGCTTCTGCATCACCTGAAAGTACAGGCCAAAAACAAGCCATGAAACACTAGACCAGGGCTGCCCAGGAGGTAGGGTGGGGGGGGGGGGCAACTGGAGCAATTTGCCCCAGGCGCCACAGGGGCCCCCCAAGAGAACGGGTGAGGCTCCCGGCCCGGCCCTACCCCGCCTCTGCCCCTTTCCTGGAGCCTCAGCGTATCCAGGAGAGTCGCTGAACAGCTGCAGCCTGGCTCCGTTGGGGCCTGAGCTCCGCCCCGCTCAGAGCCGCATGGTGAGGGGGTGGGGCTGGGAGCTCACACCCCGCTGGAGCTCATAGCCCTGCCCCCTGACCACACGGCTCTGAGCGGGGCGGAGCTCAGGCCCCGCTGAAGCCAGGCTGCAGCTGTTCAGCGACTCTCCTGGATACGCTGAGGCTCCGGGTGAGGGGGGAGGCAGGGATAAGAGGCCGAGGCTGGGGCCAGGGGCAGGGAGTCCCAGGGACAGGGAGGGGGCAGAGGTGGGGGGCGGTCAGGGAACGGGGTTTGGATTGTGGGCGTTCTGGGGGGGGGTCTGTCAGGACTCAGCAGGGGGGTGGATAGGGGTCAGGGCAGTCCGAGGACAGGGAGCAGGGGTGGGGTCCCAGGGTGGTGATGGGGGGGGTCTCTGGGGAACAGTGAGGGGACAAGGAGCAGGATGGGTCGGGGATTCTGAGGGGGGGGGCGGGCAGTCGGGGGGGCAGGAAGTGGGTGGGGGTCGGATAGGGGGCAGGGCCAGGCTGTTTGGGAGGCACAGCCTTCCCTACCCTAAAGCTCATTCAGCAGTTTGAGGCTTGCAGAAGAGCCAAGCTGTGAGCTTTTCCATTAGGGCTCCCATCCCTTTCACTTCTCAAATGCCAAATTATCGTCTACATGTAATTTCAGTGCCATAGGGAGATTCATGTCAGGGGAGGGTAGTAGCTTCATTTCAAATTAGCCACTGGGGGAAGGATCACCTGAGAAGAGCAATATCCTTCCCAACCCTACCAAGGGAGACCCCCCCCCATTCCCTGAGGCTCCAGAGGCTTTTGTCTTGGTGACCCCTTTCACACAGCAAACCTCTGAGTGCAACCCCCTCCTAAAATATATTAAAAAGTGTTTTTAATTTATAACACTATTATAAATGCTGGAGGCAAAGCAGGGTTTGAGGTGGAGGCTGACAGCTCACGACCCCCGGTAATAACCTCGTGACCCCTTGAGGGGTCCAGACCCCCAGTTTGAGACCCCCTGGGTTAATTTAATTTTAGCACCCTGTGTCTATTCACATGCATGTGCTATTTTGAGCTTTTCAGTTTGGACAACATAGGCTCATCCCAGATTCTGGAACAAGCTCAAATGCTCACTTTGTGGAGTATGTACATAGTCTATACTAAAAACAAACCCACAGTAACCGTCTCCAGTTTGTGAGGGATCACATGGAGCCAGTGTCTAGGAAATAGCTAAATGCATGGAGGTTAAGTCCATTAATGGCTATTAGCCAGGCTGGGTAAGAATGGTGTCCCTAGCCTGTTTGTCAGAGGATGGAGATGGATGGTAGGGGAGAGATCCCTTGATCATTACCTGATAGGTTCACTCCCTCTGGGGCACCTGGCACCGGCCACTGTCAGTAGACAGGATACTGGGCTAGATGGACCTTTGGTCTGACCCAGTATGGCTGTTCTTATGTTCTAAGCTAAATGAACCCAAAGTTATGGAGACAGATATGAATCAAGGAAGCCAGCAGAGTATCAGAAACCTGAAAAAATCCCTGACTGGTTGGGCTCAGATGTTTGGTCACAAGCTGAGGTGGTTCAAAAAAGTTTTGGATTTTTTTAAGCAGAATTTTTTATTGTTTCTTTAAACAAACACAGCAAGCAGCAAATATTTGGCCACACACTTCTGAAACCCCAAACCATGTGCAGGTTTTGGCAGACTAATTTCAGCTTTTCAATTAAAAAAAAAACCACAACAGATTTTGAAGGAAAGCAGACATTGTCCGTGATTTTTTTCTGCTTTTTAAAACCCTCTATTTTTGATCCAAAAAAAAGTTGATGGAAAATATTTGTCCAACCCTTTTGGGTGCCTTTTAGCACTAGCTGATGCTGAGAACCAGTGATACCTTGTAAAGAAGTTTTCTCAAAACTGGGTTTGTGCCGAGATGCGGAAGGTTTATTTTTCCCAGGGCCACCTGTGGGGGGGAGCAAGTGGGGCAATTTGCCCAGGCCCCGCAGGGGCCCCCATGAGAATATAGTATTGCAAATTTTTTTATGGAAGGGACCCCCAAAATTGCTTTGCCCCAGCCCCCCTGAATCCTCTGGGCGGCCCTGCACTAGATGGTAGAATCGGAGCTGAAGGAAGTGCTGAGCGTGCAGCTTTGCGCACACATCGGCCACAGGAGCCCCCAGGAAGAGCCCGACATCCAGGGTGCGGGTGTAACGTGGGGAGGGGAGGGAAGGAAACGGGGGAACAAGCACATTCACTGAGGCCCATCAGGCACTAGCCAGCGCGGCCTAGGGAGCGACAGCTCCTCAGAGCAGCAGCCAGCACGTTTCCAGCCTTCGCGAGGGCTGAACGCGTCAATAATCAGCGAAGCCTGAGGAACTTTGGGTAACTCCAGCAAACAATTTTTACTCCTCTCCCCCATCCAGATAGACCCCGATTCCTAATCCAGCCACACGTCTCTGCACAGGGCCGGCCAGAGGGGCTGGGGGAGGGTCAGTGGCCGGATTCTTTAAACTTTAAGTCGTCTCCTTAATCCCGTGTCCAGCTGCCTGGACCGTAGGTAGCAGCGTGGTGAGGAGAGCAGCCTCCGGGGAGCTGGGACGTGGCCCACGGTGCAAGCAGACGGGACAGGAAGTGGAGTGGGCTTTGCATCCACCCTCCATAGCCCCACCCAGCGCCGCTCTGCCAGCATGCTGGGAAAGTACCTGCCCCAGGTGCAGACCTGCCACTGGATACTTCCCCTCGGAGCAACAGTCACACTCTGCCTCGTGGGCTGCTCCAGCTGCCCCTAGCTCGGGTCCCACGGCAAAGCCACCCCTGAGCCCCCTTAGCTCCTGCCAGCGCTGTGCTGGAATCGCAGGCTCAGAGGCAGAGGATTTGATGGGTAAGATAAGGCAGCTGCCTTGGATATTGGCTTGTCTAGCTCTGGAATACACCTGGCTCTTCAGCTAGAGAGCTCCAAGCACTTTACAAGGGAGTGTCATTCCCACTTTACAGATGGGGAAACTGAGGCACGGAGCAGGGACGTGACCTGCCCGAGGTCACCCAGCAGGCCAGTGGCAGAGTCAGGAATAGAATCTGGGTCTCACGAGTCCCAGGCCAGTGCTCTTTCCACTAGGCCACAGTGCGGCACTGCCTTTATTGGGCTTTGTGTTAGTAACACACGGTCCAGCTGTCCTAGGGGCAACTGTTAAAATTTGTTTGTCTCGGGAGGAAATAGGTTAAAACCTTATTTTGCAAATAGTTTTGTGTTGCCACCTAGGGGATATAATGGTTGACAGGATCTTTGTTTCTCTTTACTCATTTGTCATTGTAATGAAAATTGATTTTTAAAAAGCCTTGTAACATACACTATTGCACATACCTGCTTTAGACTTCGTAGTCTTCTTTTTACAGCAACAGTATCCTACAGAACCCCCTACAAGAATCACTACTATGCTCAATGGGACACAAATGCTTAGAATGCGGAGCCGGTTTTCACGTCCTCCTGGAACGTTTGCACCTGCAAAACAGTAAAACGATTACGTAAGCTGGCACTGCCTCCCTCCCTGTGGCAATTAGCTGTTACTACAGCTTGCACCATACAGCCAGGCATTCTGCTAGAAGGGCCGTGGGCTGAAAACCCGCAGGTGGGCAATCCGGAGTGACTGCACGGGAAAGACGGGGTACATGGTGGTAGCACTGGGCAGGAAATGCAGCAATGCTAGAGAAGAAGGGACACCAGACTTCCAGCTGGGGAGCAATAAGAGCAGCCGGTTGAGACACAGCCAGGGTCTGGCTCATCTCAGGGTGGCCAGTAGCAGATGGACTCATGGCAGAGCAATTACGTGACCCAGAGCAAAGTTCCTAATGGGGTGGGGAAGAAGTTTGGTTAGCGTGGGCAGCTGCAGCAGGATGAGCCGGAGAACCCCCACGTGGGCTGGGACAACGCTATTGGCAGAGTTGGAGCACGGAAGTTACAGGATCCAAAACCCGCCCCCCCCCCATGTCCTTTAATAAACCGGAGTCCTGAGGTTACAGATTCCAGAATCTGGTTTCCTGAATGCACCAGGAAAGCCTGCTGGTGGGAATGGAGGGTCACAAACAGGGAGAGAACAGGACACCTGGAACTTGGGATTGGTGCTTTTTGTTTATCCATAAATTGAAAGAGAAAAATTCCCTAAATTCTACATTAATCAAACCCTGAAAACCTTTGACTGAGCTTCCTGTCTCACCAGAAGGAGTTCAAATGCGTCATTGCAACTCTGGCCTGTTTAGTACATTATCCGAAATACGGCTTGAAAAAGCACATTTTGGCCACTGTGTGTGTCTGGCCTGGTGCCCATGGCCAAGCAGAAAGCTATGCTAGGAGACGCTCTATCACCTTCTGCCCACCTACAGAACCAACCACAATCCCAGACACTGCACTCCTCAGAGCACAGGGACTGCGGAGTCTGCCAGTAGGGAAAACCCACAGGAGGCAGAGACAGACTCTGCAAACTCATCCTGGGATCTGAGAGTCAAGCTGGGCTCTTCCCGCCTCAAACATCACCAGAAATAGAGATCCGATACTGTGCCCTTAGTGACACGGGAACGTTTCCACTGAGGACTAATGGGATTACAGGGGATCAAAAGAGGGAATTGTTTGGCCTGCAGTGTCGTTATTACTGGTGATGTAGTGAGAGAAGGAAGAACCCAACTCAATCTACAGTTCCTTGCTCCCATCATAGCACTGACTGTTAAAGCTCCATTTCTACTTCTAAAAACAGATCACAGTAGATACAGAGCAATAAGAGAAAAAACTGATCCCCAGGATGCTTCTCTTAATGTCACTTCTCACAGCAGGCTCCTGCTTCAAAATTATTCTAAAGGGCTGATGGGTTTCTCAGTGAAAGGACAAACGTCACGTCACAGTTGATAAGGGAACGTCACTGACCTACCTTGGGTCTCTTTCTGCATCAGCAGGACAGTCTGTAAAGTTTGGGGGCTGTTCTCATATAAACTAGCATGACAGGTGTAGTTCCCGAAGTCAGCGGGGGTTACATTCTTCAGTAGCAGAGACGCGTTGCCCTCGGACAATCCCTGAGAAGCGAACTCCGTTCTCCCCTTATATCGTCCAGACTGATACACCGGGTGGTTCTTGCCATTGTAGTAGCTGTTCACGACTTCACTCCCTGACCGCTGCCAGTTCACTGTAGGGTCTGGAAGACGGTCGGCGTCTCTACGTTCAACAATGCAGGGCAGGAGCACGTCTTCACCTTCATCCGCTTCAATTCTGACAGGGTCACCGGCTGAGAGAGGAGGAGAACATGGCATCACTCAAAGGCAGCTGAAACCATTTCTATTGTCCTTGCCAAGCGATACAGCCTCTAGGGCCGCGGCTGCTGGGATCACATGCTCATTCTAAGGCGAATCCAAGAACAAAACCTTCAGGGGCAGCTAAGTTGCCTCAGGACACAACCCGTCCACCCGGAGCGTTAAAAGCACAGGAGGACGTAGCTAAGGAGACAGGCTCCCGCCTTCCTTTCCATCCTCCTCTTGTCCACAATGCTGTCGGTAACACGCCAATGCTCAGCTCCCATCTTTGGCAGATCTCCAACAGCAATAGGCCCCCCACTGTCATCACACCAGAGGGAAACCCCAGAGGCTCGGCTGGGAGCAGATCCATCGTCACACATTCGTGCATTATGGACCAGCCCATAACACCCAGCACTGCTGAGGCTGACAGCGAGGTTTTGTGTCAGCGAGTAAGAGACCTGCACCTGCCGGGGGGAACTTCCCTGCAGAAACTGCTCCTGACGGGCGTGGGAGGCTGTGCCATCTCAGTCAGTTATTTGTGTCCAGACCCACTGCACTCCCCCTGCCTCTGGGACCCCACGTCTGCCAGGATGAAGCCCCCCTCCCAACCTTTAAACATGCCCCGGTGGGACAGCCGCAAGCGTGACAGCTCCCAGGCTGGCTGACGACAGGGACTGAACCAACGACCTCAGAGCAAAAAGCATTGGAGAGTCTTTAGTAGAAGCTGTCAAGAGCCAGGCTCCCCAGCAGAAGCTGTCACAGACTCTCCACCTGTGGGGCGTGACCAGCTAGGGGATGTGTCACACAACCCTGCCTCCCCCCAGTTCGGTTATACAAGCAAAACATGTAACAAATGCCTGCTGTGTGCAGCGTGCTGATCCCACCAGGATGCACAGCTCATCATAGTTCAGTCCATCACCTCCTGTAAAGAGGCCTTTGCACCATGTGAACCACATGCAACCATCCCATTCCCTCCCGACCCACCGACGGGTTTGAGTCCCTGACCGTCAGAGCCCTGTGCTGGGACCTCACTACTTGAGTGACAAGACCCTGGAGTAATTGCTAGCCCCTCTGCAGGCCTGACACCAGCGGAGGCCATGCCAGACAACCCCAACGGGCTACACAACTATTTACTAGCAATTGGTACAACGCTGGTGCTCAGGAATCCTGGAGTCTCTCCCTGGCTCCGGGAGAGGTTTGAGTGACTAAACCAGCCTTGGTTCTCCACTCCAAAAACCAGTGGGGTGCATGGATCAGATCAGGGTTTGTCCTGCCAGAGACCTGGGTCGGGGTCAGCTGTGAGCTGCTATGAACTCACTCCCAGCTGACTGTTTGTAAATGTTGGTGTGGTGGGGCCATGCAGCAGCTGCCTGCAGAGCTGGGGCTCGTGGCACTGGGCAGTACGTGCATGGGACTAGGAGCAGCAGCTAGACAGGGGATCTGAACTCTGGTACCTGCTTTCTCAACTCAGGGAAGTTTCCCAGAAGCTACAGGTGTCTCGCCTAGCAGAGCAGCTTCCTTCGGGATTCAAACAAAGGGGTTTCTTATTCCTATGTGTCTCTAACCCGCTGTTACATAAAACAGTATTAATAAGGGATAAAACTCCTGCACCATGGAGGCTGGTTCAAGGGTATGGAAGAGACGTCCTGTAATGGGACTATGGGGGGAGTGACAGGGTGTCCACCCCACACAAGGCCTACAGGGGCAAAGGTGGTAGGTGGGCCCATTAACTGCCCAGGCTGCACCCGGAGGAGCAGCCAGGGAGCAGGGCTTGATTCAATGAGGCTCAGCTGGTCAGGAACAGGCAGGGTCCGTAGAAAGCCCAGGAGCGGAGAGCAGAAGGGGGCTGCAGGCAGAAGTCTAGTCACTCCCTGGGAGAAGGGAGGTGTTTTGGGGGCTACAGCGGGTAGTCCACGGTTACTCCCTGGGAGGGGGCAGTTGGGAATGTGGCTTGGTGAGCCCAGAGAAGGGTGGGGGGGGAGCCAGAGAGGCAGGCAAGGCTCATGGGGAAAGCAGCAGGGTGTGAGGTAATCAAACGTTAGCTGCTGATGAGAAGGCCTCTGAGCCGGGATCTGGAGTAGAAGGGGGCCGGGTCCCGCTAGCAGACACTGACAAAGTGGCACCCGCAGGGCAAGGAGCAGGAAGACTGGCAGAGCTTGTTTGTCAAGAGAGACTCTGATACCCTGGAAGATTGGGGGGGGGGGGGGGCGGCAACATGTATGGTGACATGCCCAGAGGACTAAGTTATGGAGAGGAGGCTGCAGTTCCTGGAGCGAGAGGGGTCCACAAGGCAAGAGGACGACAGAAGAGACACCGCCAGGGGAGGCTGCAATGCCTGGCTGGAGCTAATCCCCAGGATGGCCAGCAGGAGGCACCACTAGCCGTGAGTGAACCCCTGTGATGGAGTCAACCCATAAGGCTGGTTCTTTTACTGTTCTCTGGAGCATCTGCTACTACGCTAAATGGACGACTGGTCTGATGTGAGATGGCAATTCCAGTGTGCAAAGAGAGAAAGGGAAGAACTTGTAAAGTCCTAGAACAGCATGGCAGGCTGTAGATCCTTGATGATGCGCTGGAGAGGGTTTAGTTGGGGGCTGAAGGTGACGGCTAGAAAGTAAGTAACAGAACGTCACTAGCCATCACCTTCAGCCCCCAACTAAAACCTCTCCAGTGCCTCATTAAGGATCTACAGCCTATCCTGAAAGCTGATTCCTCACTTTCACAGACCTTGGGAGACAGACCAGTCCTCGCTTACAGACAGACGGCCCCCAAACCTGAAGCAAATAGTCACAAGCAACTACACACCACACCACACAACACAACAAAAACACTAACCCAGGAACCTATCCCTGCAACAAACCCCGTTGCCAACTCTGTCCACATCTCTATTCAAGTGACACCATCATAGGATCTAATCACATCAGCCACACCATCAGGGACTTGTTCACCTGCACATCTCCCAACGTGATATATGCCATCGCGTGCCAGCAATGCCCCTCTGCCATGAACATTGGCCAAACCGGACAGTCTCTACGCAAAAGAATAAATGGACACAAATCAGAAGTCAAGAATTATAATATTAAAAAACCAGTAGGAGAACACTTCAACCTCCCTGGACACTCAATAACAGACTTAAAAGTGGCAATTCTTCAACAACAAAACTTCAAAAACAGGCTCCAATGAGAAACTGCAGAACTGGACATCATTTGCAAACTGGACACCGTCAAATTAGGCCTGAAAAAAGACTGGGAGTGGTTGGGTCACTACAAAAACTAAAAACTAATTTCCCCCTACTGTTACTCACACCTTTTTGTCAACTGTTGGAAATGGGCCATCCTGATTACCACTACAAAAGTGATTTTTCCTCCTGTTGAGAATAGCCCACTTTAATTGAATTGTTTCAATTAACCCCCTACTTGGTAAGGCAACTCCCATCTTTTCATGAACTGTATATTTTTAAAATATATATTATATGTCTTCCTACTGTATTTTCCACTCCATGCATCTGATGAAGTGGGTTTTAGCCCATGAAAGCTTATGCCCCTCCCCCATTCTGTACGAGTCAATTTTCACTCTTTAGCCTATAGTGAGTGTGTGTGAACAGCCCCCCGAAACAACTCTCACAGGCTGGGCTTTGACCCCGCAGCCCAAGCACTTGCCGGGTACAGAGGGGCAGGAAGCAGGGCTGGGTGCAGTTACGTATCTACAGAAAGTTGAGCAAGAGCACAGAGCCGGCTCCAGGAGCAGCTGCCCTCCTGTGTGGCGTCCCACCCTAGCAGCAACGAGACCTATTAGCACAGAGCCCTCCGCCCCCCCGCCCCAATGACCCAGGGGTTGCAAGTCAGGGACACTGCAGACGAGAGCGTTTGAAAAGCTACAGAGACGTTCAGGGAAAGCATTTGCCTTTTTCCCCCCATTTGGCAACACGGGAGCAAGAGAGCAGATAGTTCAGCTTACCTCGCAGCAGGACAACGCCACACACAAGTAACAGCCACTTCTTCATCTGGGCTGCCATTTTCCTTGTTGGTTTTCAGAGCCTCTTGCAACCTGTTTGTGTAAAAAAAAAAAAAAAAAAAAAAAAAAAAAAGATCCTCACTTAGATCTGCAGGGATGTTGCACAGAAAAGTCCAGACCATCCTTATTAACCCCGGCAAGCTGAGCCGCTTGGGAACAGAGGCCAGCTCAGCCGCCTGCATCACTGTACAGGATAATTGATCAGTAATATTGTGGTCGGGCCTCAGGGCCTCATCGCAGACCAGGGCCCCACTGTGCTGCACTGGGCACACCCAGGAGAAGACGTGCCCGGTGGGGCCAGGGACCGGCTACACTGCAGCTGCAGGGAGCCTCCCAGCCCGGGCAGACAGACTCACAGCACTGAGGCTCAACCCAGCACGGTGAAAATAGCAGTGTGGGCCTTGCAGCTCCAGAGCATTTGCATTAACACCAATGCAAAGGGAGTAAAAAACTCTGCTCTTCTAATTTGAACTTTCTCCTTTGCAAGTGACTTCACAAAATGCAGGACCCAGAGAAACTGGCCCAGCATCCGCAGCCACAGAGGACATAATAGTTCTCTCCATTGTGTAAAGAGGAGCCCAGCAAAGGCCCGAATTTGTACAGCCATGACTGACGTGAATAAGTCGTCCTCACCTATTTCAATCATCCCTAGGAAGCTGCTGCCACCCTGCAGCCCTAGAATCGATTCGATGACAGACAAGAGACTCATTTTGATGGGGGCAAAAAGGGGGCAGGGTGTAACCATGTCTGAGCTGACACAGGCTTCAGTGCGACTCTTCAGGGTAAGAAGGTGCCTATACACATTCCTCTAGTGCAGGGGTCGGCAGCCTTTCAGAAGTGCTGTGCCCAGTCTTCATTTATTCACTCTGATTTAAGGTTTGCCAGTCATACATTTGAATGTTTTTTGAAGGTCTCTTTCTATAAGTCTATAATATAGAACTAAACTATTGTTGTATGGAAAGTAAATAAGGTTTTAAAAATGTTTAAGAAACTTCATTTAAAATTAAATTAAAATGCAGAGCCCCCCGGACCGGTGGCCAGGACCTGGGCAGTGTGAGAGCCACTGAAAATCAGCTTACATGCCGCCTTTGGCACGTGTGCCATAGGTTGCCTACCCCTGCTCTAGTGCCTCACTCCTGCTCCTGGGAGGGGGAAATGTGCTAGCTACAGAGCAGTGACTCATTCATGCAGAAGCAGGACCCCACTGAGGGTCTAGGAAACCCTGTTCTGCACAGGCCAGGCCTATGCTGCAAAATTCCACCATGTCTGAGCCCAACTGCCAACAGCTGTGTCCAATGACAACGCCGAGCTCTGGTTAGTCGTCGGTGTTAGACCAGGAGGATCACATCCAGCATCACTAGGCTGAACTCGTATGGCGTGATGCAATACTGAATACAGTTGTCCTGGGCTATGCCATCTCCTCCTGCACATGTGCCCCACCCAGGATGTGCACGTCTCACAGATATGAATGCACTGGCATGCAACCCCGTCTGTCCCCAGCCCCCTAATCTCCCCACATTTGTATGCTCCCCACCCCTGCAATGTCCAGGCATCCACCTCTCACAATGTAAGATGGGGCATCATTTTAAAAGCCGAGCAGGAGAATCCTTAGATACCACAGTGATGGCTGCAATCAAAAACTTTGAATGGGACAGATGGACTGAAGTCCCCCAGGGCAGACTCACCCCTCCAGCCTCTGGGAAAAGGGATTTTGCTGCCTGTTTATACAGACGTGTGAACAAAGTTATAAACAAAAATGACAATAAAAATGAGGGAGGGAAAAATAAAATCAAGAAAAAATCTTCTCTCTTTGTTGGGGGGGGGGGGGGAGAATGCAAGGAAAAGAACCAGGAGGAAATGCAAAAAGAGAGAAAAAAGGAGAGTGAAACACTGAGAAAAAGGGCAGAGAGCGAGAAAAGAACCCAAGGGAGAAAAGGTGACGAAGGGAGGGAGAAGAGAGGGGAAGAGAGCTGGGCTCAGAGGGGTTAGACCCGGTTCAGAAACGCCTGGGTCCCCCACACTTACATCTGCACTTCCTTGGGCTCTGCAGTGCGGGGCAGGCTGCGGCCGGCTGCTGGAGGTGAGGAGCGACACAGAACAAAGGTGCTGGAACGATGGGTGCTGCTGCTGGAAGTGGTACTAAACCCAAAGACATGGGTCCCGCCTTCCGCACCCCCACTATAAACCTGTTCCAGCACCACTGTAGGGCCCCTCCCCCCACACCCCCCATAGCTGAGTCCATGTACAAGTGAAGTCATCAATCCTTGTTCCTTTCCCTTTGGATGCTCTATGTCAGCTGGTGCTCAGTCCCTGAGGGTGGCGCTGTTTTCTCCAGGGGCTTTTTAATCAAAGCGGTTCCAAGCTGTGTGTGCAGTGTGCACACACCTGCATTTCAGTGTAAGAGCCGCTCACTTCAATTTAGCTTAAGCCAACTCCTAATGAAAATAAGCTAAACTGAAACAAGCCTGGTCTGAGGGGGTCCACACAGCCCTTTGCAAGGGCGTAGCCCTTCGCCTGGGGGAATGCGGGGGAACCCCAGCAACTTTCTAATGTAAACGAGAGTACTCAGCCGGGTCCTGCCCCTCCGCAGGTTCCACACGGAGGGGCAAGAAAATGGACTGGCACTTGCATCCCATTTGATCAGTCCGCCCCGTTGTTCTCACAAGCCGCCTCCTGGGCAATGCACGTTCCCCTCAGATCTCCTGGCACCAGTCCTCGTTTGCTTACAATCACTGCCACGCGGGACTCAATGCACACGCGTGTGTATAAAGCAGAGACCCGCACGCGCTGGTTCCACACCTGGGCCATGCAGACGCCGCTCACTGGGCACTGGCGCAGCCCCCGCTGGGCACAGAAATCAATTCGCCTCCTGCCCCCCAGCCCGGCCCTGATGGGGAACGAGACCCCGACCGGGGGCTGCCGCTGGCGACCGGGGTCTGAGACACTCGGCAGAAGTTCGGCGAGAGAGAAGCAGCCCGGCCGCTGCCGCGGGAGCCGGAAGCCCAGTTCCAGCCGCAGGGGCGGGGGCGGCTCCCCGAGAGGGGGATCGGGGGGGGGGGGAATGTGTCACCCCCCCCAGCTCGCAGCCTCCTGCCCCGGGCTGAGCGCGCACTAGGGGACGGGGCCGGGGGCCGGGCAGCGCCCTTACCCGGGATCCGGAGCGAGTCCGCAGCCCGCCGGCTCCTCCGGCCACAAACACCCGCGGGAGAGGAGCGTAGCCCTTGTTCGGGGAACCCGCTGCTCCAGGAGCCGCGCCGGACACAGCCCCCCACCCCCCGCGGCTGCGGATCTTCCCCGCCTGCGGCCGGGCAGTCGCCGGGAGTGCGGAGCAGCCGCCCGGGGCGGCACATCACGCAGCGAGGCGCTACAAATGCCTCTGCGAGCAGCTTTTCCAGCGCCTGCGCCCAGGGGCCTTTTAACCACCCCCTGGGCAGTGCTGAGCAGAGCCGAGCCCAGTGCAGCAACCCTGCACAGTGACTTAGCGCTTTGAAAACCACAGAGAGAGAGAGAGAAATGAATGCGTCTGCTACAGTGTCAGCGGGTAGCTGTGTTAGTCTGGATCTGTAAAAAGCAACAGTCTTGTGGCACCTTATAGACTAACACAGTGATCCCCAACCTTTTTGTGGCCAGTAGCACGTTCTTGTTTTCAGAAGAGTGTGGCGGGTGCCAACAATTTTTTCAAGGCTTATTTTGTATTTGTACGTTAAATAATATGAAAAACATCATATTTAATATCCATAATATATTAATCCACAAGATAAAAAGAGTAATTTTACATGTAAAAGGTATTAATTAAATTATTCGGCAATTTGCTCTTTTTTATCTACCTGTAAGAAAAATTAAGGCTTTTTACAAAATAAATATCATAAACAGTTTTCATCTTATTTATTTAAAAAAAGTAAAACATTGTTGAACTGCTGGTCGAAATATATTTATTAGTCGTACGTTAACATAGAACGAAGCCTGCAGCCCCAGAGTTCTCTGTCCCCGGCAGGCACGAGGCTGCGGTTTCTCTCCAGCTTAAGCTGCGGCCCTGCACCTGCCAGGGACCGAGAACACCGGTGCCCGCAGCCTGCAGCCCCAGAGTTCTCTGTCCCTGGCAGGTGCCTGTCCGTGGCCTCTCTCTCCTGCTGGGCACTAGGCGGGCGCACATAAATGCCCCGGTGGGCACCATGGCGCCCGATGGCACCACGTTGGGTACCACTGGACTAACCGATGTACTGGAGCATGAGCTTTCATGGGTGAATACCCCACTTTGTCGGATGCATGTCCTTAGCCTTAGCTAAGGCCATGTGGCTTTTAACTCTTGCAGTAGAGGCTCCTGCATTTAGTGCTAAAGGTCCTAGGTTTGATCCCAACTGCCAACAACCAGGATCTGTTGGTGTTACCCTGGGCTCGGAGAAACCAAGTTCCAAGAGGCCTTGGACTTCCCACCAACCTTCCTTCTGCTCTGGGGAATCTATGAGCCAAGCGGGGCTGCTGAGCTGCACAAGGGAGCAGCACAAGTGACCCTCCCCCCCCCTGCTTTAAAGCTGCAGTTCTCAACAAGGAGTCCAGGGCCATGAGCAGGTTTGGGTGGGGGCCCAAGCAGGGCCAGCATTAGACTTGCTAGGGTCCAGGGCAGAAAGCCAACGCCCCAGGCATGGTGCTGAAGCCCAGGGTCCTGAACCCTGTCACAGGGCTGAAGCCGAAGCCTGAGCAATGTAGCTTTGCAGGGACCCCAGGCAATTGCTCGGCTTGCTATCCCCTAACGCCAGCCCTGGCTTTTATATGCAGAAAAATATTGGTTGTGGCTCAGGTGGGATGTGGAGTTTTTATAGCATGTTGTGGGGGGGAGGTCTCGGAAAGAAGAAGGTTGAGCCCCCCTGCTTTAGCGGCAAGGCACACCAATTTCAAGACACTCCCTCCCAAAATCCAGGGGCCAGTTGGCCAAATGATCCCAAACTGGCCCCCCTTGCTATCCTTAGCTATGCAGGTTTTAGAGCATTTTGAAATATTGTCCCTTAAAAAAAAAAAAACAACCACAAGAGTTTTTTTACAAAGAATGTAGCCAGGGAGCAGCAATGCTGAACGGTGACAGCCATTCCCAGAAACCTGCTGAGGGCAGGACTCACTCGGTCCTTAGGCATCGCAACCCAGAAAGAGGGCAGCTGTAGTTAAAAGCCCACCCTGGTTAAGAGGGCAAACGAAGGCAGCAATATCCCCATACACACACCAATAGAAAAGGGGAGGAAGTAGATGGCAATATTTTTATTATCAATCTATAAGTAAATATAAGGCACAGCTGAGGACGTTTGTGGAGGACAGGGCAGATGTACAATCTGGATCACTTGGTAAGCTGGGCCCATTCAAAGAAAATGTGATTTAATACAGCCCAATACAAGAGCGTACACCTAGGAACAAGGAATGCAGCCAGACCTACAGAGAGAGGGACTGTATCCTGGAAAGCAGCGACTCTGAAAAGCTAGGGGCCCCACAGTGCACAAGTCACGCAACATGAGCTCACGGTGTGATGCTGTGAACTAATGTGAAACCAGGATGTATAAACCAGTGCAGAGGGAGTGGGAGCAGCAAAGGAGTTTCACTTCAGTATCTGACATTGGTGAGACCAATACAGTAATTCCTCACTTAATGTTGGGGTTAACATTTCGTTGTTACATTGCTGATCAGAGAACACGCTTGTTTAAAGTTGTGCAATGCTCCCTTATAATGTCATTTGGCAGCTGCCTGCTTCGTCCATTGCTTGCAGGAAGAGCAGCCCGTTGGAGCTAGCTGGTGGGGGCTTGGAAGCAGGGTGGACTGGCAGCCCCCCCATCAGCTCCCTGCTCCCCTAAATTCACTGTGCGGCAGCCGCCCAGCAGGCTATTAATTGCCGGGCAGTTCAGCTGTCCCTCCCCCCACTGCCATGTGCTGCTCCTGCCCTCTGCCTTGGAGCTGCTCCCCAAGACTCTCGCTTGCGGGGCAGGGAAGAGGGGTGCTAATGTCAGGATGTTCCCCTCCCCACTCCTGTACCCCATCTCTATAGAGCAGGGGGTGGGGGGGACACAACAGGGCTCAGGACGGAGGGAGCTGCTGTCTCCACTTGCTGATCTACTTAAAAAGGCAATGTACTTAGAGTGGGGTCAGCGTACTTAAAGGAGCAATGCGTGTCTCTCTCTCTCTCTCTCTCTCTCACATGGTGTGTGTGTGTCTCTCTCTGCCACGCTGTCTCCCCTCCCTCCATTCCTGCTGCCTTGTAGAGTGTGAGGCTACATTAACAACAATGTGTTAACTCTTGAGGGCTCATCCGAGTGCTAGTTCATCATTTAGCAGCAAGGCATTCCCTGGGAAATATCCCACCCTCTTCCACCCTCTGACTCCACCACACCACTTCAATCAAGCTTCACAATCATCATAGCTGTGTACAGCATTGTTTGTTTAAAACTTAAACTGTGTGTGTGTATATAGATAGCGAGAGAGTGTCTTATCTGGTAACAAACATTTCCCTGGAACCTAACCCCCCACCATTTACATTAATTCTTATGGGGAAATTGGATTTGTTTAACATTGTTTCGCTTAAAGTAGCATTTTCCAGGAACATAACTACAGTGTTAAGTGAGGAGTTACTGTACTGGAATACAGCCTCCAGTCTGAAAAAGGATGTTAGGTCCCACTCTCAGTTGGGTCCCGCCAGAACCAGTGGCGTAGTCAGAACTGTAATGATGCTGATTCTGGCGGGACCCAACTGAGAGTGCCAATTCAGGACAAATTGCTTAAAACAGGGCAGGTACAGCCCAAGGCTGGGGTTTTTCCACCTCTAAGGCAAACCAAACCAGCCAGACAAACAGGACTTTGGTCTCACCTCACTGGCTAACCACAAGTTACACAAGCAATTCCCCTAGACCAGGGATGGGCAAACTATGGCCCGCGGGCCGGATCCGGCCCTTCAGGGCTTTGGATCCGGCCCGCGGGATTACCCCTGGTGGTGCTGCGGGCCCGGCGCTGCTCTCAGAAGCAGCCCCCGGGCCGGGAGGCAAAGGGCTCCATGTGCGCACGCAGAGCCCTCTGCCCCCCCCCCCCCCCCAGGGGCCGCAGCACTTCCTGGAGTGGCGTGGGGACAGGGCAGGCATGCAGGGAGCCTGCCCTGGCCCTGGTGTGCGCCACTGCCACCCCGGAGCCACTTTAGGTAAGCGGCACCGGGCTGGAGCTCAAACCCCTCCTGCCCCCCGCCCCCCAACTTCCTGCCCTAAGCCCTCTGCCTGTACCTCGCACCCCTCCTGCACCCAGCTCCCTGCCCTGAGCCCCTTTCTGCACTCCTGTGCATTCCAACCACCTGCCCTGAGCTCCCTGCTGCACCCTGCACCCCTCCTGTACCCCAACCCCCTTCCCTGAGCCCCATCCTGCACTCCGCACCCCTCCTGTACCCCAACCCCCTTCCCTGAGCCCCCTCTTACACTCTGCACCCCTTCTCTGCCCCAATCCCTTGTCCTGAGCCCCTTCCTCCACATCCCGCACTCCACCCCCCGTGCCCCGGCCCTGCATACAATTTCCTCACCCAGATGTGGCCCTCGCCCCAAAAAGTTTGCCCACCCCTGCCCTAGACACTCCAGTTTCCCAGGATCGTCACCAGTGCCATTCATTATGGGGACAAATGGTTATGAAAACCAATACCCCAGTAAAAGAAAAAAGGTTCTCTCGATCCCAAAGGACCAAGCCCCAGACCCGGGTCAATATACACATCAGATCTTACCCACAAATCAGGCTAGGCAGAGCTAACACCAACCTGTCTGGGGTGTCACCCAGAAGAATAGCACAAGTTTGAAATACAGACAGTATAGAGCCAATACTTATATCTTTAAATACAAAAATGATACATGCATACAGATAGTATCATCATAACCAGCAAACTATAACTTTGTATAAAGGGGGTCAAATAAGGTGTCTAAGACAAGATTTGGTGCCACTACAGGGCCTTGGTTGCAACAACGTTCTATACGGTCCCAGTTCAAATCAATAACATCACACAATCCCAAAGGTTTGAACACATTACACCCCAGGTTAACGAATGTTTCAGATCTTACCCAAATACACGCTACTGCCAATTCTTATTAACTAAAATCTAAAAGGTTTATTTATAAAAAGAAAGGAAGGTGAGAGTTCACTGGGTCTTTCTAATGCAAAGTCAGTGGATTTATACGCCTTAGAAAGACTCTGGCAGTTAGGAACTGGAACAAGTCTCCCAAACAAACTGTTGCTTTCTCTATACAGTGATTCACCCTGAATTAACTCAATCAAATCACTTCCGCATCCATCAGTTGCAGCAAACTGCTTGCAAAAAAAACCCATTTTCCTCTTCAAGAATCTTTCTAAGCAGCAACCCATTTTTCACAGAAATTTTGCCCTTACCTTTTTCACCTAGGGCTTTCCCTAAAGGAACATTTTCCTGAGCAACAACAAACTCTTTCTGGGTTTTGCTTAAATCCAGAATCACTTCTGACCCATCAGGAGGATTTTCACAAAACCCCCTTTCAGGTAAACAGCTAGACTTCATAGTCACAAGATTAGAAGTATTCTCTTCCTTGTCACAAGTTTCCACACGGTCAGTGGGTATCCTAGTCAAATCACCTTCATGCTTTCTTTGTGCCCTGGCTGTGATATCACCCTGATCAGACAAGGTTGTCATATCTTTACCCAGCAACACAGAAGCAACAGGAAAAATAGAAGCACCAGAATCACTTGGTCTCTGGAAGCTATTTATGACATTAACTGGATGCAACCTAGTTACAATGTCATCATCCCTAGCAGACGCAAATTCAGGACCATTTCCTTCCTGGGCTTTAGTTGTATCCAGAATCAACTGATAAATTTTCAACCATCATAAGCTGACAGGCTTCTTCTGTCTAATCTACAAACAGAAAAAAGCTGGAGAAACATTCCCCTTTAACAGACAAAAACTTGGTATATCCTTTCCTTTGTCCCAGCGCACATGGCTATTCACAGACAATTGCTTGGAGCCTGGGGTACCTCCCTTCATGGGCAAGTCATTACCCCTAACAGTCACAGGACCATTTCCTTCACTGTCACAATTCTCCACCCTGGTAACAGGTAAGGTAGAGGGATACTCATGTTCCACTAATCTTGCCTTTGTAAGCGGGGGAATGGTCCCGCTATTGTGGGGAACTTTCCTGGCTTCTGCACTACCCCGGTGAAGTGGGCTAGCGAAAGGATCTGAGTCCTCGCTCCCACTTCCTTTACCCAGAGGCCTCCCTGCCCTTGAGGACTCCCCTTCCACTCTCCTGTCTGGCAGAGTCCTCGTAACCCCAACAAGGCTGGGCCCAGGATTCCTGGGGGGCTCGACCCCCAGCCTTGCTGTGCTCACCAGGGACAGGGGCTAGGGTGTCCCCACTCTCTTTGCACTCCGCACCTCTTTGACCCACTGATCACATCATACAATTTAAAGCAAATACAAGTTATTTAATTAACACTTAATTTTAAAAAAGAATAAGGAAAATGGGAAAGGTTACAGGAAAACACATTACGCTGCTCTGTGGCAGGGAACATCACAAACAGTGTCTCTGGAACGTCAGGGCAGTTCACCGTCTGTTCCTTGTAGGTCCCAGGCCTCCTTCTCAGGCCCTGGCTGTGCTGCAGGGACGCTGCGGGTTGGACACTTGCTCTGGCGGTGGCCACACACTCTCAGGCTCTGGGTGGCAGGACCCTTCTCCCCAGCGTCACCCCCGCCCTGTCAGGGTTATGATCCCCCTCCCAGTCTGACCTGCAGGGCCTCTTGGCTGAGGTGTCTCCCTGCGCTGGGCCCACTGCCCGGGGTCCCCCTCGCTCTCCCCAGCTGCTCACCGCACCCAGCTCCGGACTGCTCCAGCTCCAGCTCCAGCTCCACTCTGCCTCAGCACGGCTGCTGCTGCTCTGCCTCCAGCGCTGCCTCTCTGGCTCCTCTGGCTCCAGTTGCTACCGCTCTGCTCCCAGGGCAGGGCTGCTCTGCAGGCTGCTTCTGTGACTCTGCTCCCAGGGCAGGGCTGCTCTGCAGGCTGCTTCTGTGACTCAGCTCTCAACTGCTTCCTGGGCTGCTTGTCTGGCTCCTCTGGCTCTGGTTGCTGCAGCTCTGCTCCCAGGGCAGGGCTGCTCTTTCTGGGCTGTGCTCTGGCTTTTTGGGCTGCAGCTTTGCTCCCATCAGCTTAGCTTGGGCCCCTGCTCTCTCCTTAGCTCGGCCCCACTCCATCTGACTCAGACAAATCCAGCTCACACGGAGGACGGGACCCCCCTGGGCTCCTGACTCCTTGATTAGCCTGCCCGCCCTGTCAATCAGGCTGACCTGAAGCACTGGCCTCTCCACATTGTTCCTGGGGACTATCAGTCTCAGGCTCCTGATTTCCCATCAACCGCTCCCTTTTTAGTGCTGGGAGCTAGCAACCAAACACCCCCACTGAATGTTAGTAAGGGGGCAACAGTCCCCTTACATTTACAGTAAACTCCTAGAGGATTACAACATTCACACTCTGATCTGGTAAATAATCTTCCTCTTTCACAAGATCTGCTTTGACAAGAGTGAAGTTAGAAGCTGTAATTTGCCCTAAACAGTTTTCACCATTGACTTTTACATTCTTTGCACAAGTTATGGGGTTGCCTTCACCCAAACTCACAGTAAAAGCATTTACATAAAAGGTGGCAGCATTAGAAATAAATTTGGTTACACACAGTTAACTGCTTAAAGTCAAACAACAAACCAACATGGTTACAAACTGGATAGATTCTATCCCCATCTTTGCTGCTGAGAGGAGCTGGCTTTTCAAGATGATACAGTTCCTGTTGTTCCTTTATTCGCTTGAGTTGGAGCTTAAGTCTGTCCACTTTTGCCTGAGTTTCTAGTTCGAATATATGCCATTCTTTGTTCATGTTCAAACTGCTGCTGGTTTCTCACTCTAAGCTTTTTCGCTGGGTCTGCTTCCTTATCACTGGTAATTAACAGATTATTCAGTTCCTGCTCTGAGGCCTTTTTCTTAAAAGACAAACCTCTCTGTCAGCACAATTCTTCAAGGCTTTTTCTGCCAGGATCCTGATTATGGGTCACTCACTGTAACTGACTTTTAACCCTTAAACTCTCCAATATCAAAATTTAATGTTGACAAGCATGTGGTTCTGATCCAAAAACCCAATTAACCTGTGGTAATGTGCATCCAAGCATAACTATGCCACTGTGACCGGGGTCTTAGTGGGGCCAGCTATGGTCACTCAGTCAGGGTGAACTGCAAAGAACGGGACAGACAATCCCCATAAAGCTGGTGGATATTCCAATATTCCAAGCCAACATAAAACAGCTTCTTTATTTCCTCACTGGTTACTCAGAAGTCCAAACAACACAGTTCCCTTAAAGTGATCCAGCCTCAGGCCTCCATCCAGGTACCCACGTCAAATATGATGAAAATTTCTGTAAATCTTATTTCATCATATAAAGAAAACGGTTCTACCAATCCCAAACGATTGGACACATCACCTCCCAGGTTAACGAATGTTTCAGATCTTACCCAAATACACACTACAGCCAATTCTTTTTAACTAAAATCTAAAGGTTTATTTATAAAAAGAAAGAAAGGTGAGAGTTCAAACTGGTTAAATGGAATCAATTACATGCAGTAATGGCAAAGTTCTTGGCTCAGGCTTGTAGCAGCGATGGCATAAACTGCAGGTTCAAATCAAGTCTCTGGAACATCCCCCGCTGGGCTGGGTCAGTCAGTCCTTTGGGCAGAGCTTCAGCTTGTAGCACAGCCCCTCCAGAGGTAAGAAGCAGGATTGAGGACAAACTGGAGGAGCTGCAGCTGCCTTTTATATCCTCTTGCCATGCAGCCTGTGCTTCCTTTGTTTCAAACACAAGCTGCCCAGCACATGGCTTGGAAGCCGTAGAGTTCTCTCCATAGGCATGTCCCTGCCTGCCTTGCTGAGCCACAAGGTGTATCTGCCTTCTCTCAATGGGTCAATTGTATAGCCAGGGGCGGCTCTAGGCATTTTGCCGCCCCAAGCACGGCAGGCAGGCTGCCTTCCCGAAGCCGCAGGAGACAGTGGACCCTCCGCAGGCAAGCCGCCGAAGGCAGCCTGCCTGCCGCCCTCGCGGCACCGGCAGAGCGCCCCCCGCGGCATGCCGCCCCAAGCACGCGCTTGGCGTGCTGGGACCTGGAGCCGCCCCTGTGTATAGCTCAGGGGTAGGCAACCTATGGCACACGTGCCGAAGGCGGCACGTGAGCTGATTTTCAGTGGCACTCACACTGCCCGGGGGTCCTGGCCAGCAGTCTGGGGGGCTCTGCATTTTAATTTAATTTTAAATGAAGCTCCTTAAACATTTAAAAAACCTTATTTACTTTCCATACAACAATAGTTTTGTTATATATTATAGACTTATATAAAGAGACCTTCTAAAAACGTTCAAATGTATTACTGGCACGCGAAACCTTAAATTAGAGTGAATAAATGAAGACTCAGCACACCACTTCTGAAAGGTTGCCAACCCCTGGTATAGCTGATGGTCCTTAATGGGCCATCAAGCAGGCTTGTCAGGGCTGATGCCAAACTGTCTGGGGTGTCACCCAGAAGCAGGGCACAAGTTTGAAATACAGACATATCTATAACTCATAATACAAAGGTGATACAAACATATAAACAGGATTATCATATCTGGTAAATTATGACATCTTTGCAGATATCTTACTTGGCATATCTGGCTGATTACTTCATGGGCATTACCCCGGGAGCAAACATTTGAAATCCAGGTATAGAGCCAATACTCATAACTTTAAATACAAAAATGACACATGCATACAGACAGCATAATCACAACCAGCAAATCATAACCTTGCCATAGACACCTCACACAACAACCTTTGTACAATATTTGCTGCAAATCTATAACAGTAGTTGCAACAATGATCTACATGGTCCTATTTTAATCAGATAATGTCACCGCTACTTTCTTTGCTTTCCTGTCTTTACTGGGGTAGATGGCAATGGAGTCCCCGGCTTCCTGCTAAGCTAGGGAGGAAAAGAGGGTGGATAGTTTTCAATGGCTTAAGAAACGCACGCAGATGCTGGGGAGGAGGGATAAAGAAAAGGAGAGAGGGACCGATAGGGGACAGAGCCAGAGGCCCATGAAGCTGGACTCCAGTGTCTAAGCAGGGTAGTTTGTCGGTAGGACTCCAAAAGGGTCAGCGCTTCCCAGCTGGGTTTGGGAACTCACGTAACATTGGAGATTCAATCTGTTTTCCCTATAGCATTTCAGCTCAAACACGTTCTGCACACGCACAGCAAGGTACATACAATGGAATCCTGACTCGTGCCCATCTCTCCGCACAGAGCGGAGCAAGTCTCATGTGACCCGATGAGGTCGTCCCTACTATCTAATTCGTTATGCCGGGAGCACTGTGGTGGGTTTGCTTGTGAAGGGGCCCCTCCAGCATGGGTCTCGTGACAGGAGGAGGGATATGGGGAGGTGGCGAGTTGTAGATCAGACACCCCCCACTCCACCATCAGGGCATCTGAGCAATTTGATCATTTGTTCAAGCTGATGCTGCTGTAAATCCCCGTTCAGGCCTTTGCTGCCCGCTTAGATCCCAGAGTCCCCGCCGGCAGCGTCTCTTCTGTCTCACTGACGCAGCCCCCAGCTCATGCACCAGCAAAGTGAGGCCCAGAGACAGAGGCAATTGAACAGGGAGGGCGAGGCACGACTGGCTAGGTATAGTGAGGAGACGCCACCAGTTCCACTGGAGCATCTAGGGTGCGAATGAGCTGGTACCTCAGGTACCGCTAGGGGCACTGGAACAATTTGTATTGTGGGGTGCTGAGAGCCATTGAACCAAACGGTAAACCCAGTATGAGATGGAAACCACGTCAAGCCAGGGGGTGCGGCAGCCCCAGCACCCCTAATTCCAGCACCTCTGAGTACCTCTCCATAGAAAGAGAAGTAGCAAGCCAGAAGTGCTCCCTAATCCCCTTCATGGTACCCTTTGGTTTGCTTCCGACAGGATTTGGGGCACAAGGATATCAGGGAACCTGCTGCCACCCTTATGGAAGGGTCTGGCAGAATTTAACAGAGATGAAAGCTGCAAGACACCATAGAGAGTCTCTTAAAATGTATAGCGTTTAAGAGTGAATGCAACCCTTCCTGTAGGTTTTTGAGCCATCCTATAGAAAGAGATACTTCTCTACGAGGTTCTATAGGGTGATCCAAAAACCTATGGAAAAGCTACCATTTTCTAGTCATTTTTAATAGGGTTTTTCCAGAAGAACAGGCAGTCCCCACCCACCGAAACCTTGGGCTATTACATGCCTCTACGGGCAAGAAGGAACAGCAAGGTCTCAAAAAGCGTACGGAGAGTGCGTGGGATGGGAGAGAGCGCAGCAAAGGGGCCCCCGCCCCATTCTGCAGCTGCATTGGAAAGGTGCCCGATGCCCACTTCAGGCCATCTCCTAAGGCAAGCGGCACCAGCCAATGGTCTTGCTGGAACCTTATAAAAAGTTGCGACCTCTGCGGTGTCCCAGCGGCTCTCCCGTGGTCAGCTCACAGGGCCCAGGGCCGTAGTGCTTCGCCCTTCGCTAAGGCACATTGAGCACCACCCTGCTGGGGTGTTAAAATCCAAAATTAAAAGAACGCCCCAAACTCAAAGCAGAGTCACCTGCTGAGCCTTCAGCAAGACCCCACCTTGCTACTCAGGGCCTTGCGTCACGCAGCCTGGCCTTTAGCCCGGGGGGTCCCAAACATTTTTCCCTGAGACCCACCTGTGCTGCTGCAACAGGCACTGTGACCCACTGCTTTCTTGAGGAAAATTATTAATTTTAATGATTACGTACCTAGAAACTCTATGTACCTGCAGGAGGCCAGTACCCACAGAGTGCATCTTTACACTCCCCTCCCAACCCCGGCCCTGCCGTGCTGCGGCCTGAGGGCACCTGCCACCCCTCCTCCCCATGGATGCCCAGCACCCCTTCCCTTCCAGAGCCGGGGACAAAAGCCTTGACCCCACCCCCACATCGAGCCAAACCTCCATGCCCCCCCCACCACAAGGAAGGTGCCCCTGGCTCTGTCCCCCAGGGGCGCTGGTGGGAGGTGGCTGAGGTCCCTCAGTGTTGCCAATCACAGCGGCAGGCGCGGCACATTCCCCTCAGCCTGGGACTGCCACAGCGCCAGCTCAGCCCGCAGGGCCCGGTTCTCCTGCAGCAGGCAGGGGAGCGCCCCCCTCCTGCTGGGGAGAGACCGGGGGCGGGGGCCAGAGAAAGAAGACAGAACCTGATACCCCAGTCAGAACAGGGGTCCCGCCCCCGAGAACCACAGCCTGGCCCTGGGGCAGAGGGGGGGGGGTGGTTTCAGGTCCAAGGCCCAGATCTTCAAAAGTGTCTGAATGCACAACACCCACCCTGACCCGGGTGACTGACACAGCGACACTGCCTGAGTCTGCAGAGATCCTGGACCGATGGAGTAAGGCAACCTACACACCTTTGGGGATCCGGGCCTAAGAGACCGAGTCGTGAGAGAGACTATGGGCATCATGGGGCCATGCCCTCTGCAGCTGCACCCCCTTTCCAGTGCCCCACTGCTGTCGCCTCCTGTGCACGCCCCAGACGATAAATCAAGCAGGTTGTGGATGACGTCACATCAAGTAATGAGATAAAGTTAGCGGTAAGAATTTGTTTTCCTGTTTGAAGTAGTAAACGCTATTTAGTTCATTCAAAAAAACAAAACTAAGTTAAACCTTTTATTTTTACATATTACATTGGAGAACGATTTCATGTAGCACCTGGCGTCTGAACCATACAATAAGGCTACAAACAATACGGCTCCCAGACAACAGCACCAGCTAAGGCCGTGACACAACACACCGAGTTCCCTGAGGCCTCTAGTTCCTGGAGAGCTACAGAACCAAGACAGAAGTTACAGAACCAAGACACTCGTCTCTAGACAGTGAGCAGCTCTATATGGAAGTTTTACTGTGGTTGGAATGTGATTAGAGCTGGTCAATTAGTGCAAATCATTGTTCATAAACAATTAGCTGGTTTTCGAACCGCTGTAGGATTCATCCATGCTAGAGCCCCGGTGTTAATGACTGGGGATGAAACTCCCCTCCTCCACCCGTGTGCACAGAGACTGCCCCAGGCAGGGGCATCATTTCTGGTTTGTTTACGGGAGCAGCCCCAGTGCATTCGGTACTTCCCAGTTATTCAAAGGGATGGTCCCTGCCCTAACGTGATCACAAGCTCAGGGCGGACAGGGGGACAGAGATTATAGAAACTAAAACAACAAATAGGAAATTGTAACACCAGGTAACGGGATTCGCTGAAGACAGTGCAGCAGAGGAGGGTCTTTAGGGGTCTGTCCATACTGCACATTATGTCTGGGTCTGTGGGAGCTGGGCTTGTGGGCTCGGTGTCTCCAGGCCCACACTTGAGCACCCACCCGGCATCGTAAGTGGGCCTGCCCTCTCTCTCTACCTGTTTGTGCTGGATCTTCACTGACTCAGGCCTCCGGCCAAGTCATACACAGTCTGTCTGTGAGATAAAAGCAAAGCAAACCCCTTTGGGGTACAAGTTCACCTGGGGCCTCTCTTAGTGCCCTCTGCACCGTCTCTCTGTTTGTCTCTGCTGCGCAATAGGGTGGTGTCTCAAGGCTCTTTCCCTGGAGGCAACGTCTTCATCCTCTCAGGGCCTTTCTGGCGCCAGCTCTGGGGTGCCTCGAAGTCCAGGCCACTTTCCCAGTGGCTGGTGGGGGGGACCTGGGCCCACCCTCTACTCTGGGTCCCAACCCAGGGACCCTATAGATAGCAGCCATCTGCAATGTCCCTTTAAATACACTGCATTGCTGCTACAATTCCCTGGGCCACTTCCCTGTGGCTCCCACACATTCTTCTCCCTTAACTCAGAGCCTTGTCCTGGTGGCGTCCCAGCATCCTTCACTCTCCTCCAGCTCTAGCAAGGAACTGGTCTCATTCTGGCCCTGCAGCTCTTTTTATACTAGCCTTCTGGGCCCTGATTGGCTGCTTCCCACGCAGTCGCTCTAGGCAGCTCGGAGGACCTCTCTACTGCCCTTTTCTGGGGTGGGCTGTGGCAGGGCCACAAGGACTCCAGCAGGGGGCCTCAGGGCCTAATCCACCCCATCACAGAGAGATACTTGGATGGGATCAGCATTATTTAGGTGCCAACCTACTGAGGTGGACACTGGACCTATGTTTTTACAAATTGTACTTTTTCTAAGGCTGTAGAAAATTCTCAGAGTTTGACCTTATATACAGACACGCTTCCCAGCTGCCAGCAATTTCACTATTTTTAATACTGTTTACGACGCCCTCCAACACTGTCACAGGGGTGTGATGCTGGCAGACCCAAGTGCCTGCTCATGCCAAGGTCCCCATGTCTCAGCTGAACTCTGACACATACATGGCTGGGACCAATCTGACTCACCCGTGCGTTAGTGTTGTTAAAACAGGTATTAGAACTATAAGGATGTGTTGAGGGTTTACGCTTTATTAAATGCTTGTGAGCTGCTGTCAGCATTAATCTCACTTATGACATCTGTATCCTGTATTGTAAGGTAATATTTGAGCAGCTAACCCCGCCCGGGGAGACCCCCCCGCGGCAGCTAACCCTGCCCGGGGAGTCCGCCCCAGCTCACCTTGACTCCGCCTCCTCCACTGAGCCCGCCGGCGCTGCTCTAATTCTCCTCCCCGCCCAGGCTTGCGGCGCCCATTGGAGGAGACTTAGAGGGGGGCTGTGTGCTCGGCGGAGCAGGCAGAGTGGGAGTGAATGATGGGGGCAGGGAGCGATTCCCCTGCCCCCCCCCCCCGAGCTCGCCTCCACTCCACCTCCTGGCCTGAGCGGGCTTTTAGGCGCCTCCAACCACTAGGCAGCTGCCTAGTTTCCCTAAATGGTTGCACCGGCCCTGAATGGGGGCGAGGGGGACACCCTGACATCAGCACTCCTCTTCTTCCCCCCCCCCAGCAAGCAGGAGGAGTTAATAACCTGCTGGGCGGCTGCCGCACAGTGAACTTAGGGGAGCAGGGAGCTGATGGGGGGCTGCCAATCCACCCTGCTTCCAAGCCCCCACCAGCTAGCTCCAATGGGCTGCTCTTTGCAGGGGGTGGGACTAGATGACCTCCTGAGGTCCCTTCCAACCCTGAGATTCTATGATTCCATTGTAACCCCTCTGCCAGGCTGAAACGATAGCAGCAAGGGCCAGGTTCAATACCTAGGGGTCCCTTCCCCACAACGTAATGCAAAACCAGCTCGAGCCCCCACCCAGTGACCTGGGAAAATCTTACACACACCCCTGGGCGCCTCAAGGAGGCAATACTTCCCCTCTCGCAAGCACAGACTCTTGGTGTAGCAGAAAAGGTTTAATTACATAAGATAAACAACAACAAGCATGAAATTTGGAAAATACCTCAGCTAGAGTTCATAGATCAAACCGTGAGCAAAGACCCACCCCAGCAACTTGGGCCATGTCCTTCTCTCTGGGCCCTTGAGTCCAGCAACCCCCAAATCACCCACAGTCCCAAAAGTCCCACAATTCAAAAGTCTTTGTCCCGGGTCAGGCAGCCCAGAGTTCAAGAGTCTCTTTGCAGAGGTCCCCCTCCCCAGCCTAGGTAGAAAGGGGCACCTTACGTGGTTCGGGGCCAACTGCCCTGCCTCTTCGTGGGGTTCTGCTTCCACTAGTCGTCCCCGCAAACAGCTCAGCTCCACTTACTCTGTGGGCTGCTCCACTCTGCCAGCTGCTCTGGTCCACCAGCTGTCCTGGGAGCCACTCCAGCCATCCTCACGAGCTGCTCAGCTCCACTCACCCAGTGGCTGCACAAACTGCTCCACTCCGCTCTGCCAGTATTGCTTCAGGCTCCCCCACTCATCAGCACAGTGCTCTCAGCTCAGCAAGTCCAGCTCTTCAGTGATTTCAGCTCCACTCATTAGCACAGTGCTCTCAGCTCAGCAAGTCCAGCTCTTCAGTGATTTCAGCTCATAGTAGGGGAGCCCCAGTACCAGTGAATTCAGCTCAGTAACCTGCATCTAGATTTTTAAGGGAATCAAAAATTAACTGACATTCCACAGTGGAGAGAAGCATAGGTAGAACTGGTGCTTCTGGCTCACACAAGGAGCCTGCACCACCAAGTACAGATACCTGTCCTCAGTCTCTCTCCCCAATGGGTTTTGGAACCCATGTCCCCCGTCTAGCAAGCGCTATCCTGCTGACAATGAAACCCCCCATCACAAGACAATTTTGTAGTTCCCCATTTACCCAATCAGGGTGACAACATTTCATTGCTCCTGCCCCAATAACAACGAAATTGGGGGTCCCACAGCTGTGAAAATAATCATCCCATGCTGCTTTGCGGTATGCTAAGTGGGGTGGGCGTGCCCATGCAAATAACCAAAACTTCTTTCCGCACTCCCCATAATTTACCACCAGATGTCAGGGTGGGGCTCATCCTGACTCTGCTTACACTATGATTCTGCAAGCAGTGGACAAAGCAGGCGGCTGCCAAACAACGTCATAATGGAGCATTGGGCAACTTTAAACGAGCTCTTCTCTAATTGATCAGCGACATAACAACGAAACAACGTTAACCGGGATGACGTTAAGTGAGGAGTTACTGTACTTGACATCTGTTCCAGCCTGTCTCCTGAACGTAGGCCATACTGGTTCATCGTCCTGTCACGCTATTTCCTCCTATTTCTATGTCTGACTGACTGCTAGCAGTTGGGCAATGTTCTTTTTTAGTGTTATTATGTTTTCTTTCATTTGGTCACTTAAATTTTCTTCATCCTCGAGTTCATTCTGTAAATTCTGGAGAATATAAAGGACAAGCTTGGTGTCATATCTTTGCAATTCACCAGATAAACGCTGCAGTCTGTCGGCCACATAGCTGACCAGCCTTTCATCGTCTGTAATCTTCATCACAACCTTTAAGTCCTCTCGATGCTTCAAGAAGTTCGTAATGTTTTGGGTTTCCGCTTCGCCAATATAATTGTGACACAAACTGAAAAGGCAAACGAAACAATTATCAGGTCTCTGCTTATAACGTCATTCAGCCGCACAAAGAGCCATGTCATTGACCCTTTGGGTGATGATGGGGCATAAATCCACAAAAATGGCCATTTTTCCAGCCAGGTTCCTCCTTCAGGTTTGGGTTTACTTGTCCTGCGATCCCACAAGCAGGAAGTGCAGTGGGTTTCCTGCACCTGCTCCTGTGTTTCTGGCAAGCGCTCAGAAGTATTAATTGACTAACCTTCTACTTTAAAATGAACCTTAAGAAAGAACAAAAAATTAAAACAAGCATTTATATAGAAACCAAAACTGAGGGAATATACAAACCAAAGAATTAAAATCTATGTTTGCCACCTTTTGGGAAGCGAAATATTACAGTTTTTTATTTTTAGCACAACCTTTATTGATGAGGAGGAACGGGCTATGTAACAGGGTGCTGGCTTAAGAGGCACTGAACCAGCCCCTGTTAGCTCAGAACCTGCTAGCAGAGCTCCCATCAAGGGGAACTGGCTGGAGCTGGCAGGGTGTGGCTCATTAAAGGAGCCTGTGAGCAATCACCTGCGAGCCTGCTGCAAGGAAGGCCTATGAAGCTAGCAGGAAGGAAGTAGGAGGAGGGAACAGGAAAGTGAGGAGTGAGGGCTTGTTATGCCCAGCTGCTGTCAGAGCAAGCTGTTCCTTAAGGGGCTACCTGACTGATACTGAACTGTATATACGTGGTGGTGGGAAAATACTGGGAAATAAAAGGGCACTGGTGTGTGACAGAGTGGTCTCCAGCAAATTTGTACTGTGAGCAACCAAGAGCTCGTCTACATGTGGGGGCTTGTCCGGGATCCACTGAAACCAACGAGCATGGTTGGTGGCCCGGCAATGGAGGAGACCCTGAAATGGCTTGTAGAGCAACAGAAGCAGATCTAGCAAGCCCTGCAGACTTCCCAGCAGGCACACCAAGCAGAAAGACAGGCTGCTTTGGCCTGGCAGGCCGAGCAACAGAAAAGCCTGCAGGACTTCATCCGGGAGCAAAGCAATGTCCACGGGCAGCTCCTGCAGTGGCTGGTGAGTCCTGGGGCAGGGGAGGGCGCCTGGCCGCCAGGCTGGGGACTCTGCAAAATGAGCCCGGCGGATGACCTAGATGCCTTCCTGGGACCTTTCAAGAGGGTAGCCGCAGGGGCCGGATGGGACAGGACAACCTGGGCCCTCCAACTAACCCCTTATGTAGCGCCCCTCTCCACCTGATTACCTCCTTTAATGGCAATCCGCTTACATGTTCTGATGGACGGGTCTGGATTCTTTTGGATCCCGCCACCCACTCAGCAGGGTGAATCTTTTTTCTTTTTTTTGGTTATGAAATTAGTTGGCGGTGCCTCCACCCCCCTCGCTCCTTCCTGGCAGGGTCACCAGGGCAGCTTGGGCGGAAAATCCTAACTACAGAGGAATCCCCACTTATTTGACAGATAGTTGGAGACTTCCAAGAGATAACACAACACATAAAAATATATTCAACACAACAATTATATTAAACAGGCAACAAATACAACATAACAGGGGAAACACTATTTTTAGGGTCACCGGTACCCACATTTAAAATACCCGTGTCTGGATGTAACAAATGTAAAACTAGTGTCCTGTTGGTACGCGTACCTTGCTGGGGCCCTTGATGACCTATACAATTCTCTGCAGAGGTGTAGCAGTGTGGCTGACTGGGTTCAGTGTAGCCCAAAAGACCCACAAGTGGGAGGAGGTGGTGAATCCCTCCACAGGTGTAATAAGCGGTAGATTATAAAATCCTCAAACCCTCACTCCCTGACTTGAGGACACAGTTCAGGGAGTAGAGGGTCCCCAAAACAAATTCCCTGACTAACTAACTAAAGACAAGGCACTCACGAACTCCATAAATGATCTTCAGGGTTGAGGATGACGCTGGACGATTCCAGGGGCTGCTGTCTGCTGGCAGGGATCCTCCTCAGGCAGGAATCAGCCTTGGACTAGCAGCGCTGACCATGTGGGGACTGGTCTCACCAGGGGAGCTGGAGGCGAACCCAGCCTGGCTGGGGAAATTTCTCAGCAAATGTAACAATTGGGAATCATCCGTGGGGAAGGAAAACCCAGCTGGGGGATCTGGTGTCAGGTCCCTAGAGGCCAGTTCTCAGGGGGAACCCTGCTTGCAGGCCTGGGACTCACCAGCCTCTCCTCAAAATGGCTTCTCCCCTCACCTCAATTCCCTGGGAGGGGCATCTCCACTCCCTATTAGTTGCCGGGCAGACTCTGAGTTTGCCTTGGCTCCTCCTCTGAGCTGCCAGCAGACAGAGCTCCAGGACTCTAGGTAATCTGCTTGGGGGTTACACTTATTTGACTGGCGAGGCGCAAGCGGCCTATATGGCTTTGGGGGAGGAAGCTGCCCAGAACTATGAGGCTGTGAGAGCAGCCATTTTGGACCGAGTAGGCTTATCAGCAGAAAGGTACAGACAGAAGCTCCGGTCGGCCCGGTGGACGTCTGCTGTGCGACCACGGGCCTTCACCCAGAGGTTAAGGGACTGGGCCACACGCTGGTTGAGGCCTGACACGCGTACAGTGGAGGAGATAATGGACTCCCTGCTATTGGAGCAGTTCTTGCCAAGCCTCCCGGAGACGGTGCGCACCTGGGTGAGGAGACACCAGCCAGGCACCGTCGAAGAGGCGGTTCGGGTAACCGAGGAGTATATAGAGGCTGAGAGACCCCGGTGGGAGGACCGGCAATGGAAAGACAGGGAACTGGGGCGGAAGCCCATGGACTCCTTCCCGGGAGAGGCAAGGAGAAAAAGGGGGAGCCCCAAGGAGCACCGGAGAGGCCTGCCCGCCTAGCGTGCTGGCGGTGTGGGAAGCCGGGGCACGTTAAACAAGCCTGCCCGGACATGGAATGTGGCTGGGCGGACTTCTGTCCTTGGACTGAACGGGCGGGATGGAAGTGGGGGCTGGGGGTGTCCACTGTGCCTGTGAAAGTGGGGCGGAGACCCCAAACAGCTGCGGTCGACAGCGCCTTGAGTTGCACGCTGGTGCAAAAGGCGCTGGTTAAGCCACATTGGCTCATTCCGGGGGAAAGAATGGCCCTCGGGCGTGTACATTGGGACAGGAAGTCCTGCCCGGTAGCCCAGGTACCCCTGGAAGTGAAGGGTGGCTTCCGGTGGAAGCGGGTAGGGTCCTGGAGAAACTACTGTGTCCGGTACTGTTAGGCTGCGAATGGGCCTCACTACCAGGCGTGAAACAACGGGGTACCCCGAGAGGGGGGGTGGATCCCCAGAGAATGAGGACCCCAGGGCGGAAGGATGGACCCCGTCCTGGGAACCAAGACAAAACTCCTAGACAGCAAAGCCCAGAGCAGGGAGACCCGCGGGAAGCATATATGGGGGAGCTGGTGAGTCCGGACTCCCCCAGAGAAGGAAGGTGTATGTGGGAACACCCCCTGATCCCACTCTCTGCGGAAGAAGCCCCAGATGTACTGGGACAAATGGGGGAAACTGAGGCGTGGAGAGTCCCGCCCAGTGGTGGGATGAATGCCAACCCCCTCTCGGAGGGGCAGGAAAGCCCCGAGCCGCAAGGAGAGCCGGGGAAAACTGAGGTGCAGGAGATCCCACTAGAAGTGAAAACCACCCCTGAACCCTGGCTAGACACACAGGGGGAGCTGGGGAGAGGGGGCCTGCCCCACTGCGATTGGTGTGACGACCTGTGGGTGGAAGCAGAGATGGGGGGGGCCACCACTCCCGGAGAAATGCTCCTTCTGTGGGAGAGGGATGGAGAAACCATCCGGGGTGCTGGCTGAGCAGGGCCGAGCTGGGAGCGGGGAGGGCTCCCTGAAAGAGCCTCCTTCAGGGGAATGGCGGAAGGGCCAAGGGGGGCCTGGGGCTGCTGTTCTTAAGGGGGAGGGTGTGTAACAGGGTGCTGGCCTAAGAGGCACTGAACCAGCCCCCGTTAGCTCAGAACCTGCCAGCAGAGCTCCCATCAAGGGGAGCTGGCTGGAGCTGGCCGGGTGTGGCTCATTAAAGGAGCCTGAGAGCAATACCTGTGAGCCTGCTGCGAGGAAGGCCTATGAAGCTAGCAGGAAGGAGGTCGGGGGGAACAGGAAAGGGAGGAGTGAGGGCCTGTTGCTCCCAGAGGCTGTCAGAGCGAGCTGTTCCCTAAGGGGCTACCTGACTGGTAGTGAGCTGTATATAGGGGGTGGTGGGAAAATACTGGGAAATAAAAGGGCGCTGGTGTGTGACAGAGCGGTCTACAGTGAATTTGTACCGCAAGCAACCAAGAGCTCGTCTACAGGCTAATTTTACTTTTGGTTTTGATGTGCAAAGGGTATTTATCTTTTCTGTTTTTTAACAGACACACAAGCTATAGTGGAGGTGGGGGAAATACAGGTTTTGTTGAGGTCTTTGGAACACTGGATGCCTGGTTAGTCTCATATGGATGCTTTGGCTGGCAAGTTGGCCACAGCAACTGTTGCTTGGACTTTGCTTTCTATTTTGGTTAGGGACGTTATTTGGTGTTTGGACTGTGGTTATTTTAGGTTGCTGTGCTGATGTAATGTCGTTGATTTCAGGATTTCATGACAAGCCGAGAGAGAGCGAGATACAGGGCAGAAAGTATCACAACAGGGAAGGGCAGCAGAGCAGCAGCTCACGTGCCTTCACGCAAATTGCCTTTGTTGGCAATTAGGTATCTTTACTGATGGGCTGGGGACCGGATGTTGCGATGCTTTTTAGGACGTGCAGGTGAAAAACAAAGCTCTTAAACAGCAAGGGCGACTACCTTCCTCTTGGGAAGACAGTTTTTCAGTCTGTTTTTCCTTTTTTTTATTATTTTGGGGTGAGGGAAGATTTGCTGAGCTGACCTGGGATACAAGATGGGATGAGAGATTAAAGTAACCCCAAAAGGGGAAAAGTGAGGGGCATAGTTTTTCCTTATTATTCAGTTTAGTAATTAGGCCCAATATTTGCCACACCAATTTTGTTTATTAATTTTTGGCTTCACATTTTTCATTCTTCCAAAGCATGATTCCAACAGTCCTTGAATGATATTAGTGCAACCTTTTTGTTTGGACGACTTTGTTTTTTTTGTCTGAGGCTTTGTTTGTTTGTACTTGTTTATAACATTTATTATGGAAAGAAAATTAACTTACTTTTTATTAATATTTATTATACGCCATTGTCATATTTTATGGACTTATATATATATTTTTTATAATTTATAGTAATTTTGTTGGCCCAATTATTATACCATAATCCTTTTAAAAAAAAGAATGGCAGAATTGGTTCAATCTTCTGAAACGTGCACCTTTTGAAACAAAATTCTTCATGCTTTGCCCCGTGCCTAAAGAAGATAAACCTACCTACCAACCAACCATCTATCCTGAACAATCATTTTTTAGTTGAGTACTAGGCAAAAAAATGTGGCCCACTTTGAAAAGATATTTCTCGCTCATCTTGTTTTCCATGCAGATAAGTCAAAAACAGTTCAACTCTGAAACTTCAAAGTTGGTAGTTAAGGAGTCATTATAAGGAGTGCAGTTTTGCTATGTTTAAAGAAATCAGTTGCATTCTAAGTGACTGAAAAAACACTTCAAGCATTCTCAGTGGCATCTTAAACATCTTTAGAAGCAAAACACGGCACGGACTGTTTAAAGAAAAAAGCTGAGGTCACTCGTAAGGCTCTCACAATGCTAACTCAGCTATAATTCACAGGTTTGTCTGCTTAACTGTGCGACTAATCACAGAATCATAGAAATGTAGGACTGGAAGGGACCTTGATATATCATCTAGTCTAGACCCCCACACTGAGACAGGACTTGTGGTTCTCAACCAGGCGTACACCTACTCCTGGGGGTACTGAGAGTAGTTACTCAACTCCTCTAGATCAAGTGTTTCTCAACCTGGAGGCTGCAACCCCCAGAGGGGGCAATCAGGGGGTCCCATGCCACAAGGAGCCCCACAAAGCTAAGTTACATGCTTCAGCTCTGTGTGACGGGGCTCAGGCTTCAGACAAGGCTCACAGTCCAAAAACAGGCTCAAGTACAATATTTATATTCCGGTCAATGTATGTTATAATTATATGGTAACAATGAAAAAGTCAGCACTTTTTCAGTAAGTGTGCTGGGACACTTTTGTATTTTTGTGTCTGATTTTGTAAGCAAGTCGTTTTTGAGTGAGGTGAAACTTGTGGTGCACAAGACAAATCCGATTCCTGAAAGGGGGACATTAGCCTAGAAAGGTTGAAAACCTGATCTAGACCATCCCTGACAATTGTTTGTCTAACCGGCTCTTAACAACCTCCAATGACTGAGATTCCACAACCTCCCCAAGTAATTTATTCCAGTGTTTAACTACATAAGAACGGCCATATTGGGTCAGACCAATGGTCCATCTAGCCCAGTATCCCATCATCTGACAGTGGCCAATGCCAGGTGCCCCAGAGGGAACGAACAGAACAGGCAATCATCGAGTGATCCATCTACTGTCGACCATTCTGGCAATCAGAGGCTAGAGACACTCAGAGCATGGGGTTGCATCCCTGACTATCTTGGCTAATAGCCATTGATGGACCTATCCTCCAGGAACTTCTTAATTTCATTGGGTGATCCTTGATTTTTGTGTTACAAGAAGGAGTAAATAACACTTCCTTAGGCACTTCCTCCATACCAGTTGTGATTTTATAGACCTCTATCATATCCCCTCTTAGTCGTCTCTTTTCCAAGCTGAAAAGTCCCAGTCTTTCTAATCTGTCCTCATATAAAAACTGTTCCATACGCCTAATCATTTTTATTTCCCTTCTCTGTACCTTTTCCAATTCAATATATCTTTTTGAGATGAGGTCACCTGAACTGCACACAGGTCTAAACTTTCAGTTAGGAAATTTTTCCTAATATCTAAACTAAATCTCCCCTGCTGAAATTTAAGCCCATTTCTTCTTGTCCTGGCCTCGCTGGTTAAGGAAAACAATGTATCACCTCCTCCTTTATAACAATATTTTACAATCTTGAGGACTATTATCAGATCCCCCCCCCTCAGTCTTCTCTTCTCCAGACTAAACAAGCCCAATTTTTTCAATCTTCCCTCAGAGGTTGTGTTCTTCAGACCTTTAATGATTTCTGTTGCTCTTCTCTGGACTTTCTCCAATTTGTCCACATCTTTCCCAAAGTGTGGAGCCCAGAACTGGACACTGTTCTCCAGTTGAGGCCTTATCCATGCTGAGTAGCACAGAAGAATTACTTCTTGTGTCTTGCTTACAACACTCCCACTAGTACATCCCAGAATGTTTGTTTTTGCAACAATATTACCTCATTGGCCTGTATTTAATTTGTGATCCACTATCACCCTCAGATCTGTTTCTGCAGTGCTGCTTCCTACATCATGTTCTAGTAACATTTATTGTCTTTCTTCGCTTTCCCTTCCAATGCATCCTTGCTCCACTGCTACCCTAACAGTACCAGAGAACTCAGCGCAACATTCATTATGCAATCTCTGTTGCGCTCCATAGTGTAAATGACTGACTGCTGCAGAGTTCCAGGTGTGAAAACAAGAGAATCCAAGAGTGACCAGTGAGAGGGGCTGGATGGGAGAAGGAGCCAGCACGGGGAGGTGCAGTATATGAGGAACCCGGGGGCAAGGAGGGAGAGGGGAAGGGGAGCTGGGACAATAATGACTCCCAAGGAGGGTGAGAGATGGTGGGGTTTTGGGGAGAGGAGGCAGCTGCAGATGAGTGGCTGGGGAGATGCAGCTTGTGGCTAGCTAAGGGAAAAAGTTGGTGGCCAAAGAGGAGCTGTTGCTGGGACTCTAAACTCGCGCAGCAACACTGCGGCCAAGCTATAAAGCAGGATAGCAATGCTTCTGCTCGGCGGGTCCCTGAGCTGGGCAGAGCTCACAAGGGAGGGAGTCTCCCTGTCACTGTGTCTCTATTGTTATTGGCCAGACTCTGCCAGCTTAAACCACATCAGGCTCCCCATTAGCTGTCACTAACAGACTTTCCTTCCTCTGCGGCCCATCTGACACTAGAGGGACCTCCTATCACACACACATGTCCGGTTCCTTCCAACAGAAGGCAGCAGGATGTGTATACAGATGTGTGCGCACACACACACCCGTAAGCACGTTAAAGGTGAAAACCTACAGGGCCAGGGCCCTTATAATCCTATTAGCAAGCCCCTAACGAGTATTCAGAATGTGCAGCATTTAGGTACATTACCACCTCTGCTTCTTTTTGCCAGTAAGGAGATGGGTAAATCAACCTCTTTTGTCACATCTTGAGAATCTCCGTGTTACCTTGAGAGGATGTGCCCCTGTGGACATATTGTCTGATATACGTATCCTTACATACATGTAGTGTCCTGAAAGTAATTTTCAGGAACTGATCTTGGAACACAACTGGGGACTTTACAGTATTGGTAGTTAGTGTGTGCAGCTATCAGTATCTGAGAGGGTCTAGAAACCTCAAGAGCTTTGGGGAGGTCTCCCCCAATCAGGTGCTGAAGGCAGGAGCCTGGAAGTAAGAACCCAGTGAGATCGTCCCTTCTGGGAAGAATTAGAGATACATTTCCTGGCTGGATTTGGAGCTTCTGATGCATAGCGAGATATACTTTCTACTATTGAGTCCCTTGTCCTCCCTCAAAGAATATTTGTAGCAGCTGCTGTTGGGACGGCATTTGTAATACACTAAGTTCACACACAGGAAAACCTGTATTACCTGGGACCTTGGGATAGCAACCTAACACCGTTCTACAGATAGCAGACACGCAACAGAAAGGTGCTGCATGGGACACCCCTTGTCCGGTACATGTGACAATGCAGGTCCCAGCCTACCCAAATACATGCTATCTTCATTTCAGAAACTGTTTACACTCCTTATTGCACATACCTTGGGATTTACTGCTCCTGCGCCGCTTTATAGATTCATAGAGACACCATATCACTAACAGGAGCAATGGGAAACCAGTAAGACTGTAGTGATTTCGTCCACGTTTTAGCTGAACTCCTTCCTCTGCAAAAGGGTAAACATCTTCAGAGCAATGGAATAGCTTTCATTAGTTCAAGTATAACCCAATATTCTCCTGATGTTACATATAGCCAGAAACTTTGGTGTGGGATTAAACTTTTCAGAAGTGTAGAACAGACCATTGTCTGTCTTGGTTCTTTCCACCCGGACTCAAACACATTGCAAGGGATACGTAGGAAATCAGGAGGAAAACCACAGCGAGGTGATCAAGACCAAAGAAGGGCCATTGTTCTGGTGGGGGGAGAATCTTGGCATGGAGAACAGTAATTGAGAGAGGCTGGGGATTCAAGGGAGAAGCAGACTGCTGTGGGGGCAGGAATCTTCCCCCGGGGTAGGTACAGGCAGTTATTGTGTAGGATAAAGCAACTTTACTGTGGTGACTTGATCTCAAAGTACAGACATACCCCTCAGGCCAAGTCTATGCAACAAGGCTTTGTTGGTAAAGCTGTGTCGGTCGAGGGGGGTGGGCAAAGCCCCCGCATAGACACAGTGGTGCTGATAGAATAGTGCTTCTGTCCGCTTAACTCACGTTGTTTGGGGAGGGGGTGTAACTATGCCAACAGAAAAACATCCTCTGTCAGCCTATGCTGTGTCTACTCTACACGGAGGGGCTCCGTCGGTACAGCTAGACCGGCAAAGCATTGTAGCGTTGACACATCCTGAACTGGTGTCTGGGGGGATTGGGTGACCCAGGGCAATGCCACTGGAGGAAAAGAGAAAGGATTCACTTCAGTGGTGGGCAGCAGGAGCTGGACAGGTTGGAGAAAGATCCGATGGGCTGGTGTCAAACCTTTAGCAAAGGGCGAAAGTAGAAGAACTGAAGAAGACATAAAGGACCCTACATTTTAGCCTTCGATTCCCATGCTCAAATTAAGTCCTGTACCTGCGAGGTCTGGGGATGGGGCGGGAGCCGGGATACACTGGTTAATCAATCACACTTTTAAAAGGTCTGAATGTAGGATCTTCAAGCCTCATTATAAAGTGGCTAATAACGACCAGCCCAACTCTTACGCTTAGTATTCAGAGCTGAAACGACACCTCTTCACACAGCCAATGTCACTGGGAAAGCGACACTGAGGCTTGTTAGCTCTTTCACTCAGGATAACTGTAAGGGCAGGTTTCACAAGGGCGGATTCCAGTACGGCGTACCTGACACAGAAAGCTGCACCACGTGTTCACGAGGCAGCATCTCCTCATATAAGAATGCATGGCAGGAGTAGTTTCCTGTATCGTTCAGGGTCAGTCTTTTCAACAACAGAGATGCGTTGCCTTTGGAAAATTCCTGAGGGAAGAGCTGGGTTCTCCCCCAAAATCTTTCTCCTTGATGCTCCAGATGGTCTTTGCCGTCATAGAAGCTGTGGACGATTTCCTGAGTTTCTGAGTCCTGCCAGTTCACAGTCACTTCTGCAAGAAGCATGACACCTTCCTCTCCAACAATGCAGGGCAGGAGCACGTCTTTGTTTACAACCTCTTTAATAACAAAATTCAGAAAGCCTGGCAAAAGATGAGAAGAACATGGGATTGGTTACTCCAATTCGTCTTTTCATTTTCTTAAACTGTTTTTTGTTAACCTATGGAAGCGACTCACAACCTGCTGGTACGGGGCTGGGTTCTGCACCATTAAACTCAATGGGAAAATCACAGTGGAGGCAGGTTTAGTCCCATAATGACCTGTCAACATGATCCTGAATTCACTTGAATCTAGATTGTTCCCAGAATCAAGTCTAGGAGTGTCACGTTCAGTGAAACAAATGTCCAGATATATCTCCTGTTACGTTTGCTCTGACCAAAGAGTTTGCTGCTAAAGCCACTCTCCTTTCCCCTACTTCACAGCCAGTCATCTCCTTGTGCCTCAAACCTCATGGAACGCTGACAGACCCTGGTCGTCAGCAGCTGGGATCAAACCCGGGACTTCTGGAGTTTAAGGCATAAGCCGCTACTGCACAACCTGAAAGGCACCTCTCGCTCAGCTGTGACTGCAGCAGGCTCATCACTGGCTATCTGGCCTAGCTGCCACTAGATGGGGACGGAGCACCGCAGCGCACCACACAGGCAGGGAATACACTCAGAACACTATTAAAACACAATGTGGAAGACACTCCTATGTCTTCTAAAGTCTGAGGCCATTTCCCCAATGGGAACCGTCCCATTCGGATACACGCCAGCCCAAGAATCATTCCCTTTAAAAAGCTACGTGACTGAGCTGTGGCACATTGTGGACTCCTCTCACAAGCCTCCATCTGCACGCAGTTAGCCCCAGGAGGCAGCTGGTGGTTCCCCAGAAGTTTTGCCACAAGTTACTGTACCTGGCCCATGACATCCCTCCACAGGGCACCAGGGAATCTGGCGCACCAGGCAGAGGCTGCTACAGAACTTTTACTGGCCTGGGGTCTTTACCCATGTCCGACAGTACTGCCAATCCTGTGACCCCTGCCAGCGGGTGGGGAAGGCCTGGGACAAGGGGAAAGCGGCTTTGAGGCCTTTACCCATCATAGAAGAATCTTTCCAGAAGGTGGCCATGGACATAGTGGGACCTCTCAGCAAGACAACCCGGTCGGGGAAGAAATACATTCTGGTGGTGGTAGATTTCGCCACTCACTACCCCGAGGCAGTGGCCTTGTCCTCTATCGAAGCAGACACTGTGGCAGATGCGCTGCTGACCATTTTCAGCCGGGTGGGGTTCCCCAAGGAAGTCTTAATGGACCAGGGGTCCAACTTCATGTCGGCCCTGCTCCAGTGCTTGTGGGAGAAATGTGGGGTCCGGCACAACTGGGCCTCAGCGTATCACCCCCAGTCCAACGGGCTGGTGGAAAGGTTCAACGGGATGCTAAAGATGATGCTAAAAACATTTATGAACCAGCACCCACAGGACTGGGACAAGTACTTACCTCACCTGCTGTTCACGTACAGGGAGGTACCCCAGGAATCTACCGGGTTCTCGCCTTTCGAATTGTTGTATGGAAGGCGGGTAAGGGGACCCCTAGACCTGATGAGAGACGAATGGGAGGGGAAGGCCACTCCCAATGGAGAGTCAGTGGTGGAGTATGTCCTGACCTTCCGGGAAAGACTTGCCGAGCTCATGGGCCTGGCCAGGGAGAATCTGGCCCGAGCCCAGAGGAAGCAGAAGGTCTGGTATGACCACACGGCACGGGCCCGCGCCTTCGCCACCGGGGATCAGGTGATGGTTCTCATCCCCATGAGGAAAAACAAACTCCAGGCCACCTGGGAAGGGCCCTTCAAGGTTGTCAAGCAACTAAATGAGGTAAACTATGTGGTGGAGCTGTCGAACCGGGCGCGTCACCGCCGGGTATACCATGTGAATATGATGAAGCCGTACTATGACAGGGGAAATGTGGTGTTGGCCGTGTGTGGACATTGGGAGGAGCAGGGAGATGACCCTTTAGTGGATCTATTCCCTGGGACAAAAGCTGGTCCCCCCGCCCCCGGAAGCAATTCCCCTCTCTGATCAGCTGACCCCGGCCCAGCCCGCTGAGATCAGAGGGGTGCTGCATCTGTACCGACAGGTGTTTTCCAACCAGCCTGGATGCACTAATTTGACTGTCCACCAGGTGGAGACCGGGTCACACCTCCTATAAGATGCTCCCCTTTCCGAGTCACTGGGAAAACTGCCCAGGACCTAGAAAGAGAGGTCAGGGACATGCTAGCCTTGGGGGTGATCCAGCCGTCCGCCAGCCCTTGGGCCTCGCCGGTGGTGCTGGTCCCCGAGAAGGACGGGTCGATCCGGCTCTGTGTGGACTATCGAAAGCTCAATGCCATCACTGTATCTGATGCCTACCCCATGCCCAGGCCTGACGAGCTCCTGGACAAGCTGGGAGGCGCTCGGTACTTCACCACCATGGATCTTACCAAGGGCTACTGGCAAGTGCCGCTGGACACAGATGCCAGGCTGAAATCGGCCTTTATCACCCCTCTGAGGCTCTATGAGTTTCTGACCCTGCCCTTCGGCCTCAAGGGGGCGCCGGCCACCTTCCAGCGCCTGGTGGATCAGCTACTGAGGGGGATGGAGAGTTTTGCCGTGGCGTATATTGACGACATCTGTGTCTTTAGCCAGACCTGGGAGAACCACGTGTCCCAGGTTAAACAAGTGCTGGACTGACTCCAAGAGGCTGGGTTAACCGTAAAGGCTGAGAAGTGCAAGGTGGGGATGGCGGAAGTATCTTACCTGGGCCACCGGGTGGGGAGCGGCTGCCTAAAGCCGGAACCAGCCAAGGTGGAGGTGATCAGAGACTGGCCCGCTCCCCAAACCAAGAAGCAGGTCCAGGCCTTTATCGGGACGGCGGGGTACTATCGAAGGTTCGTGCCCCACTTTAGCGCCATAGCCGCCCCCATCACTGAGCTGTGCAAGAAAGGGAAGCCAGACAAGGTGGTCTGGACCGAGCAGTGCCAGGAGGCTCTCCGGGCGCTGAAGGAGGCTCTGGTTAGTGGCCCAGTTCTGGCAAACCCAGACTTTGACAAGCCCTTTATGGTGTTCACCGACACCTCAGACATGGGACTGGGGGCGGTGTTGATGCAGGAGGATAAAAAGGGAGAGAGACACCCCATCGTGTACCTGAGCAAGAAGTTGCTACCCCGGGAGCAGAACTACATCGAGAAGGAATGCCTGGCCATGGTGTGGGCCCTTAAGAAACTGGAGCCATATCTCTTTGGGCACCACTTCACCGTGTACACCGACCACCCCCGCCCCCCCCCCCCGACCTGGCTGCACCAGGTGAAAGGAGCCAACGCCAAGCTGCTGAGGTGGAGCCTGCTCCTGCAGGACTATGACATGGACGTGGTCCACGTGAAGGGAAGTGCCAACCTGATAGCGGACGTGTTGTCCCGGAGAGGGGGCCCTGAACTTCCCCGGGTCACTGGGCAGAGTGACCCCGCTCAGTTCAGTCTCGGAGGGGGGAGAGGTGTGGTGGAGCAGGGGCTGTCTGTGTGGGGGAGGGGAGAGCAGGGGGTGACTTTAGGTGAGAGACAGGACCTGAGCCTGTAACCTGAGCCAGGCAGGTTCAGGGGGAGAGGGAGTCAACACCTTTGCCCGGGAAGCTGGACAAAGGAGGGAGCCTGCTGGAGAGGGTTTGGGAGCTGGGTGGTGGAATTCAGGGAATCCCAAGCTGGGATCCAAGCACCCTGAACCCCCAGAAGGACCAGATTGAGGAGTCCTGGCTCTGCCCACAAGCTTGGCTGTAGCCTGCGTTCCTGTTGTCCAATCAACCTTCTGTCTTCCTGGCCGGCTGAGAGTCACTGTGAGTCCCAGGAGGAGGGGTGCAGGGCCTGACTCCCCCACACTCCGTGACACAAGCACACGCGCCGCAGTCCCGGCCCCGCAGCAGAGCTCTGCGGGGCTCGAACGCTCGTCTCTCACCAGTGCAAGTTGGTCCAATAAAAGCTATTCCCTCCCCCGCCTTGTCCCGCTAATATCCCGGGGCCAACACGGCTACCACACGCCGCAGACGCCCATCGACTGAGTTTGGATTCTCCCTCTGATCTGTACAATGGAAGAAACAAACTTACTGAGCTAATGTAAATATTCAGCTGCCCCGATGCAATGTTCAGTCCCTCTCGGCACGTCACCGGCTCCGTCTAACGTTCAGCCCGCTGGGCCCTGGCGGTTTTAGCCCATCTGACCTGGTTTGGGCACCAACGTTCCAGGAGCAGCTGCCAAAATAGTTTTGGTCTCCCTGTGTGATTACTTCCACTCCCTTTTTATCCGTGGGGAAGGGCAGGCCGGGGTTATGTCATGCACAGACATGTGCTACTTACATGGGGCGGGGGAATAGGCTGATCTGGGATATACCCAGAGCAAGACTCGTACCCCTAAAGCAACAAGCCAGCTGAGAGCAGGTTGTCCCTAGGGCCTTTGTAAGATGGTTTATAAGCAATGTTATTAATTGACACGGGTTTTAATAGTGTGATCACCAGTGTAGTCTGAGCACCTTGCGTCATGCTACACGTCTGTCACACTCTGGTTCCCTCATCCCCTCCCCAGGCCCAGAGGGAGACACATGTGGTGGGAGTGTCTTGTTTTGGTAGGGTTTCCTTTGTTTTGTTAACAGACCTATTGCCCTGTGTTTATGGTACAGAAGGGAAGGTGGTGAGGTCTGTGATGGTCCTTAGTGGACTTTGTTCTGTGGTCTGGGACTTCTGCCAGGGACGGTTCTGTCTGCCCCACAGACGTGCAGCACTCGTGTTGTTGAGAGCTCCACTGGGCCATGGTTTTCCTCCACGCCCTCCCAAAGCCTCTGTGCAGCGCTGATCCCTAGAGATCAATGGGTTGCTGTAGCTTATCCACTTCACCACAGGAGTCATGTGCCAACAGCTTCAGGCCAAGGCACAATCAAGGTAACACAAAGGGGTGAAGATTTCACTGGTGGCCAGAGAGCCCACAGCCTCCCCAGCAGGGCAGGGGCAGTTTTACACCTGGGGAGATGAAGTGGCAGAAGCTGGATTAGAACCCAGGTCCCCTGGTTCTTAGCCCTGCGCCTATGCCACTACACCACAGTGCAGGACTTGCACAGACCCCTCTGGCACCGCCTTAGTGCACCGTGCACTGCAGGGCGGTACCATGCCAAGGGCAGCCATAGGGGACGTGGGTTCTAGTCCTGACTCTGACGCGTGGCCAAGTCTCTTCCTGGGCCCTGGCTGGGGAGAATGGGGCTGCCCCTGGGCAAAGGCACTGAGCGGGGGGTGTGGGGATGCCAGGCGGGAGCTGTCTGCCAGCAGCACATGGGCTGATAACTTGACAGAGCCATGCTGGGGTCTGTGCTCTGGCCAGGAACAGGGCGGAGTTGTGGCCCACAAGCTGGGAATGCTGGGGGGTGTGGGGAGATTTTGGGGCTGGCAGGAGAACGCAGAGTGACCCCCCAAACGCCTCCTCAAGCCCCAGTGGCAGCGCCCCCCGGAGGGCGGTCCTAAAACTAGCCCCCGGCCTGAGACCTGCTGAGTGCTGTGGGGCTCGGTACAGCTGCTCCGCGGGGGATGGGGAGCAGCCCCTGCAGTGGGCACCCAAAGAGCTGGGCAGGGGAGCGCACACCGGGTGCTGCTCTCACTGCCTGCGAGCCAGGGACCAGCCCCTGGAAATGCACCTTCCTCCTCCGGGCCAGCGTGGCCTTTTACCAGCCCTCAGATTTGGCCTAAAGAACGAACGCAAAGGCAGAGAGGAGACAATAGTGACATTTCCCTTCACACAGACGTCCCCCCACTCCACAGCGACCTGCTCTGGAACTGGCCCGGCCTCGAGCCTAGATTTTAGAGGATGGAGACCTTTCCCCAGTAGCTGCAGTGGCTCAAAGCCGCAGTGTTGCCAGTTTTGTGAAGGGGCTAAACTGTAAACGGGCAAATCACACCTACAATGGAGTTTTCCATCCCGGCAGCTTCAATGGGGTGAAAATCCCAGTGTAGCGAAGGCCATAAATAGTTCTCTCAAGTGTGTCTAGGAGCCAGGGGAAAAAGTCTAGGAACATCCTGCTGCCAGATGTGTGTGGAAAGTAATATGATCCCTGAGTGCCAACCCAGCCAATGGCTCATCTCTAAAAATATCTGGAAGAAGAATTTTGCTCAACTGGCTCGTTGGTCTAGGGGTATGATTCTCGCTTAGGGTGCGAGAGGTCCCGGGTTCAAATCCCGGACGAGCCCATTTTTTTTTCAGCACATAGCAGCAGTGGGACAGAAGAAGATTTTGCAGAACAAACTGACTTTCCCCACATAAATAATGTACGGAAAGTAAGTGAGACTTTTTATCTACAATTCCCCAAGGACAGAAAAGTGGTGAAGCTGGACTAAAACACTCACCATTTTCCATTGCAACCGCACCCTGCAGCGCCGCCTGCTAGCTGCCCACGAGACTGGGTTTTCCACGCCATGCCCTGGGCGGGGGCCGAGCACCATTGGCTGGAGGGGAAGGGGCAGCAGTAAAAAAGTCAGGTCCATGACCAAACACTTGCCGATCAGCTGTAAAACTTTCCTCCCGGAGAGCAGCACGTGGCCAGGGAGAGCTCGGTTGTTTCTGATCTAGCCAGGTGGCTCCGTCTATTCGGCACAAGCAACAGAGACGCTTTGGGCCCAATGTTCCAGGATCTGAACACAAGATAGCGTTGGCCCCCAGCGGGATCTCGTTCAGAGGGGCGAGGGGCAGAGCATCACGCCTACCCAAAGGGAGCGACGCGTTGTTTAAACCGGGGAAGGAACAAAAGCTGTGGGCTCGGGTGGCACCGCCCAAACCCAGACACATATTTCTATCCAGGAAGACAGGGCGCTGGTGGCTTTTCTGAATGTCCCGCAAGCCGCGCAGAGACCGACGCTACGTATTAATGTGCTCAGTAGCGGCACAGGAGGGTTCCCCTGCATTGGCCCGACACCTGGAACCCAGTCAATATCCTCGCACCAAAGGCGTCATTTACATCAAAACCTGCAGCCGCGTGGGGAGAGGGAGACTAACTGGATGCTGAAAGCAACATTTCTCAGTAGACTTAATGGGCCTCTAACCCTGCCCCACTCCCTCCCCCTGCTCCCTCCCTGTGGGGAGCAGGGGCTTTAACTCAGCCTGTGAACTCCCAGGAAAGCTACAACTGCCTTTGCTGGAGCCGGAACGTGAGTTGCGTGAAGAACCCCGCGGTTTTCAGTCGTGAAGAGAAGGCCACCATGGAGGGTCCCCAGGAGAGATTCCAAGTCTAGGTTCAGCTTCCAGCCACTGGGTCGTGCCAGACCTTTCTCTGCTAGACTGAAGAGCTCGTTGTCAGGTATTTGTTCCCCATGTAGGTTCTTGTAACTGTAACCAAGTCACTCCTTGACCTGCTCCTTGTTAACGCTTTGAATCAATCACTATAAGGCGTCCAATCAAGACCAGACTGGTTTTTGAAAGAGACGCTCCATTTCCGACAGGAGGTGTAGCCACCCGTGGAAGAGGTGCCCCTGGAGATGGCCAGGGGACACATGCACCACTTGAGAATCCTGTTTCCAGCGGTGCAAAGACAAGGGCAGGCGAGGAGCACTCTCTGACGGGCCTTCACCCCCTCGCCCAATCATTTGCCTGACGCCTATGGGGGCCTCAAGTCTGCTTGAATCAGCCCCCCCCTTGGTAGATGGTAAAGGCTAAAGAGTAGATCTGAAGTGTCCCCGGCTCTGTACGTCGTAGCCCAGAGCTGGAGAAAGGAGACTCTTGTGCTGCTGGCAGACCAGGTTCCAGCTCCTGCCGACGTTCTCACGTGAACACGGACACATACATGGCTAGGATCAGTCTGGCTCAATGAGTGTTAGACTCATAGACTTTAAGGTCAGAAGGGATCATCACAGTCATAGTCAGAGCTCCTGCACCTCGCAGACCACAGAACCTCCCCAACGCACTCCTGTAACAGACCCCTCACCTCTGGCTGAGCTACTGACACCCTCAAATCATGGTTTCAAGGCTTCATGTTACAGGGAATCCACCGTTTACACTAGTTTAACCCTGCAGTGACCCGAGCCCCATGCTGCAGCGGTATTAGAGTTATGAGAATGTGCTGAGACGTTAGGGCAGGCCTGTGAGTTGCTGCCGGCATTAATCTCACCTGTAACATCTGTCTCCCGTATTGTCAGGTCATATCTGAGCGTTTGCATTGTGAGCCTGCGTGAGAGTGTAACTGACCAGACAGGAGAGAGGGGTTAACTCGTGTGAAATGCTGGTCTCCAGCAGAAGGTGTTCTGCCCTGCCCCACGAGGCGGCCCCGCGACGCCAGACAGATGATCGTGGAACGTTAAAGAGGATGAAAGGTTGTGTTGTTTCCTCTGCTCCCTCCCCCATGAAGATGAGCTGTAGAAGTGAATCCCTCCCCTCAGCGGAGTTTGCAACTGGAAGCAGAATGGGGGAAGGGAATAAAAACCCCTAACAAGGAGGAACCGGATCTCATGCTGCTTGGACTCCTCTGGGGCTAAGGTTTCTAGGCATAAGCAAGGGATCCCCAGCTGCTTAGCCTGGGTTTGCCCTAAAGGACGGACAGCGCTCGCTTATTACAGAAGCTTCTAGTACTTTGTGAAACTTCAGACTGGAACCCATGTGTGTATCTGCCTGCGTTAACCTTGTAAATCACTTTCCCATTTCCTTTCCCCAATGAATAAATCTCGAGATCATTTACTGTAGGATTGGCTACAAGCATTGCCTGTGGTGTGAGATCTAAGGTGCAGCTGGCCTGGGGCGAGTGACTGGGGAGTAACCCGAATATTGCTGTGATCTTTGACATAAGGGACCATCTGTCACCATGAGAAGCTCACTGGGGTGGCCAGACAGATCGGCGCACCCCCGGGGACTGTCTGTGACCCCACGTGAGGGAGTTTACACTTGATAATTGGTGAAACCGAAGTATAGAACTCAGCACCAGATTGGGGTTTGCAGTGACCGGGTTCCCCCTTCCCTACGGTGACCCAGCCCCCCTGCAGCCCCCTCACCCCTCTTCCCTGCAGCCCGTTCCCTTGCTCTCTGCACTGGCCTCCTCCGGACCCACACGCTGCAGGCTGAGGCAGGGGAAGGAAAGGAGGTGCTGGGGGTGCAGGGGATTCTGATGATGGGGCAGTCACAGGTCTCTAGGATCGGGCTCCACCCCCAGCCTTGGCACAGTCTCTTGGAGGAGTGGGCCAGCCCCCCAAGGGGTCTCACTCTTCCTCCAGGGTCAGCCACGCGGCCTCACCGCCTCCTAGACGGATCCTCTGGGGCTGCAGCCCGCCTGCCTCCCCCCGTGAGCTCTGCCCCGTGAGGCCGCCTGAGACAGAGACTTGGACACTGCCTGGACCGATGCATCTCGGCCAGCATTTGCAGTGACACTCACATGGTGACGCGTTGTCACAGCCGTCGGGTTTACTAGTCACCTGGCGCACCGCGCAGGGCGCCCTGAGGTTAGCCCAGAGATCTGGAGGTGAAAGCATCGTCCAAGCCCATTCTGGTCACAGTCTGAGCTTAGGTGAGTCCCACAGGACGTGCGTAGCGGTGCCTGGCATGGGAGCCCGTCTGTCTCCACCCCTGTGCCCGCGAGGAGCTGCCCGGGTGACAGCTTCCCTCCCAAAGTTCAGCCACATCGTTCGCTCCCGGAGCTCCGGGTTGCCTTGGCTGAGCAGCGGGTGAGTGAGCCACTCTGTGCTGGGCCACCCCTATTTCCTACAGCCTGGGGCACCACTGTCCCGGGCCCCAGGATCTGGACCGTGCGAAGCCGTGTGCAGGGTGTGAACACAGGGTGCATTCTGCTACAGCTCCCCCCTCGCAGCGCGGCCCATCGCAAACGCAGCATCGCTCCTAAAGAGAGACGCAAGCAGCGGGCCCCTTACACAGGCAGGGACTGGGTTTGTGGGGGCTCTGGTTTGCTTGAAGTGGCTTGATTCAGGGTCTAGTGGATGTTGTGTCTGAGCCACCCAAGGTGGAAAGTGCCGAGGCGCCGGGGGAAGAACTGTGCAGCTGCTTGAACCTCAGAGGCCACATGGTCTTGTGGTTTCCAGCACTGCCAAGGTCTCCTCTAAGACAACATCTGACAGAGACATTCCCCAGCTGGCTTGTTGGTCTAGGGGTATGATTCTCGCTTAGGGTGCGAGAGGTCCCGGGTTCAAATCCCGGACAAGCCCATTTTTAATGGTTGGGGGGATCTGCCAGAACAAAGCCACTTCCCCAAGAAGAGAAGCTCAGTGAAAAGGAGGAGGAATTTTATTGCCTCAAATCCACAGCAGTGCCCAGCCTGGCTGCCAAGGCCACATCCCAGCTGGATGGGGACGATTAACGTCCCCCACCGCAAATGTTTTCACAGTGAAACCCGGGGGTGCAGCTGCACCTGCCGCACCCCTAGTTCCTGCGCCTGTGCATTCGTGCGCATCCCAGCATCTCCTTTGCTTTTCCAGCCACGGCTGCCCACTGCTCAGTCTGCAACGACGCCACGGTCCCGTCCTTAATGGATACCGTTAATTTAGAGCCCTGTAAGGTGTACGAGTAATTCAATCTTTCCCCTCCAACGGGCAATGCTTTGTGGTTTTCAACACTGAATTTCATCTGCCATCGTGTTGCCCATTTCCTGGCTTGGTTAGGTCTCTCTGAAGTTCCTCACAGGGCTCTCTGGCCCTGGCTAATCTAACTCATTGTTTGACAATGTCGGTTACGCATCAAATTGAAGAATTAAAGTTAGCTTGGTTTGGTTTAGGAAATGTGTGTGTGTTGTAAAGAAAGCCCCTGACTAGCAAGCAGCAGGAAGGCCTTGAAAATGAAGAGTTACAAGGCCAGAAGGAACGAAGAGGGAGGACGTCTGGTTCCAAGAATAACTAACTAAATGAAGGGAGGTTTCTAAAAAGGCCTCTGACCGATAACGGTGACGGCAGATGGTTTTCAACAAGACAAAAAGAATCTCTCTTAAAAGGAGCCAACATGGACTTTCCCGCCCACCCACCAGAGTTCTCTCCTACGTGAGCCCAGGTGCAATGAAAAAAGCCGCCGGTCAGCCAGGAGAGGAGGAAAGGAGGTTGTGAATGGTCTCCAGTCGGTTTTTAGCGGATGTCAGTCATTGGCAATGACCTCACTTGTTTGTTAAAGGGTATAACAAGGAAAGTCTAAAGGGTTCATTGCCAATCCCTGCCTGCTCGTGCTGGAGCCGACCAATACGGCTGATCAAATGCTTGGCTTTTTAGTCTTGTTTAGAGCAATTCTGTAAGTCCCATTTGGCCGTTGGATTTAATAAAGGAATTTCTGGTTAGATCAGGGTTTGGGGGGTTCCCATATTAATCATTTCAAATATTATTAATAATTCCAACAGTCAGCTGGAAATTTGGCTACCTCACTCCTCACCCCCGTTTCCAGCTTGTTCATAAATACATTAAACCCCATGGGACCGAGTGCGGGATCTTACGCTGCCCCCGTTAACCTTCTGCCCGGACTGAAACCCACCGTTTAATGCTACTGCTCCCCTCCCCCACCCAGCCCCCAGAACCCCATTGTAGGTACGTGCAGAGCTGCCATGGGACGCCCACTCCAGGCGCCACCCAACACTACTCCTCGGATCTGGCCTCAAGGTGAGATGGCTGATTTGGGAGACCAGGCCCGCGTTCTGTGTTCAACCAGTCAGGCTGCTCATCCCCCTCCAGGGAGGTGAATCCTGCCGGAGAGCAGAGCCCTGTGACCCGAGCCAAACTCAGCAGGACCCGGCCACAAGTGCTGGGTTCAGGTCAGGTCTAAAAACCACCCGAAACTGTCGGGCGTGGGAGGGGTCAGCTCTGATCGCCCACCCCGGGCGGTGGAGTCAGGGTGGCGGTGACGGCTGCGTGCCCCGCTCCTGCCAGCTCAGCCTTGTGACGAGCGCCACCAGACTGCGCGAACGCCCAGAGAGATCGTGCAGCAGGGCGGGGGGTGGGTGCCAGTACAGAGGTGGAGTTCTGGGAGGGGGCACCAAGAACACACTGGTGTAAGGATCTAGGACCTGGGTCTCTGACGCTCCCTCGTCACCACCAAGGGAGCCAGGGGAAGCAGCATCTCGCTAGTCCCTGGGGGATCAGACCCAACGGAAAGTCCTATCAGAGCACCCAAGGCCTGTGGCCACCTGGCCCCTGCTCAGCTGGGGCCGGGACTGGCCCCAGCTGGGCCCAGAGACACATGCTCCCCGGTCCTGTGGCCCCAGCCTCCCAGGAGACAGCGGGATTGGCTGCCCTGGCCCAGGGAGGTGGGGCTGGGACTTCCTCCCAGGGAGACACGTGGGGCAGTCCCGGGTCCTCCCCTTGTGCCAGTATCAGGAGGCACGAGTCGTCTGTAAGGACAATCAAGTACTAGAATTGGGGGACCCACGGTGGTTGTGGAATCCCCGTCATTGGAGGTTTCTAAGAACAGGCTGGACAAACACCTGTCAGGTCGAGGTTTACTTGGTCCTGCCTCAGCGCAGGGGGCTGGACTTGGTTACCTCTTGAAGTCCCTTCCAGCCCGACATTCTAGAACAGGAAGTTGAACATGAGCCTGGGAAAATACCATGGCACCATATCGAACCAGCCCCATTGCAAGTATAGATCAGTTTCACATGTTACACAGAAAAATACACGTGACGCTCAGAGTTAGACCACACTGCAAATGCAATTCCTGGTCATTTTCATAAGGGCTGCGTCTGCCAGATATGACCAAGCAAACATTTCAGTTCCAATCCAGATGAAATGCAGTTTCACAGTGAACAATTTTTTGTTCTGCTTGCTTTACACCGCACCGATTTATTGTTTTTTTGAATTGCAGATAGGTGCATTCTGCTGCCAGAGGAACTAGACTGTTTCATTTACACTTCTTGATCTTTATATTAAAATAGAAACTGTTGAAAAGCAGATCTCTACCCTGTGGGCCAGTTACCAGTTTTGATTTTGGTTAGTTCCTTTGGTCCACCCACAAAGCTTGAATCGAGCAGTTGGAAACATGAGTCTGACAAGGCAGCTGGTGTGGAGAGACCACTGCCTATCACGTTGACTAGCATTGTCTCATTCTTCCCTTGTGCTCCACCATCTGTCTGTCTCCAGCTCCTGCCTATTGTCTTATACTTAGATCATAAGCTCTGTGCGGCAGGAACGGACTTTTTGTTCAGTTTTTGTACAGTACCTAGCACAACAAGTGGGGCTCTGAGCCACTCCAGTAATACAAATAAATAATAATAAAATGATATCCCACGTGTTTACATGCTTTAAAATCCTTAACTCAGTGGCAAAAATGTTGCCTCGATGCCTCCAGACCTTTCTACATGGAATGAGGTAGAAGTTTTTTCCCCTATCAAATTTAGTCCTAATTGGTATGAATCAACAGTCGAGCTTCAGAGAAATGTGGCGCCACTGACTGTCCACACGTGCTGCAAACTGAGCAGAAACCTGCTTCAGCTCCCTCATGAATAAGGCTGTGAGTTTGTCATGGAGATCACAGAAGTCACAGTCTCGCATATTACACAGAAAAATACACATGAAGCTCAGAGATAGACCACGCTGCAAATCCAATTCCTGGTCATTTTCATAAGGGCTGCGTCTGCCAGATATGGCCAAACAAACATTCCAGTTCCAATCCAGATGAAATGCAGTTTCACAGTTAACAATATTTTGTTCTACTTACTTTACACCGCACCAATTTGTTGGGTTTTTTTTGTTTCGTTTTGTTTTGAATTGCAGATAGGTGCATTCTGCTGCCAGAGGAACTAGACTGTTTCATTTACACTTCTTGATCTTTATATTAAAATAGAAACTGTTGAAAAGCAGATCTCTACCCTTGGGTTTAGGAGGGGGTGAGGGCTCTGGGCAGCACTTACCTTGTGGGGGGAGTCCCCGGAAGCGGACGGCATGTCCAGCTCCTAGCCAGAGGCATGGCCAGGTGGCTCCATGTGCTGCCTCCCCCTGCACGTGCCACCCCCGCAGCTCCCATTGGCCGTGGTTCCCAACCAATGGGAGCTATGGAGCAGGCACTCAGGGTCAGTGCCTCCGCCTAGGGGCCACAGAGATATTCTGGCTGATTCTGGGACCTGCACGGAGCCAGGTAGGGAGCCCGCCAGTCCCGCCAGCACACACACACACCAGCACTAGACAGGTTCCTGGGCCACGTGCCACCACTTGCCCCCCCAGCACCAATGGGGGTCTCAGGCCACCCCCTCCGAGCACCCTTGGTGCCCCTGGACCACCCCTTCTCCCAGAGCACCCAAGTTTTAGTCATGGATAGGTCACAGGCCGTGAAGTTTTGTTTACTGCCTGAGACCTTTCCAGACTTTTATTAAAAATACCCATGACTAAAACGTAGCTTTAGTCATGAATCTTTCAAGTTCTGTAGGGCTGGGGAGAGTATTCTGCCTGGCCTAGGGCCCGGGGAACACAAGGGTTAGAAGACAGAACACACAGCAAGAGAAGAATGGAGGAGGAGAGCATATGCTGGTGACGAGGTGTCTGGTTTTTTGGAAGTTATTATTTGTTATCTAGACCGTCATCTCAGACCAGACAAAACAGTTCCACCTGCTCATTTCCTACTCTACGCATCTCCTGCCCTCTTCTCCCTGCAATGTCATTTCCAAAAAACATTCTTATTTCTCTTAGGAACAGCATCAGCATATTCTGGGTTTGGGTTTCGGGTTTTCGCAGCTATTTTCGATTGGTTGCTGCTCCCTCCATTTCCACTAGGTGGCAAGACATACACAATTATGCAAAGTTTGATCTTCTCACCCTGAGCTAACTGTTCCTCTCCACTACGCAGCCCTGTCCCCTGAATTCTTCTGTCTCGGGGAATTGCTCTCTCCAATTAACAGTCAAGAGACTGCACCGGGCAGGTGTCACGACTCACTTTTTCCTCCAGCTTGTTTGCATCAGGCCTGATTTTGTTGGGGGCAGGAGGAGAAATGTGCAGGATCTCAGCCTGTTTCAAGAGGGTTTCAAGCAGTTTGCGAGGAGCGACCCATGGGCGTGGCTGCTCTTGGCTTGGAGAAGAGCTCAAGGACTGGTTACAGTTTCGGATGAGACATGGCGTGGTTGCCATTTTCTCTCTACCTCCTGGGGACCGGGCTGTGTAGAGGTAAGAACAGAAGGCTGAGGGGTGACTTTATCACAGTCTATAAGTATCTACATGGGGAACAGATATTTAATAACAGGTCCTTCAGCCTAGCAGAGAAAGATCTAACACGATCCCAGGGCTGGAAGGTGCAGCTAGACAAATTCAGACTGGATTAAGGTGTACATTTTGAGCGTAATTAACCAATGGAACAATTTACCAGGAGTCGTGGTGGATTCTCCACCACTGACAATTTTTAAATCAAGACTGGATTTTTTTTTAAAGCTCTGCTCTAGGAATTATTGTGGGCAGTTCCCTGGCTTGGGTTATACAAGAGGTTGGGCTAGATGATCCCAATGGTCCCTTCTGGGCTTGGAATCGCTGAATCTTAGTGTTTTCTCTTCCAGCGCAGCGTATCTGCGAGCGTACTCTTACCCTAGGAGAAGTTTTTGCATTTTTTTGCCAGCCCATGATCATTTGTTGGTCTTGTGCTTGGGCTGAAGCTGAAATCAAGCTGCGAATCAACTGCAAGCAATGTATCTTTGTGCAGAATTTCACTCTTTTATCTCTGAGCTGGAAAATCTGTCCTGTGTATGTAGAATTTGATGTAGCCCCGTGTTCTAAGTACCATACTATAAGCAGAAACAATCTTCAAACAGAGGCGCGTATTATAGCAAATGACAAGGTGTGACTACAACATTGCAAATGTTTTATCTTTTTCAGGTTGATTGTAACACACAGTTTATAGTACAGGCATTCACTTTTCACATGATGGGCATGGTATGTATGCACCCTGGTTCCAATCCTACACAGACTTTCCTATGGGCTTGACTTTACACACCATGAGAATTCAGTCCAGAGATTATTCGCAGTACATAAAGGCAAGCCTGCACCTAAATCTTTGCAGGAGCAGGGTCCTAGTTAGTTGCTTGCGTAGTTGTTCTCTGGAAGGTGTGTCTGTGTGTTACCGTTCGCAAGCAGTGGACAATCTATGAGGGGTTGAGAAGAGCTTTCTGTTCAAAGTCTCTCTTTTGATTAGCTCCTAACTCTCTGGAGGAAAAAATCCTTTTGGGATTAAATGTCATATGTTTGGTTTCCACTAGCACTGGCTTAAAACTGGGGGGGGGGGGGGGAAATCCTGAGGAATACGTGGAATTTCTTTTTGTCAGAATTTCCAAATGTGAGAGATTTTCTCAGCAGTATGAGGTGGATGGAACGCTTGAGCAAAATCCATTCAGCCGCCTGAGTCAGCTAAGTGAAGGGGGATAAAATAAACACAGACACACGTCTGAGTATTCTCTGTGTGTCTAATACCATTTCTTATATATTCCGTCTATATATTGCTCTATACTGTATGTGACAGTAAAGGGTGGCGTAGATTTTAATTTTGGATTGGAAGCTCCTTGAGGTACGGACCTGGGCTACTTGCATTTGACGGCAGAGCATCGTGCACATCTGTGGTGCATCAGAAATAAAAACATTGCACGGTGTCTGGTAGATGTATGGGCCAAATTCTGCTCGTATTGAAATCAGCAGGCTGCAGAAGCAGAATTTGGCCTGTGTTTTTATTCTAAGGAGATTTGTGAGAGTTGTTATGGAGTAACTTGTTAGACAAATGATGGATTTCATTCTGCTTTGGGTATTTATATGGGCCTCGTTACCCTAGTTTCTGGGCAGCTGATAATTAAGGCTATGATTATTCATGGGTATTTTAGTAAAAGTAATGGACAGGTCACGGGCAATAGACAAAAATTCACGGCCTGTAACCTGTCTGTGACTTATACTATAATACCCCTGACTAAATCTGGGTGGGGGGTCACTTCTGGGGGCACCCTGGGGGACTGCAGCTGGGGTGGTACCGGGGTGCTGCTCAGGGAACACCTTGGGGGGCTGGGCCAGGGCCAGCGGCACCAGCTGCCAAGGGTCGCCAAGCAGCAGCTACTCCAGCCGCCTCGGGACCACTGTTCAGGTAGTCCCCAGGGCCAGCCACACGGGCAACCCTGCTGTTTGGTCTGCCTCTTAGATCAGCCTTGAAAAGAACCCAGTTAATCTCTGCAACATATTACCTGTGAGTTTTCTTAAACACCACTTTTCCTTGAGTTAGCTTTATCTGGGGGGAGGGATAGCTCAGCCTACTAAGCCCAGGGTTGTGAGTTCAATCCTTGAGGGGGACACTTAGGGATCAGGGGCAAAAATCTGTCTGGGTATTGGTCCTGCTTTGAGCAGGGGGTTGGACTAGATACCTCCTGAAGTCCCTTCCAACCCTGATTGGCTATGACCTAGGATCTTCTTCTGCAACTTCCAAGCTACAAAGTAGCAACATATTTATCAACACAGGCAGCAGAGAAATTATTTTTTTTTAATGGTCACTTTTTAGAGCCTACTGCTTTGTGCCGTGGAAAAGCACCTTGGGTGGTGGGAAGATTCCCAGAGAACCAGCCCAGTGTGTGACGCTGAAAATCTGCCAAGGAGCCATGTTAATATCGGCAGGGCCAGCTCCAGGCACCAGCTTATCAAGCAGGTGCTTGGGGCGGCAACTCAGGAGCGGGGCAGCACTTTCGGCAGCAATTCGGCGGAGAGCCCCTCACTCCCGCTCGGAGCGAAGGACCTCCCGCTGAATTGCTGCAGATCGCGATCGCGGCTTTTTTTTTTTTTTTTTGGCTGCTTGGGGCGGCAAAACCTCTGGAGCCGGCCCTGAATATCAGGCAGCTCTGTCATGGAAGTGACACGGGGTTTACTAGGCAAGGAAATCTGCGTGAAGTTCTGCATGTGGTCAGCGTCACACCTACGCGGCAACTTGCAGCAATGCTTGCAACTGGATGGCGTGGGGTGGGGGCAGCTGTCGCGTAACCAGGTTCCCTGACATGGCTGCCTTTGCTGTGTAGACAGAGCCTCCTGGAGTTACTCCGGACCGAACGCTTGCGTCAGGACTTACTCCCCACTCTCCTTTTCCTTAGCTGCGTCCACTCAAGACCTGGGTCTGGATCAGCCTCCAGTTGTCAGAGCCCTCAGAGGGGAGTCTGTGACGCTGCCCTGCTCCTGCGACGTCTGTAACTACCCTGACTTCCACTCCGAATGGCATTTCGCCAGTGGGGACAGGGGCCCGGGCACCATCCTGACCGTGAAGACGGCCATCAGTTCCAAACACCTGGACCCACAGTGCAAGTTTTCTGTGACGCACCAGAGAAACTCAAGATCTTTGCTGCTCATTAAAAACCTGCAGATCAACGACCAGGGAACCTACGTGTGTACAATGATTAAAAACGTGCCGCCTCCTACGGTGATCTTGAAAGGGCCCGGGACTCAGCTTGAAGTCTATGGTAAGGATCATTTACACAAATAGCAGGGGCCAGACCCTCAGCAGTCATGGAACTAAGGCAATTGACGCCAGCTGAGGACCTGGCCTCCAGGACCTAAATCCAGTTTATGTGACACCTCTCCATTGAGGGGGAGAATTTGTCTTGCAGCTCAGATGAGGGACGAGAGAGAGCTGGTGTGTGTGTCGTATTCTGTATGGGTGAAATTCACCCCTGCACGTTGTACCGGCATAAAGTCACCGCTTAAATCCCACGTAAGAGCTCAGAGCACAGGCCCCGACTTTCTGCTTTCCCCAGGGGTGCTCTGCCCCGCCCCAAGGCCCCGCCCCCACTCTGCCCGACCCCAAGGCCCTGCCCCCACTCCGCCCCTTCCCCGAAGGCCCCGCCCGCACTCCGCCTCTCCCCAGCCCCTCCCCCGAGGCTCCACCCCCACCCTGCCTCTTTCTGCCCCCGCTCTCTCCTCTGCCCGAATGCACCCTGCCCTGGCTCCTCCTCTTCCCATCCCCGCTGCTCCCCCTTCCCTCCTCAGTGCCTCCCAAACAGCTGATCGGCAGTGGGCGGGAGGCACTGGGGGGGAAGGGGAGGAGCTGATTGGCAGCGTGCACTGAACAGCTGATCGGCGGGTGGCTGGTGAGTGCTCAGCACCCTTTTTTTTTTTTCTGTGGGTGCTCCAGCCCCGCAGCACCCACGGGGTCGGCGCCTCTGGCTCAGAATAGGGGTCTGCGAATCTCTGACACTCCAATGTACCTGAACAAATAAATAGCCACACAGATGCCTGTCGTCACAACGAGGCCCTCTAGATCTCCATTTCCCCCCCGATCTGTAATCTGATTTATCTGGTTCTCTTCTCTGCAGCTTTGCCCAAAGTCTGGCTCTTTGCTTCTCCCTCGGAAGCAGCTCTTCCCATGGCCCTAGTGACCTGTGCAGTGAGGGACTTTTATCCACAATCTCTGTACGCCACACTGAACGCAACGTGCGGGGGGTACGCGGCGCTGGCAGACAATGCTTCAACCGTCATGACTGGTGATGGGACCTTCAACACGACCCTACAGGCCTGGGTGAATGTGACCGACTGCCAGAATGGGACGGAAGTGACCTGTTTGGTTAGACAGCTCACAGCTGAGACACGCAGGATTCTCTGGATACCCAGGGCAAAAAATAAAGGTAGGAGGTCTGGCTATCTGAGAGGGTAATGGCCTTATGCATCAATTCAGAGAAGGCTTTCCAGGTGTAGGAGCACAGTGGGGGAATGTGCGACGACGGCTGGGATAGAAGCAGTCCTGGCTAGGAGGGTGGAAGGTGCAGGGGGACATAAAAGCAGCGAACAGAGGAAAAAGCTGTGTAGGGCAGGATGAGAAGCTTGAGCTTGATGCATCGAGGGAGGGGGGAGACAATGGAAGATTCCAAAGACTTTTAGAAAATGGTTTGACCATGTGCCCAGAGTGCGGGATGGAGGCATTCACGAAATCAAAAATAATAATAACCAAACTTGCCCCCATTGCATGTGCAAATTATGCACCTGTGCAGGCACTAGTGTCATCCAGGCTTTAATGGGATGTTGTGAACTTAAATATAGCGCTTCAGTCTGGAAACTTCCGACCTGCTGTCGTTGCAAGGAACAGCGGAGCATCCTGTAGCTGGAAACGGATTGCTGACTGGGCATTCAACAGCCCTTTATGTATGGCCAGTTTCACTGCTTCCTCTGTGGCGTTAATTAGACTGAGTTTAATTAGTCCATTTCCCTGTTCACAAAAGATTTAAGCACATGTTTAAATTCCGTTGAATTCACGTGCTTAAAACTAAGGATGTCCTGGAACACCACGGACTAACGGTGTTTAAGTATGTAGTTAAAATTAAGCACCGTCTTAAGTGAATGGGGCTGGATGCTGAAATGCTTTGCTTAACGGGGGATGTAGGCCCTGATCCTGCACACATAAGTAACTCATTTGCATGAGCATTTGTAGGTTTGACTCTTAGGGTTTGTCTACATGGGGAGTTATTCCTGATTCATTATTCCTGATTAACTCCATATGTGGATACTCTTATGCCAGAATTAGAGGGTTTTATTCTGAATTAGCTTAATCCAGTGAATTAAACTAATTTGGAATAAGGCACTGTTATTCTGGAATAAGAGTAACTCCATGAGTGGATAATCAGGAATAATCATCTTTAAATTCACTTCCAACTTTATTCTGGATTCATTTTCATGTGTAGACAAACCCTTCGTTTTCGGTGTCATTTTAGTGAGTCTTTCACTCAGCAACAGGGAAGAGAGAAGTATATTAATAAGGAGAACAATGGGACTCTCAAACTACACCTGAAACTGTAATTTACCCCTGACACTGCTCTTTCACTTGCTTTTTGTGAAACTGACTAGGTTTCAAATGGCCTTGTAAGCAAGTGGTTGTGCCAATGACAGCCGGCTGTGACTCCGTGTTTGGTCAAGAACGAACAACACCCCCGCCTTTGCCCAGTTCCACCGCTGGCCTCCAGCAGGGCCGCCCAGAGGATTCAGGGGGCCTGGGGCAAAGCAATTAATTGGCCCCTTCCATAAAAAAAAGTTGCAATCCTACTGAATACTGTATTCTCGTGGGGACCCCTGCAGGGCCTGGGGCATATTGCCCCACTTACCCCCCCGGGCGGCCCTGGCCTCCATTCTACTTTGCAGTCCCACTGACGTCCAGAGGAGGCTTTCCATTGATTTCAACTGGCTTTAAATAAGGCCTGACATTATTTTTAAAGCATATTTTGGCAACTGAGTTTTTTAGGGTTGTGGTTTGTTCACAAGTCTGGCACATTTCAAAACCCACGTTTCCATTTTCCTGTCTGCCCGGAAGCTGAACTGCAGCTTCAGTGTGGTCACTATTAATTCTGTTTTACCAGGGTGATGAGCCACAGCCCGAAGGGTCTGAAATGTACTTGCAGGCTCATCGATCGCTGTGTCAGAGCAGACCTCTGCCCAGTCAAATGTCCTGCTGTTCCCATTCATTTTAGGCTTCTGGTGAGAGCAGGAGCTGTCTGTACCTAGAGCTATTTTCTAACAAAACCAAATACATAAGTAACTTAACTGTACTCAAAAAGATTGGACATCAGAACCAGAGACCACGGCCCAGCATGCTGACCAATACTGGCAAATTGGGGTTTTTTGGGCTGCCTTGTCTGTCGTCTCTTGTCCTAGATCGTGAGCTCTTTGAGTCTGGCCCATCTTTTTCGGCTGTGTTTTGTACAGCCCCTAGCACAATGGGATCCAGGGCTGGACTTCTAGCCACTACCACTATGCTGATAATTGATGATGATTATTATTAAGAGTATGGCTTACATAAGTCCCTTACAAAGCTAATGGTTTACTCTTTATCTTCTCCTCCCAATCCCACGTCTCTCTTTTGTCCTGGTGGTGTTGTCTCGTGGGATGGATAGACTGCAAACGCATTGGGGCAGGGTCTCTCTTTAACAGCTGTAAACACTGCAGACTAGTGAGCATTCTCACCAGTCAGGGAAAGGAAATCACACCATCACTGGTTCATTCACCTGCACGTCCACCAATGTAATATATGCCATCATATGCCAGCAATGCCCCTCTGCTATGTACATCGGCCAAACTGGACAGTCTCTAAGGAAAAGGATAAATGGACACAAATCAGATATTAGGAATGGCAATATACAAAAACCTGTAGGAGAACACTTCAACCTCCCTGGTCACACAATAGCAGATCTTAAGGTGGCCATCCTGCAGCAAAAAAACTTTAGGACCAGACTTCAAAGAGAAACTGCTGAGCTCCAGTTCATTTGCAAATTTGACACCATCAGCTCAGGATTAAACAAAGACTGTGAATGGCTTGCCAATTACAGAACCAGTTTCTCCTCCCTTGGTTTTCACACCTCAACTGCTAGAACAGGGCCTCCTCCACCCTGATTGATCTAACCTCGTTATCTCTAGCTTGCTTCTTGCTTGCTTATATTTACCTGCCCCTGGAAATTTCCACTCTTGCATCCGAAGTGGGCATTCACCCACGAAAGCTCATGCTACAAAACGTCTGTTAGTCTATAAGGTGCCACAGGATTCTTTGCTGCTTTTACAGAACCAGACTAACACGGCTACCTCTCTGATACAAGCTCCACATGTAACCCACACACCTCCTGGGTGTGGTGTTTTGTCCCATCTAGTGGCACTGACACCACTTAGAGAGATTAATGAGTCTGCTCTACAGCCTGAGCTAACAGCCACGTGGCTTTTAGCTCATGCAGTAGAGGCTCATGCCCTGAGGTCCCAGGTTCGATCCATCCCACCGATGACTGGGGTCGGCCTGTGTTACATGTGCACTACTCCTCTCCTTGGGGCTTGTTTATTGACCACAATACAGCTACCAAATCAACTCAGCTGAAAACCCTGGCAGTCATCCCCAGCTGCTTTCTTGGAATTGGGAGTTTTGTTTCAAAAACGTCGCTAGATTTATCTTTCTAAAGGGTAAAAACACCTAAACATTAAACGAAAAGAACAAAACTAATTGTTTGGGATAAACTAAACATTTTGTTCCACCCGAAATGAAACATTTTTCATGTTTCGTTTCGGCTCCTGAACCGAAAAGCCAATGATCGCTCTGCTCTAACTGTGCGTACTCAGCCTGCTGGCTTGCCTTGTGCACAGTGTGCAGCCAGCCAGCCAGCGTGTGTTGCAGTGGGTTGATTTTGCTTCAGACACACACAGCCGTGCAGTGTACTGGGATTTCTACAGTGCTGTGAGACCACTCCCTGGCCTCCCCCCCCCCCCAGCCCATCTTTGTCATTTTCAAGATAACCTGCTCAGACACTGCAGCAGCTGAACACGGTCTGAGCAATGCCCCGGGCGTTATCTTCACACCTACTGCGTGACCAGAGAGCAGAAAAGAGTAAGGAGGAAGCAGTTTACGGCATGTGGTTAGGGGCCCAGGTTTGTACCAAACGGCTCATTCTCTGTTCCGCTGCAGAAGCAAACACTGAGTATTGGGTGGATATTCACCCTGCTCTGAATTCGTCTCCGTACATGTCTGTGTTCACTCTGAATGGTTTCTACTAAGGGAAGCAATCAAACAAGCTAGAAAGTAAGTGAAGTGTCTATGGCAGAGGGAAAGCGCAGCGTGTGTGTGTGTTTCTGTAATAAGCCGCACGCCCTCTGCCTTCCAAAATGGCAGCTGCCTATGCAGGCAGGCAGACGCCTTAGTAGTTTAAAGGCACAGTGAAGAGACAAGAGTCATAACAGCTATATGTCTACGTACGACACAAACCCTCTTGATGCATGCAGCATAATTCTCATGGAAGTTAAGATGTACACCCGGGATTTCCCATTGTGATGTATTAGGGATGAGCATGAGATGAAATTACTAAGTTTGAAAGTACCAGAAATGTGGAAATATCCATCTTTTACCTAGTGCAGTTTCTTAAGTGCTAGTTTATCTGCTCCACCCTGAATTGTAGCTCTGCCTCAGGGTTTATAACTTAATCCCCCACCTGCCCACTTCTTATCTTGCTTGTATTTTAGCATTGACTTAGGAAATATTTAGTACCGGTCTTTGCACTAGCCAGCGATGACTGACCCCACTCTGATCCTCAAGAGGCCTGATCCTGTATCAGCAGGTTTGGCGTATCTAGGCCAGTGGTCTGACCCTGCACCTATACCAGCGAATGTTCTTCCACGTGTGACGAGGTGTGCAAACCCCGCACTGGAAAGGAAGAGGTTAACGCAGCCCCACCCTGCTGTCCCAGAACAGAGCGGAGGGGAACTGACCTATGCCTCAGCTCCTCCTGCGAGAGGTTCAGCTGCCTGGGCCACTGGCTTTTGGGACCCTACCCGACCTGCTGTGGAAAAGGCCGCTCCACACTCAGAAGGGCTCTGACCTCTGATTTATTTTATTTCATGTCTTCAGTTTGTCCTTTTGGAGCAGGGGACTGGCAGGAGGCAATCCAGGGAAGGAGAAGCACAGCACCTTTGGGTGCAAACCTTGGCTGATTACCCCAGGGCCCTGGATTGGAACGCAGCGGAGAGGGTGGCCTTGAGTTCCCCTACTAGCCCCTAGGGGGTGCCGAGGGTCACAAGACTACCCTGGTATGAGAGAACCTGGATGGAATCAAAGCCCCAAAACCAAGAGAGCAGAGACCTCAAAACATAGACTCAGGGGAGGCCTATTGACCCTCTTGGCTGATCCTAGGATTATCAGCTGCTGGACTCTTTGCATATCCCAAGAGGAGCAAGGCACTAGCTAACTGTGGTCGAGCCTCAATAACTAGCATCCCATAAGCAGGGACTGAAGCCAGTGGAGGGCGAACAACTAGAGGCAGACTCGCCATGATGCCATGCCCAGACACAAGAGGGCATCCTGGTGGTGAACTGCCTACTACACCACACGACAGGTAATGAAGCTGTGGAACTCCTTGCCACAGGATGCTGTCAAGACTGAAAACATAGGAAGGTTCAAAAAGGGATTGGACATTTGTATGGCTAGCAAGACTGTCTGGAGTTGTTACAGTTAATGCTAACGTACATTTTGGGAGATTAAACCTCATGCTTCAGGGTTTAAGACCAACTCTAACTAAAGAGATTAGGAGAAGACCTAATATGGGGGGGCATATTGCCCCACATCTGCCCAATATGGGGTTCCATGGACCGTCCTCTGAAACATCTGGTGCTGGCCTCAGTCAGAGACAGGCTACTGGATGGGTCCCAGTCTGGCTGTTCCTCGGCTTTGCTGTGGTGTTGCCCTGACATGTGCTGATGTTGGCTCGTGGTGAGGGAACACCGCAATGCCAGCAGGGCCATAGGGAGTTGTTGCGCTGTGTTTACCGCATGACTCTTGGGGTTACCTTTCATTGAGAAGGTCTTTGCTCAGCAATGGGATTCCAGATGCTATTGTTTCTTACCTGCACCTGTTAAGGCTCTGGCATGTTAACTCCTTGCTTCCCGTCCAGTATAAGATGTTGATGATGATTACTCAGCAGGGATCAACAGTGATAAACAAATGCATTTCTCTTCTCTCCCCTGTCTCCAGCAGCGCTGTTACCTGTGCCAATCATCCTCATCAGATTTATTTTTGGAGGAGCTGTGGTTCTTTGGCTTATTTTCCTGCTAGGCTGCTTCATGAAAAGTAAGTATCCAGAAAATGGAGGCATTCGATGCTGATCAATGTAGCGTTCAACAAAGCATCTGAGGCTTGGCAAATGCCCTGACATTTCTCATGGTGGCATCCAGGCTGCCAGAGCTGGGTATAGGCGGACTCCTCTGTGCAGGGATCACTGGGTGGAACGTTCTGCGCGATGCAAAGCAGACTAGGGCCGGCTCAATGCTGCACAGTTTGATTGACATTGGGTGTACAGCTGCAGATTTTTGTATATTGCTTGGGCGCATGCACGCTTGGGTGCTTGCATCACCGCTGTGCTTACTCACCACATGTGGTTGCATCAATGGAAAATGCTGTGCACACCCGGTAGGTGTCCTGGTATATCCCACACTGCTGTCCGGCGCAGTGCCTTGTGGGACATTAGTGTACTTGTATATAGAGTTAGGTTAGTGGGTTGGAAGGGGATTTTCCCCTCCTCCCCGCCCGCCGCTTGGGCTCATGCCCAAGGCTCTGGGCTTTAAGCCTTGTTCGGCCTCCTCTAAGCCTATGCCAACGGGCGACCCCCACGACTCCTGCTTGAAGTGCCTGGGGCGTCTCAGCAGGCCGAAAAGTGGAAGACTTGTAAAGCTTTCCAACTCCGGACCAAGAAAGAGCGGGACTTTCCATTAAAGCAGCTCTCAATGGAGGTGGCTCTTAGCCCCGACCCTCCGGCGGCGCGCCGAGACCCGGCACCGGGCGCTTCGGTGCGCAGCACTACGGCGTCAGCAGCAAGTACTGCGCCATGGACAGACTCTATCAGAGACACGTGGCACCGGGCTTCCCTGGCACAATCAGTCCGGTGCCGATCTCTCTCGCCTGGCCAGAAGCGGCACCGCAGGCCAGAGACGACGGATCCACCTCAGCAGTTGGCGGCACCCCGGAGGCCAACCTTGGAGTTGTGTCCAGCTACGGAGCGACTGAGAGTACAAGCGCTGACACCAGCACCGTCGACTCCGGCACTGAGGGAAGAGCCGTTGAGTCTGGTGCGCACAGGCTCCCTGACACGTACTGTGGTTGAGCCCCAGCTTCCATCGATGCCGGAAACTTTTGCAGCAGCGTGAGACCTCATTGCCCTGATGAATCCGGCATCGCCGCAGACCGTGGTACCACCTCCAATTCATGTGGTACCATCTAGGGGGAAGCCGGCCCTGGTACGTCCAGTAACTCCTCCGGCAGAAGCATGGCACCAGTCCCGATTCCAGATTCTAGCGTGCTCCCGGCACTGTTCACAGTCCCAACGCCGGTTTCCCTCACGTCAGTCGAACTTGTATCCTCGGTTGTACATACAGCACCGCTCCAGCTGGAATGGATATGAGCAACACCTCTTGAAGAACAACAGTCACCAAATGAAATTAATAGGCAGCAGGTTTAAAACAAATAAAAGGAAGTTCTTCTTCACGCAGCGCACGGTCAACTTGTGGAACTCCTTACCTGTGAAGGCTGGACTATAACAATGTTTAAAAGGGGACTGGATAAATTCATGGTGGCTAAGTCCATGAATGGCTATTAGCCAGGATGGGTAAGGAATGGTGTCCCTAGCCTCTGTTTGTCAGAGGGTGGAGATGGATGGCAGGGGAGAGATCACTTGATCGTTGCCTGTTAGGTTCACTCCCTCTGCGGCACCTGGCATCGGCCACTGTCGGTAGACAGATACTGGGCTAGATGGACCTTTGGTCTGACCCGGTACGGCCGTTCTGATGTTCTTAGTTACAAAGGTGAGTAACTGTCTTTTTTTTCTGCATACAAAAGCCAGGGCCGGCGTTAAGGGGTAGCAAGCAGGGCAATTGCCCAGGTCCCCACACCACAGGGGGCCCTGCAAAGCTAAGTTGCTCAGGCTTCGGCTTCAGCCCCGGGTGGCGGGGTTTGGAGCCCTGTGCCCCAGTGAGTCTAAGGCCAGCCCTGCTTGGTGGACCCCCTAAAACCTGCTTCTGGCCCCCCAGAGCGCCCGGACCCCTGGTTGAGAACTGCTGATTTAAGCTAACCTCAGCCATACCTGGAAGAGCGTTAAAGGATTTTCTGATGAACACATCTGAGGTATATACAAGACATGGTGTCAGGAGTAAACTGAGAACAGAGACAAGAAGGAACAATGCACCAAAGGTTGCAGTATCTCATCAACACGCCTCTCTTCCATGCACCAGAGCACTTCAGCTTTGACAAACCTTTAGAACAGACAGACTGGAAGCAGTATTTTGCAAGGTTTTGCATTGCTATCAAGCTGCACGAAGAAACTGGAGCGATCTAGGTATTGTCTTTAAGTTATGCTATGGGAAAGCAAGTAAAGCATATCTTTAAATCTTTTGACTTTACTGAAGACAGTTGCAAAGATGGCTATGAAAGGGTTCTGGCTATGTTTGCTGCATACTTTACACCTCAGAGAAATGTGGTGTATGAAAGAGCATGTTTTCTCCAGAAAATTCAAGAACTGGGGTGGGAGTGGGGGGAATGTTGAATGTTTTATAAGAGTTCTGCATGTATTGGCTGAAAACTATGATTTTGGGGAATCCAAAAATGAAAATATCAGAGACAGGCTGGTTATTGGGTTAACAGATGAAACCCTTTCACAGCAGCTACAACTGTAGAGAGATTTAACTCTAGCCTCGGCTCTACAGAGAGCAGTCTGAGATGATGAGACTGCAAAACCTAGAGCAAACTTGACAAACATTGAAAAACCTGAAATTAGCTTAGAAACGGCAAACAGCCACTTGAGTGTTAAAAGTAATTATTATGAACTCCCTGAGGCAAGGAGGGAGCACTCCCGGGCTAAGAGGGACCAATTCCAGCCTGTGTGCACAAGGTGTGGAAAAAGCCATATCCCAAGAGATGACGCAGGTCCAGCCAGAGACGCAAGGCGTGATACATGCATGAAATATGGACATTTTGTAGCTGTTCGCTGCACCAAAGCAGTCAGGGAGTTGACTCATATTACGGACAACTAAGGGCCATTGTTTCTGGGATCTATCAGAGTCTGCCTAGAGAGTGAAACTGAATATTGCTGGCAAGACAATTGACTCAAGGGTTGATGTGACAGTCATCTCAGAAAGGACTGACAGTCACCTTCAACCCCCTCCCCGAGCTGAAGTCACCTGACACAGCTCTGACCAGCCCTGGAGGTAAACTGAACTGCCTGGGCCCATGCATCACAGAAATAACTTAGAAAGACAAAAGCTTTGCATTGTATGCGGGGTTGTTGTAGCCATGTCGGTCCCAGGATATTAGAGAGACAAGGTGGGTGGGGTAATAGCTTTTATCGGACCAACTTTTGCAGGTGAGCAAGACAAGGTTTCGAGCTTACACAGAGCTCCTCTTCAGGCCTGGGAAACATACTCAGGGCGTCTCAGCTAAATACAAGGTGGAACAGATTGTTTAGCATAAGTAGTTAACATATTTCAAGGGACCAGACAAGGTGAGGTGGCCTGTTAACACCCCTCCAGTCATGGGGGAAAGGAAGGGAGGGGGAGAACGGTAGCTGCCGGAGGTTGTTAGTGGGTTACAAATTGTTGTAATAAGCCATAAATTCAGTCCATGATTTTTAGTATCTGGCAAACTTATGAATTTAAGCTCCCGGGCTCGTCTTTTGAAAGTGTTGTGCAGGTTTCCTTCGAGGATGAGGACTGAGAGGTCAGATCTAGAGTGATGGCTTATAGGGTGATCAGATAAAGGGGTTTTTGACTTTTATCATTTTCCTGTGTGAGTTCATGCGAGAGCACAGTGATTGTCTGGCTTCACCCACATATCAGAGGGGTAGCCGTGTTAGTCTGGTTCTGTAGAAGCAGCAAAGAATCCTGTGGCACCTTATAGACTAACAGACGTTTTGCAGCATGAGCTTTCGTGGGTGAATACCCACTTCTTCAGATGCAAGTGAAGAATCCCTTGCATCTGAAGAAGTGGGTATTCACCCACGAAAGCTCATGCTGCAAAACGTCTGTTAGTCTATAAGGTGCCACAGGATTCTTTGCTGCTTCACCCACATAGTTGTCTTTATAGCAGGCCTGCCCGGACCAGCTGCGGCACTGAGTTCATTGCACACCGCTTCACACCTCGTCGACCCCCAGGCCGGAGGAGGCAGAGCAGATGTCCCAGAACTGGAGTAGGCAGCTGCACAGCTGAGCAGGAGCTCATGGAGCGGTTCTCTGAACTGGTAAAGCACAGCCACCACTGGGCTACCACTGCAACTCATTGGACCTGTGAGATGGGTAGTGCTCAGACTATGAGATCTGAGCCTCAAGAAGCCGGCCAGTTATTACTTGGAACTATGGGGTTGAGGACGGGACAGATTTTAAAGGTATTTAGGCACCTGACTGCCATTGAAATCAAATTCCTAATGCAGTGATCTGGCTCACTTGATTTCTTGTATGTAAAATATTTATTTGTGGGGATTCATGTTTCTTTTGACTTCCCTTTTCGCTAAAGCAAAAGATCCATCCAGTTCCATATTCCCAAGGCCCCTGAGTGCTGACGAGTGGAGAAGACCCACCTGCAACGGTGCCCTGCCAGGGTTTATTTTAATTTCCCCGAGCTAGAAATAGGAGCCGGGCATGAGCTGTCGTTCGGTGTATTTTAGAGAAGGGCCCTCGGACAGGCTGAACCCAGCCCTTGTTGTGGCCCTTGGTACCTGGCAGGTAGGTTGCACACAGGGCTGGCTCCAGGCACCAGCCAACCAAGCACATGCTTGGGGCGGCACCTTGTAATGGGCGACCAATCTTGGGGTGGCAGGGGGCACTCAGGAGTGGTTTTGCTGGGGGGGAGGGGTAGCTCAGTGGTTTGAGCACTGGCCTGCTAAACCCAGGGTTGTGAGTTCAATCCTTGAGGGGACTTAGGAATTTGGGGCAAAAATCAGTACTTGGTGCTGCTGTGAAAGCAGGGGGCTGGACTCAATGACCTTTCAAAGTCCCTTCTAGTTCTAGGAGATAGGTATATCTCCTATTATTATTTATTATTTTGGGGGGGCGTTGGTTTGGCAGAGCAGCGCTAAAGGGTTTTTTTTGTTGCTTTTGTTTTGGCGGCATGGCGCGGCACATGGGGGGTGTTTCAGTGGCGCAGCACTCAGGGGGGGTGTTTCGGCAGGGCAGCGCAGCACTCGGGGGGGTGTTTTAGCAGGGTGGCACAGCGCTCGGTGGGGTTGGTGGGACAGGGCGGGGCGGGGCGGCGCTCAGGGGGGTTGGCGGGGCAGCACGCTGCTCGGGGGGGTTTTTCGGTGGGGCGGCACGGCGCTCGGGGGGGTGTTTCGGCAGGGTGGCACGGCGCTCGGGGGGCTGTTTTGGCGGGGCAGCGCAGCACTCAGGGGGTGTTTTAGCGGGGTGGCACAGCGCTCGGGGGGGTTTGGCGGGGCAGGGCGGGGCGGGGTGGTGCTCGGGGGGGTTGGTGGGGCAGCGCGGCGCTCGGTGGGGTGTTTCGGCAGGGTGTCGTGGTGCTTCGGGGGGTGTTTCGGCAGGGCGATGCAGTGCTCATAGGGGGGTGTTTCGGCAGGGCGGCGCGGCGATTGGGGGGTGTTTCGGTGGGGCGGTGCAGCGCTCATAGGGGGGTGTTGCGGCGGGGTGGCGTGGCGCTCGGGGGGGTGTTTTAGCAGGGTGGCACAGCGCTCGGGGGGGTTGGTGGGACAGGGCGGGGCGGGGCGGCGGTGAGGGGGGTTGGCGGGGCAGCACGCGGCGCGGGGGGGGGTGTGGGTGGGGCAGCACGGCGCTCGGGGGGGTGTTTCGGCAGGGTGGCACGGCGCTCGGGGGGGTGTTTTGGCGGGGCAGCGCAGCACTCAGGGGGGTGTTTTAGCGGGGTGGCACAGCGCTCGGGGGGGTTTGGCGGGGCAGGGCGGGGCGGGGTGGTGCTCGGGGGGGTTGGTGGGGCAGCGCGGCGCTCGGTGGGGTGTTTCGGCAGGGTGTCGTGGTGCTTCGGGGGGTGTTTCGGCAGGGCGATGCAGTGCTCAAAGTGGGGTGTATCGGCAGGGCGGCGCGGCGATTGGGGGGTGTTTCGGTGGGGCGGTGCAGCGCTCATAGGGGGGTGTTGCGGCGGGGTGGCGTGGCGCTCGGGGGGGTGTTTTAGCAGGGTGGCACAGCGCTCGGTGGGGTTGGTGGGACAGGGCGGGGCGGGGCGGGGCGGCGCTCAGGGGGGTTGGCGGGGCAGCACGCTGCTCGGGGGGGTTTTTCGGTGGGGCGGCACGGCGCTCGGGGGGGTGTTTCGGCAGGGTGGCACGGCGCTCGGGGGGGTGTTTTGGCGGGGCAGCGCAGCACTCAGGGGGGTGTTTTAGCGGGGTGGCACAGCGCTCGGGGGGGTTTGGCGGGGCAGGGCAGGGCGGGGTGGTGCTCGGGGGGGTTGGTGGGGCAGCGCGGCGCTCGGTGGGGTGTTTCGGCAGGGTGTCGTGGTGCTTCGGGGGGTGTTTCGGCAGGGCGATGCAGTGCTCATAGGGGGGTGTTTCGGCAGGGCGGCGCGGCGATTGGGGGGTGTTTCGGTGGGGCGGTGCAGCGCTCATAGGGGGGTGTTGCGGCGGGGTGGCGTGGCGCTCGGGGGGGTGTTTCGGCAGGATGGCGCGGCGCTCGGGGGGGTGTTTCCGCGGGGTGGCACGGCGCTTGGGGGGGGTGTTTCCGCGGGGCGGTGCAGCGCTCATAGGGGGGTGTTGCGGCGGGGCGGCGGGGCAGGGTGGCGCTCGGAGGGGGGGTGTTACGGCGGGGCGGTGCTCTTTTTTTTTTGCTTGGGGTGGCAAAAAAGTTAGAGCCAGCCCTGGTTGCACCCAGGTTGGTTCTCCTGCCAGGTGTTAACGGCAAAGCATTTCATGCCGTGGTCCCTGTGCTTTGGTGGGTAGCTGGGAAAACTGCCTGATGGGGATTTCCCAGCTTATTTCTGAGATGCAAAGTGTGCCACACTAAAGGCCAAATGCAGGTCGGGGGTGAGAGGCCCAGGCAGCTCCCATGGGATTGCAACTATTGCTCCCTGAACATTGGCCTGCAAGCTTGGTTATTTAATCAGCTTTTGCATCTGGCTGTATTTGGAGCTGGTAAATGTCTGCGTTCTCTTTGCTTCTGTTGGCAGCATTTGTTTTGAGCTAATAAGCCCTTGCCTGGCTCTTCCTTCCGAGGATCTCACAGCACTTTACAAACGCAAATTTGATTTCCCTACGTGCCGGTGAGCTACAGATGGGGAAACTGAGGCCGTGCTCTTCGGTGTTGGCTAGTTTGTGGAACACCTGAACTTGATGAGCAGGGACGTCATCACTAACACAAAGGACTATTGCCATCTTCCGGCAGAAGGTAGCCCAGCCAAGCGCAAGCCGGTGTGTGGCAGTGCGAGCGTCTGAGCGTGATGCGAAAATGGGGGAGTCTTTCTAAGTAGACTCAAAGAGCTGCAGTGAACCAGAGGGCTGTTAACGCAGTCATCCAGTGAGACGGAGAATGAGCAGAGAACTCCGACCGGCAAGGTCTATGGGACGACTGGAACAGCCAGGAGAATCCAGCCTGGTTCCTGATGATACCCAAAGAGGAGACCTTGAGGGCGTCGGGGTCACCAGGCCTATTGAAGGTGGATTGAACCAACAAGGGAAAAGAGCATGCAGGGCCCGAGCCCCCAGGTGACCTGCCTCTAACTTCTCAAGAGAAAAATCTCATGAGAGCAAATCTTAGGACAAACTAAGTCCTTGCACCGTAGTGGTGCAGAGATCCACCCGGCGCAGCTGGGCAAGGCACCAGAGAGCTGGTTCCAGAGTCCTCAGGCTGGAGCCCAATCTGTGCAGGCCCTGGCATGTGTTGGAGTTGCCATGGGGTTCCTCAAACTTCTGAAGTCACGGGAGACCTGCGGATTTACACCGAGCTGAAATTCTGGCCTCCTGTTGTCCCTCCTTTGCCTAAACTGGGGCTGAATTCATCCGGCGGTTGAAATGGCTGTTCTGCCGCTAGCCAGACTCACTCCAGGATCCATAAGCACCCGTCCCAGGCTAATTAAGGATCATGTTTCGAACCGGCTCAGTCAGCTTTTGTGCACTAAAAACGTGTGTGTTTCTGAGGCTGTGGCTACACTATGCGGCTTTTAGCAGCATGGCGCTGCAAGGGTAACACTTCCACTAGGGCCACGGACGGGATGGAGGGAACATCGAGCCCCCAGGTGTGACCGTTCTTCCTCTTCCAGCGATAGCCACGGTCATGGGCAATCGTGTCACCGAACGACACGGAGAACAGCCATTTGTGGCTGCAGCATTTAATATCGCTTGGCAATTTGGCTGAAATACGGTCTCGCCATGATACATACGCAGCCAAGCCTCCAAATCGTCCACAGGTAGCCAAATGTAGTAGACGCTTGCCCCCGCTGGCCTGTCCATTACATTGTGTCCTTCATACTATTCCAGGGTCAGTAATTGCCAGCATGAAAATTCAAACATATCGACATTCAGCGCAGTACAGTATTTGCACTATGACAAGCATGCAGAAATCAGTTGTAAATTGGAACCTGCAGTACAGGATAGAGTTGATCCAATAAAAGATATGACCTCAGATTACCATGTGGGTTAGGGGAAACCAGAATTATACCTTGGATTAGTCCAACCAGGCGGCAGGTTTTCTTTTGTGATGATGACAAATCTGGACCAGGGACGGGAGATCAATTTTCACTGGAGATCATATTGCGTGATTGGATCATGGCGACCGGAGCGACTGGAATGTATGGTCCAAATCAATGACACCTGACCAAGGATGGACAAAGCAGAGCAGAAACCGGAGACGGATGGCAAGAACCAGGAAGAATGAAACCCTGTGGAACCTGAACCAAAGTGCTACGTGGAAACCGATGCCAGGCTCATAACAGGAGCGGGGAAGACGAATCCCCGTTGTTATGGAGTCATCACAGACGAATTACCTCAGCCATTTGGTTCTGCTTGTGTGAACTCCAGCACACGCTACTCGGAGTTATTTATAGATGGGGCTGGATTGGGGGATTTCTCCCTTCCCCCTCTGCACTGATTCTAAAGGAGACAGTGATGAAATGAGACCTGAGGCCAGGTCTACACTACAGACTTACCTCAGTATAACTACTTCCCTACCCCCGAGCGACAAAGTAATAGCAGCCTAAGCCAGGGTGTGGACAGTGCTGTCAATGGGAGAGCTTCTCCCCTCGACACAGCTACCGCCTCTCGGGGACAGCCCTCTCCCATCGGCGTAGGAGCCACTATCTGACCAACCAACCCCCGCGTGAGGCCCATCAGACCCCTACATATACACCTATTGCATGACGCTGGGCCGGGGGTGGAGGGAACTGAACAGGCCCGTTGTTAAAATCTGATACATTTAAAACACCAGAACAGGTGCACAAAATGTTAGAAACCACCACAGGGGCTGAAGGGCCGGCTGCGGTCAGGACTCAACACCGCTAATGGCGTGAGTGGGTCACTTTGCCAAAGTTTGTTTTGCTCCCTGTAAAGGTGCTTTCGCCACCAGAGCGGCACAGAACAGCTGTACCAGGGCTGAGCATGCGGCCCATCATCTCTGCTGTTAGCACTAGATGGGGATTTTGCATGTGTCCAGCTTCTGTTGATGGTCGCTCACCATTTCAACCATCAACAGCAGCCATCCTCCTGAACGACACGGCAACTCCTTCAGGGCCTGATCCAAGCCCAGTGAAGTCAATAGGAGTCTTTCCATTTCTAGAAAGCCATAAAGCAAATGGCATTAGCTGCCCCCCCGGGGATCAGTTCCTGGGCCTGTGTTATTTAACATCTTTATCAGTGACCTGGAAGAAAACATAAAATCATCACTGAAGTTGATCCAATAAAAGATGTTACCTCACTCACCATGTGTCCCTAATATCCTGGGCCCGACCCAGCTACGACTACTCTGCATACTGATCCATTGGCAGATGCCACAGACGCCGGGGGAGTGGGAAATAACGAAGAGGACAGGTCACCGATACAGAGCGATGTGGATGGCTAGGTAAACTGGGCCCAAGCAAACAAATGTCTAGCCTATGAAATTAGGTCTATTTAATAGAAGTCGATTTTTTAGAAATCGATTTGATACAGTCGATTGTGTGTGTCCCCACTAAGCGCAGTAAGTCGGCGGAGTGTGTCCACAATACCGAGGCTAGAGTGGACTTCCGGAGCGGTGCACTGTGGGTAGCTGTCCCACAGTTCCCGCAGTCTCCGCCGCCCATTGGAATTCTGGGTTGAGCTCCCACTGCCTGATGGGGCAAAAACAGTGTCATGGGTGGTTCTGGGTACATGTCATCAGGCCTCCCTCCCTCCCTCCGTGAAAGCAACAGCAACAAATCTTTTCTCGCCTTTTTTCCTGGGTTACCCCTGCGGATGACTTGATTACAGTCTAAAAGTGCCTACCTGAGGAACAAATATTTAATAATGGGCTGTGCACGCTAGCAGAGAAAGGTCAAACGTGAACCAATGGCTGGAAGTTGAAGCTGGACACTCAAACAGGAAATAAGGTGTAAATTTTTAATAGTGAGAGTAATTAACCACTGGAACAATTTACCAAGGGTCGTGGTGGATTCTCCATCACTGACCATTTTAAAATCCCGACTGGACATTTCTCTAGAAGATCTGCTCTAGGAATTATTTTGGGGAAGTTCTATGGCCCGTATCATGCAGGAGGTCAGAAGAGGATCACAATTATCTCTTCTGCCTTAGAATAGATGAATCTCTGAAATATGACAGACATAGGCTGTGATCCTGGGTCTGACTGTACACGGGTTTGGGACAGTAGTCTGGAAATCTCAGCCCGAATAAGGAAAGTTATGTTTTAAATGTGGCATAGAAAGAACTTTCTCCCAGCAGGCAGCTGACTCACCAGGCAATGTCTGTACCTACTGTGGGTGGATCTGTGGTTCCAGGATCAGAATCCTGAGTCATCTCAGGGCCCATATGTAAATCCGTGGTAGAGATCACCCTTGAATCAAGGCATTGCCGATGATGATGATGATGATTTTTCTAAGAGACAGTCAGTAAATGTAGTTATGGTTGATGCCTCATCCTCTGTAAGTTTCTAGCCTGTGATACAGTTACTATCGAGTTAGTAGAAAGCAACCTTGGGAGTGTAGCTATGTAACTGCTCCTTTAAATTTCAAATATCTGCCATTTTGTGTTCTGTTCCCATGCAGCCTGTTGTCCAGAGGATAATAAACACACTGTGCTCTCTCTCACAGAGGCTGTGCATTTGGTCTTTCTTCTTTTGTTGTTTCCCCCTTTAATCTAAAGTAAAGCATGCAGGCCTGTTCTCCCATTTCCAGCCTGGATTTTCCACTGCCTTACGCCGTGTGTCGTCAACCCCACCATTGTAAACTATGGGCCCAGTGACTATGAAGTGCTGTAAAATCCGCACTCGCCATTCGTGCACAGGTATAAATGACAACACAAGATGCAGGACAATGAAGACTCAGGCCCCCTAGCACTAAGTGGCTGACCTGACCCAAGCCATGAGTCCAATGTTGTGTGTTTCTCTGGAAATAATTGTTGCTGTCACTATAACATAACTCAATGTAAGGAATTTAGCTCTGGCCCTGCTCTGTGTGTCAGTTGTGTTGTCATTAGTGAATGTATGGGAAACCCAGAATCCTGAAATCGGGCCTCGGTTAGCAGGAAGCTTTCAGTTCTTATAGCCCTTTGATCTTTTGGAGCAGGGGGTAATTCTGGGGTGGACAGTCTAGCCTGATGGAGACGAGCTGGTTCTCTCCCACTGGAATCTGTAAGGATTTGCTGGGTTAACAGTCCCAAGTGACAGCGGACAAGAGGCTGAAATATGGATGATCTGCAGCCTTTAGTCATGGATTTATGGCCCAAAATGTGAAACAAAAGATCAAACCAGGAGTTATCGTTTTGCACCAGAGCAAAGCCATAAACCATCCTCGGAGACTTTCTTTTGCTGACTCAGGTTTGTTCAACTTCATGCATCATCCTTCCCTCCCCAAGAAACTGTCGAATCAACGGCGCCCGGATTCACTTGGCCGTGTGCGAAAATGCACCAGCCTGGTGTCGTGCTGACAGCAATGGAGAAATTCTTAGCTCTAAGCACTTAGAAAGGTAATTAAAGCAAACCATTCATGCAGCTCTGTGCAAGGTTTAATTTTACTCCAGGTACAGTAATGGGAATGACTCAGCCATGTATAGCCTGGCACAGCGTTTTCAGGTGGTGAGGTAACCAGTCTGTGTCATCAGGAGAAGTTGGAGTGAGAGCCTGTTTGATACGCACTGAGCCAGAGTTCCTAGATTTAATCCCCAACTGACCTTACCCCAACCCTCCACCCATCTTTTTAAAGCGATCCTCACAAGGTAAAAATTATAGCCTAAAACCTCCACATTCCTTGTCGGTTACTAATAACACCCCAGATTGTTCAAACTGAGTGGTTTTTAAAACCTAATTTACTTTGCAGCAGGCCTCTGCGGTATTGCTAACTCCAAATCATCTGTCAGACCCCGGACAGCTTCAGATGGGCTCAAAAATCCTGAGATTTCGAAAAATAATAAATGTGGGGTTCTTCTTATTTTGTCTTCTGATGTCGGAGACTTCAGGGTTCACCCCCTCTGTGGTTTTTCTCTGCAGCCAGGAGGGCTGGAAATTTACTTTTTTTGTTTAATGAAAGCTGAGATTTTCAGATAGCAACATGATTCCAGCAATCGAAGGCTTTAAGAAACACACACACACACCCCTGAGCTCCCACCCTAATTGCAAGACTCTTGATAACACTGCAAGAGTTGGCAATGCTGCATCTGCAGTTTCTTTACTCTTTTGCTTTTTCTCAGCTGGGATACTGAGTCCGGAATGGTACATTTCATGTTCTTTCTCAGACCAGTTTCACATCCTGATTCTCAGGCACTGACATAATACTGATCCATTTCAGTGCCCAGCCCCGCCGGGGACGATTGACGTATAAATGTACTTTACATTCAAAGGAAAATAAAAACATCTCTCTTCACAATGAGCTTTGTGCCAGTTGGACAACATCTCTGCTTAGGCTACTTCTCCTTTATTAAAGAAAAGGCTAAACAGGATTTCAGATTACAACAAAGCAGAAGTCATCCCAGCCAAATGCAGCCCTGATACAGCAAAACTCCCTGTCATAAAAATGCCTCCCAAAAATCTCTGCAGCAGGGACTTTTGGTAAAAAATTCTCACTGGCGCAGCTGACCTGGTGATAACATCATCGGGTCTATTTTGCTAAAATCCCCATGACTGTACAGTGTCCCCAAAAGGAGACTCTCCTTTAGCTCAGGCCAAGGGCACCTGAACAGAGGGACCAGGGGGCCATGCTGGCCATGAGTGTGAGTGATGGGGAGTGAGGGGGCAGAGAGGAGCCAATGGAGGTGAGGCCTCAGACGGTGGGGCCACAGTTTGGGTGCCTGTGCGTCCCCCCTATACCTTTAGGGCACTTCTGCCACTCCTGGCTCGGGTGCCAGGGCCCTGAGATTTTGGAGCAGGACAGTCTGTGGCCAGCATTGGGGCATCTGTGAAGCCCCAGACAGCAATGGACGTGTCTGAGCCCAACTACATTCATTATAAAGAATGACGGGAGAGAAATACAGAGAGATGGAATTACATTTATTTTAAAAGTTTCCTAACTCTTAAAAAATCCCCTTGGGCTGCTTTGTCTTAGGCTCTCAGTGGCTCGAGCCCCAGAATTTCTGAAGTCAGCAGCCTCCTAGCCCTGTAGTGATTCTCTCATTAACACAGTTCAATTCCAAAATAAAGTTCTACGTCTCCGATCGCTTTCCAGGCCCGGCGTGAAGCGATGGCCTTTGCAGCGAAATGAAGATCTGAAACTTATTTGTACTCGTTTTGTATGAAATATCCTTCTGCTACATCCTAAATGCGGCTGTGTCTTAGACACGGGAATGTACACATCACAACGTGCAGCATGTCGCATCAGGTTTTCTTAAGATTCTTTACTGATTTTCTAACCCGTTTCAAGGTGCGGTGTCCAGCGTCTGTCTTTATCCTGTTGCAGAAACTCTTCCCCTGTTTTTGGAAAGTTCAGAGGTACAGTTTGCCAAGAAATGCTCACATGTCCCACTCCCTTATCCCAGTTTTACACCCGTGTAACCCCATTGAGTTCCTCTGCTGTAGACTGGTCTATACTGAGAGGAGACTCAGGCTCTGTTTGTGGGTTTTCTCCAGGGCTAAATGCAGAAGTGACGGGCAGGGACATGTAGGTTAGAGGAGTTGTAATAATCTGTGGCCACAACAGACCTCATGGCTGTCAGGTTTCGTGCACACCACCACCATGTGGACTTTGCAGTTGTCGGCAGGCATGAAACTCAAGTTATTCTGCTCCATTAACAAGGGAGGCTAATCGTTAGCAGCCATATGCACAGCAAACATGCCTAAATTGGAGCAGAATCATCACCTGCGATGTAGTGATGCAGGTGGCAGAGACAGCAGGGTGAGAACACCAGACTGGGACCTGTATTCTTTGCACACTGTTACTCCACATTTAAGATGATGGTAGCTTTGGTCCCCATGTAAAACTTCCAGGAGAGGAAATTGGCTCACGGGTCTCCCAGTGGCCAATCTCTTGTGTAGAAGAGCACTCAAATTATCCTGGGGATGGCCGGTGGCGCTCTGGCGGCTGAAATGAATGGGGAATCTGTGGAAGCACGTGAGGATCAAAAGGGGGTAATCTCTTACTCCGGGCATCCCAGGGCACTGCCAGGAGTTGCCATTTTTTGCCAGTCATGGTGACGTTTGATGTTCTTAAAGCTCTAGCTCCTAGAGGCCTGTGATTAAGTGAGAATCGCATCTGTTCTTCTTCTTTCTTTTAAGTACATTTCTCACCTTGGTCATGGTTGGAGAGCAAAACTTGCAGACATGATCCCCAGAAGCTCAGAAATCAGAAGAATAAAGACTCAAACCTGTATTATTTTTAATGATTTTTAAGCCAACCTCGTGACTTTTTGGAGCCTGAGGGATGATTTTTTGAACATTTAGGATTGGGGATACCAAGGCAATTCCATAGCCCCCTCACTGTATCGGGGTGACCACTGCTTCTGTTAGACTGTAAGTGTCGCAGCCCAGGGATGGTCTCTGCCTGTGTCCTGTACACCCAGGGCCGGTGCAACCATTTAGGCGACCGCGCGCTAGGACTTGGGGGGCGCCATTTGCTTCGGCAGCGACTGCAGCGGCTGGATCTTTGGCCTCCCCGCTCGCTGCCGGCATTTAGGCAGGAAGCACGTGAGGCAGGAGAGCGCGGGGAGGGCCGCCTGCAGCAAGTAAGCGGGGGGGCGGCACGCAGGGGAACTCCCCACCCCAGCTCACCCCTGCCCCGCCTCCTCCCTGAGCACGCCGTGGCTGCTTCACTTCTCCCACCTCCCAGGCTTGCAACGCCAATCAGCTTAGGCGCTGCAAGCCTGGGAGGCGGGAGAAGTGAAGCAGCCGTGGTGTGCTCAGGGTGCTCATGCTCGTGCACGGAGCAGGGCTGAGCTGGGGTGGGGGGGGTGCCTCAGGGCAGAGGGTGAGGGGTGGGGAGCTGCCGCAAGGGGGGCGCCTCAGGGCGGGGGGGGGGGCTGCCGCGAGGGGTGGGTGCCGGGGGGGGGGAGGGCGCAGGTGGAAGTTTTGCCTCGGGCGCGAAACATCCTTGCACCAGCCCTGTGTACAGCCATGGTTCTCAACCAGGGGTACACGTAGTGACTGGCAGGGACACGTAGGGCAGAAGAGGAGAAGCAAAAAGAGGGGAGAAGGAGGGGGAGAGATCTTCCAGTGGGTACATCAGCTCATCCAGATATTTGCCTAGTTTTACAACGGGCTACATAAAATGCACTAGCGAAGTCAGTGCAGACTAACATTTCATACAGACAGTGACTCATTTCTCCTGCTCTATCTACCATGCACTGAAATATAAGTACAGTATTTATATTCAAATCCATTTATTTTACAACAGGGTGGATTTGATTTAAATCACTAGTCAGGAAGACTAGATTTAATCATGGTTTTCTACACAGAAGTGCATTCTTGTTGGTTGTTATAACCTTAATACATATTCTTCACAACTCAGAGGTAGATGTAGGTTTCATTTTTAGAAGGTACACACAATATATTTTTAAACAGTGATTTATTTTGAAAACTTTTCAGATTAGTTTTACAGCTATATCAGAAAATGAACGATTGTTTGGTTATTTCATTTACCAAAGAAGCAAAGTGTCCTGTGGCATCTTATAGACTAACAGAGGTTTTGGAGCATGAGCTTTCGTGGGTCAATACCCACTCCGACAAAGTGGGTATTCACCCACGAAAGCTCATGCACCAAAATGTCTGTTAGTCTATAAGGTGCCACAGGACTCTTTGCTGCTTTTACAGATCCAGACTAACACGGTAGTTAGGCTAGTTAACACGGTAGTTAGGCTACCCCTCTGACCATTTACCAAAGGTATTTGAAGCAGATATTTATGAAGTCATTGGAAGGTGAACTATCTCCAATTCAACGGGTTAATTATCAATATTTGGAGGATTTTCCTGCCATGCTGCATTAGGAGGAGAACATCACCAGACAGACATTTAAATTGTTTTATTTAACTAAAACAACAACGTTAAGTATTCTGGATTTTTTCTACAACAGCAAACATATGCTTGTTTTGTTAAAATATTATATGTCCCTCGCTTCTCATATTTATCTCCAGACTTCTCCTTGTCCAGATCTATTCCGCCCCCAACAATCTTCTATTCATTGAACTTTTTGAAACTTTGCACTTTTAAGGGATTGACTCTGTGTACACAGATTTTCTGAGGGACAATAGGGTTGAGGTCTGTTATTTCTCACCTCTGTATATTATTTATTTTAAAAGATTTTTGCTGTTAACAAGCATGTTACCTCTGGAGACACAAATGCACAGTCTGAGAACTGCAAAACTAAGCATCTCTGATGGTCTCTTCTAGACTGAGCACTGAGTCCCATTGGGTAGATAGAAAGATTAACCTAAATAATCTATACAGAAGCCCCTGGAACCCCATAAAATTGGGTCCCTAATCCATGAAGTATTGAAACTCATTTACAAAACTTTTCTTAAACATGACATGAATATATTGTCTCATACTACAGAATTAGAATTTATAATCCCTATTCCATGATGAGAGATCTTTGAGCTATAACGTATCTTAATTAAAACTATCTTTAGCTAGGTTTTTTCCTTAAAAAGCATTTTATCAAAAAAATCCGATTTAAATAAAAAAATCCGCGACACCTTTGTATTTTGTGTCTGATTTTGAAAGCAAGTCATTTTTAAGTGAGGTGAAACTTGGGGTACACAGAACTCCTGAAAGGTTGAGAACCACTGCTGTCCAGCTGCCCCGGGATCCCAGTGCACATAGGCCGTCGGAGTTCTGGGCAAAGGGGATTCACAGACTCCAGTGGGGTTCCCCTTTTCCAGCTGAGCTGGTCTGGCACAGGGAACCCCGTCTCCTGGGCCTGCAGAGCCGGGACACGTTGCTTCTTTAAGAACTTCTCCTTCTCCACCCTTCTGGGTCCATGCCCGTCCCCTGCCCTCCCCCACCCGGGAAGCAGACGCTGCCCCTTTAAGACCTGCCCCTCCCCGGGGCTCGCCTCGCAGGTGTTGCCAGACGTGATTGATACAGAGCGTTCTGAGCGGGAGTGGAGTGACGGGGGAGAGCGACCAATAGAGAGGCAGGCGGCGGGGTCGCCGGGCCAATGGGCGGGCGAGGTGGGCGGGGCAAGGCTGGGGTCTGCCAGCTGGAGCTGGCGCTCGCGGACGAGCGGTGGCTGCGGCTGGCCAGGGCGGCCCCGGCTCCCATGGGCCGGCGGTGAGCGAGCGGGCCCGGGGCCATGCCCAGGCGGCTGGCGGGGCCCCCCGCGGGCCCCTACGGGGAGGATTTCTCCTTCGTGAGCCCGCTGGTGAAGTACCTGCTCTTCTTCTTCAACCTGCTCTTCTGGGTGCGTGGGGGCGAGAGCCGGGGGGGCAGGGGGCGAGAGCCGGGGGGGCGGGGGGCACCTGGGGGGGGGCGAGAGCCGGGGGGGCAGCCGGGGCGGGGGGCGGGCACCTGAGGGGGCAGCCGGGGGGCACCTTGAGGCAGAGGGCGGGCAGCCGGGGGGCACAGGGACAGCCAGTCCCATCCCTTGGCAGAGTAGGGGGGGGGATGGGGGGCGATTCCCCTGTCTGGTGCATGGGGGGCCGGCAGGGCATGGGGCTCCCAGCAGGGTATTGCCTGGGGAGCCTGGCAGGGATGAACCTTCAGGGCAGAGGTGTGGGGGGATCTGGAGGGGAGACGGTCCATGGGTGGAGAAAAATTCCTAACAAAACCAGGAGCTGAGATGCTGTCCAGACCAAAATTGTACATGTAAAAAACCCTTCCCTGGGCTTCTGAAAGGAAAACCGAAAGAAGGGGAAAACTCTCATTTACTTCACCTGCACCTGAAAGGGGACTGGCTTCACTTTTGTGGTTGTGTTCAAATGTTAAAATCCAGGAAACCAGAAACAAAATGCATTGCTAGTCTCAGTAGGTTTTGTAAAGCTGTCCGGCTCCCCCACTCCCTCCAACCCAGGTGCAGTATGGTAAAGGTTGTGAGATGTATCTCTTTAAGAAGGGAGTGGTGCTTAGAATATCCGAAAGGTCACTGGATCGTGATCACAGTTCATTCAGCCCGGATAGAGTTATAAAGACAGCAACTCTGACCTGGTATGAACTTGGCTGAGAATTGGGGAACAGCAGATAATGCTACACTTAAAGGGGCCTATTTGTATTTTTGGTGGTTGTTTAGACTTTGATTATTGTGTGAAATCACTCAAAAGTGGTGGTGGGGGGGGAGACATGCAAAGGAAATGTCTCACTGGCTCTGAGTAGTTGGGAAGAACCGTGCTTCATGGACCCTCGGCCACTATCAGCAGCGGTGTCATGTCAGGATATGCCGTCCCTTTGCATAACCAGCTGAACGTAAATTCGGACACGTTTTGTCTCTGTTGGTGTTTGTTGCTCTATTCATTTCTATTACACAGGGACCTGTGCGGTGCTGCATTGCTTGAGACTGTGGAATGGGGTTGCCAGTCAGCTATTGGGTGACTTCTTCCCATATCTCATATACTTGTCTGGTTTCTTTTTTTTCCTTCAAAAAAGATCTTTTAATTAAGGGCGGTAAGAGGGGAAAAAAAGTAAGTATCCCTGTTCTCCTTGCCCTTCAAAGCCTGTAGAATTTACTGGAATATTGTCTTTAAAAATCACACATCCCTTTGGCTTTTTTTAAACCCACTATGGAGCTTTGTTCCTGTCTTACACCGTCAGTTTCCACTTCTGCTTTGTGTGGGTTTTCTTGAGACTGGCAGGCCAGAGACAGAGAGAGAGTCTTTATTTTTAAAAGAAAATGCGATTGCTGCGTGGCAACATTGGGGACACTCCTTTGCATATTTTTAAATCGACTGTATTTCCAGCTGATGTTGCCTATTTGATAGTAGTAGTAACTTCACTTCACTGTACTAACTGGAGTAATGTCTTGGGGTAAAAAGAAGGTGCTTTTAGAGCTTAGAATGGCTACACATTAGGCCTGTATGCCCAGACCTACCCTGTAGGCACCGTCAGGTTGGCTGGCTGGTTCCAGTGCTGCTGAGTGAATTTGTTGCCATGTAGAACATCCTTTGCAGTTCAGCTGCTTTGCTCTCTTTTTCCCAGGTTCGTGTAGTTCAGACAAGTGTTCAGAGCTTACTGGAGTTGCCATAGTCAGACTATCTTTGCTCGGGAAGCACAGTGTCCGAGAAGGGATAGACGCAGGCCAGAGAACAGAAAGATCTGCTCTGATTTATCTGGTCAGCCCTGTAATCAGCTCCCTGGTCAGATGTGCCTTCCCCAATGAACTTACGAACCTTACAGCTGTGCCCAGCATACGTGGGGGGCGGTTGCTGGTTGTCTCCAGCACTGTCCTTCGTCTTAACTGGCAAGTCTTTGTTCCCTGAACTGAACATCAGGTTGTCAGTCTCCGCAGGTAGCGTTGTGTAGAGAAGACTTGGAGATAAAAGAATTGCTGTGAACTGGCGGAGGCTTCAGAGGAACGCTCTTGATCTGCATGCCAGTGGGGGGGGGAGGGGCTTGTGCTAGCAATGCACGCGCGTGCACGTACTGCGGTGCTAGTGAAAAGGGTTTGCGTAGCTGCCGAACAGGGACCGCGTGGACAATGGCAGCCTTCCCACAGCCTCCTGCCCATGTTCTCAACCATGTCCAGGGCCACCTTGGAGTAAAAGCAGTTCAGTCTCCGTGGCACGTTCATTCCTTGTCGCCTCTGCTGAGATTGTTGGTTAGGAAGGAGACTTTTTGTGGGGTGGCCGCCTGCCCCCTGGAAATGGGGCTCAGATCCCATCTCCTTTCCCAGTGGCCTCCCAGATCCATTGGTGATTGGCTTTCTCTGCCTGTCTTCCGTCTGCAGTCCTGGTGCAGCGCCTGTCCCCGTTGAACACTATGGTGTTATCATCTCCCTGTAAAATCCCAAGAAGAGGAGGAAGCATCAAATATGGTAGTTTCACAAGTTGATCTCATCCATCTGAATGGACTTGGGCCAGCTCAGTGTAAAAGTGAAATTGACTTCGAACCTAGAATAAACGTACAGCTGGGTCACCCATTTCTCTCTCCTGACGCACTTTGAACCCTCCCTTGGCCAATGATGTTTCCTTTAATAGCTGAGATCCTTAGAGTGGTCCTCTGACTGGGAAGCAGGACCTCACAGGGTTGTCACTTGTAGCTTGCCAGGAACTGCCCCAAAGACCCCTGTACTTCCGGTCTAGCAGAATCCTCTGTTTCTAGCTTTCTTGCCTTGATCTGTTTGTATTGGCATCTACATCGCTGTCTAGTGGTCAGAGCTGGGGGGCCTGGGAGTCGGGTGATATTCCTGGCTTTGCTGCTGGACTCCCAGGCCTTGCCTACACAAGAAGGAGTTTGCTGGTATACCAGCAAAAGGGCTTGCACCCCCCAGTATAACTGCATCTACACTGGGGTTTGCCAGCATGACTGTATTCTGTAGAGGTGTATTGATTATTTTCTTCACACTCCGAACCAACATAGCTATTCCAGCTCTAAATACACCTGACGCAGGCCACAGTAGGTCACTTTCCCTGCCTGTAAAACAGGGATTTGACTCCGAGGAGTTGAGGATTAACTAATTGTCCCTTGCAAAGAACACAGAGTTCTTCTGCCAGGAGGTGCAACGAGGTCAAATGAGGCTCACTCTGATAAAGGCTCCAGACCCAGCCTAGCCAGGGGGACATCTGTCACCCTTGTGGGTGCAGCTTTGGCGTGATCGGGGCCAGAGGGAACCTGCCGCCCGAGAGAAGAGCGCATGGAGGAGGCAGTTTCTTGCCTCTTCTTGTTATAAGGCACATCCCTGTGCGGTGCTTGCTGCTTTGTCCTTCGTCTGATCTGGTGGGCTTTCACCCCGACGCTTCTCTCCGGCCTGATCGCGCTGGATCTAGAGACAGGGACGGTGGCGGCAAAGCGCCCAGGCTCAGTATTGTAGTGGGAGGAGGGAGCCAGCAACGTGGTTGCCCTTCCCCTTCGCAAAGGGGAACTAGTGTCCCTCAGAACAGCCTTGGGCTCAGGGGGCTCCTTTCAGAGCCCACCAGCCCTGCCCCTTGGTTAGCTGGCACTGCTGCTGTAAATGGGTGCAGCAATTCCTGGTCAGAAGTGCAAACGCATTCCAAATGCATGTGCAGGAGTCCCCCTCCGTCTGCCCTCTTGCAATGCTGCAGAAATGCTGGGGGCTGGAGTGGTGCAGCCAGGATGAGCATTGCAGACCTCGCCACCGGCCTTCCGAATTCATGCAGCCCTGTGGAGTCTGTCCTCGCTGCGTGCCCCAAGAGAATGATGGGAATTCGGGGGCTGTTGGCCGGTGGGGATGGAAAACGTGTGATTTGGGGGATGGCAAAAACCAGAGCGCAAAGGAGGGGGGGCTGCTTCAAAAGCCCCACCCCAAAAGAAATGCTGTCAGCATGTTTCTAAGCAGAGACCTGCCAGGCTGGGCCAGCCATGCCCGGGCTTCCCGTGCCGCTTGCACGCACCGTAATTACGGCTGCCTGTGTTATCCAATTACCTGCCTGGCACTTTCCTTTGCAGCTCATCTAATCCGGTCAGTCGTCGCGTGATTGTTTTTATTTGGCTTGCCTGGGCGGGAGGGGGAGCAGACGCATCCCCCACTCCCCCGCACGCCCATTGCAAATAGCACAGGTGGGAAGTAAAGAGTTAAATCAGGCTGGGTGGGTTTAGAGGTTAAGCCAAGGAGCAGGCAGGGGGATACATTCATTGGGGGAAGCCGTCCCATACCGGCTGAACTGCCCCATGGAACAGGGCTCTGGCGTGTAACGACTCCTTGGTTCTCAGCAGGGGCGGGCAGAGCCCTGTCCTTGAGCGAAACCCCAGCTTGTGTTCCCTGCTGGGCCACTAATTGAATTATAATCCCTCTGGCCACCCAACGGAGAGGGCGCACCCCAGCCTCGGGATGCAGATTACAGCACTTTATATAGCTAACGAGCAGCGCTGGCAGCTGAACAGAGGCGCGTAATGAGCTCGGGGAAGAGCCAGGGTCCCTGGAGGAACGTGCTGGGGATGGGGTGATTCCCACGCGTGTGACTTGCTTTCCCCTGACTTTGTAATGAGATGCACTGACTGGGTGGCTTTGATTATTTTAACTTCCACGGGAAGGAGCTTTGCTTGTGGTGCAGGGAATATTAATGCAGCTGAGTTCTGGTATTTCCCCCACCACCCAATTCCTGCCCAATCCTGGGCCCTCTACCCCCAGTGGCGCCCATCCAGGCACTGCTGGCAGTTTGAGGAAGAGGGACCCACTGTCCTGTGACCAGGCTCCTTTGGGGAAGTGCTGCCACCTGAACGCAGTTAAAGAAATGCAGAAGCAGGAGAGGGAAGCATCTGTATAGAATTCCCCTTGCAGAATCTGGCTGTAGAATCTTCCGTATATTGGGGGGAGGTGCGGGGACTTAAGGGCCTGTATTAAATAGGAAAAATTCCCAGTTTCTTTCGCCCCAACCCACGCCAAGCCCTGTGTGTGGAGATGTGGCTCTGCTCTCAGCAGAGTATCGGGGTAGCTGTGTTAGTCTGTATCCCCCAAAACAACGAGGAGTCCGGTGGCACCTTAAAGACTAACCGATTTATTTGGGCGTAAGCTTTCATGGGTAAAAAACCACTTCTTCAGATGCATGGAGTGAAAATTACAGATGCAGCATTGTATACTGACACATGAAGAGAAGGGAGTTTCCTCACAAGTGGAGAACCAGTGACAGGGCCAATTCGGTCAGGGTGGCCGTAGTCCACTCCCAATAATAGATGAGGAGGTGTCAGTTCCAGGAGAGGCAAAGCTGCTTTTGTAATGGGCCAGCCACTCCCAGTCCCTATTCAAGCCCAAATTAATGGTGTTAAATTTGCAAATGAATTTTAGTTCTGCTGTTTCTCTGATGTCTGTTTCTGAAGGTTTTTTTTGTTCAAGAATAGTGACTTTGAAATCTGTTTATAGAATGTCCAGGGAGGTTGAAGTGTTCACCTGCTGGCTTTTGTATGTTACCAGTCCTGATGTCCGATTTGTGTAGCTAATCAGTCACCATCTGCCTTGCAGATTTAGGTGCTTGGAAGAGCAAACCCAGGCGAGAGAATTGCATGCAAAGGACTGACCCTGACTTAGCGCCGAGTTACAGCAGTAAGGGGGGAAGTTAGGGACTGATTCCCAGACGGTGCCCCCAGCTCCTGTGACCTGCCTTTGGGCATTGCTTTCTGAGCGGGTCACAGTGGGTCTGTCTGTCTACACCGCAGTAAAAGATCAGCGAAAGCAAATCTCCTGACTTGGCCTCAGGCTTCAGGGCTCAAACAGCAATGTCGAAGTTGGGGCTTGCGCTGGAGCCCGGGCCGAGAAACCCTGCGAGGCTGGAGGGTTTCGGATCCTGGGCTCCGGCCTGAGCCCAAATCTCTACTCTGCCTTTTTAGCCCTGCAAACCTGAGTCAGTTGACCCAGGGTCTGAGTCGCCATGGGGGGGTTTTCTTTGCAGTGTAGACATACCCTGTGGTCCAGGCATCCCCGTGTGGGCGGGCGGGAGATGGAGAAGTGTGTGAAATTATCTCATCCAGCGGCTGAGGCTTCGTATAAAAGAGAGAACCACCCGAACTCTACAGAGGGGCTGTATTTTGTATATTGCAGCCAACAAAAACTTTCTTGCCGAATGCTCTGAATGTTTAATTGTCTATTGTTTCCCGCGATCCTAGATGTCCGCCTTGGGATTGTATTTTTCCAGTGCGTTAGCACATCAGAGTCCCTGAGGTTGTACAGACACCTAGGAAGACACCGTACTTGCCCCCAGGAGCTTACCAGCTTAACTAGACAAAACAGACTTGCAGAAATAGGCAGGCACCGTACACACACGTTGTCTGAGGGGGTGTTGAGGCACATCTAAACCTGTGGGGTTTGGTTTTTGTGTGTCTCACTTCCCTGCCCCCTTTACCAGCCATTAACGTCCACAGTTTTGGGGGGGAGCGGGGCGGGGAGGAGGAGCAAAATCATACAAGTCACTTTTGAAAACGTTGGCCTGGGTGTCCTCGATGTCTGTCTGCATGGCCAACTCCTAACTTCCTAAAGGGGCTTGATTTTTCTGAGCACTTTCCGCTGAAAATCAGACCCTGTAAAGGGATGTTTATGCTGCAGTTCGCCGCGAGCTACCTGGCCCAGCTAAACAGACTCACGTTTCTGGGGTTCGAAATAGCCGTGTGGATGTTGGAGCTCCAGCAGAGACCCCTGAGCTGCCAGAGTTCAAGCCCACCCAACCCCTTAGGCTTCACTCAGTGCCTAACCTTAGTCTCCGCTGGAGCTGCAGCATCCACGCAGCTAATTTTTAGTGTGTTAACATAAGTGGGGCTGAGGTTACAGACGTGTCCTCAGGTGTCTGAAACTGCCCAATCCTCCACAGTCACTAGCTCGCTTGAAAATCTCGGCCACTGTCTTATTTTTCTTTAAACTTCCCCATGACACGCTGTCAGAAGGTGGCTTTTTAGAATTTTAAACCCCAGGTCAGCTGACAGTACCACGGCTCTCCTGATTGCAGGTGGGGGCAGCGGGCCATGCCTGTCCCCTAAAAATAATTACAAATAGAGCCGTGTTGCTGAAGAGCCCACGTTCAGCACTGGCTTTACCGAAGCGGCTGCTCCCAAATGATAACAAGTCCCCCCGGCTCTTTTGGGACAACTTTAAGCACCAGAAAGAGGCTGTGTGTGTAACTTGCATTACTGCCTCCCTGGAAGACGGCTTTGTAACCCCTGTAATTTCAGCCTGTTCAAAATATTGGAAAAGAAAACGAATCCTCTAAGGCAGCGGTTCTCAAACTTTACCAACCTGAGGACCCCCATTTTGATTTAAACTTTTTCATGGATCCCCCCCAACCCGACTTCTAATTTTCCCTGGGGGTGCTCAACCCCCACTCGGCTCCAGAACCTGCCCCCAAAGCCCCTCCCCCACCCCACCTCTTCCTGCACCCGCTTCACCCCCAACCCTCCTCTTCCCGCCTCCTCCCTCAAGCATGCCCCAACCCGCTCCTCCCACTCCTTCCCAGCACCGCTGTTCTGCGGCATGCAGGAGGCACTGGGAGGGAGGGGAAGGAGTGGATCAGTGGGGCCGGCGACCTCGGACTTGACTCACGGCCCCCTTGGAGCTGGATGTGGCTCACAGACCCCTTGGTGTACCCCGTGGACCCCAGTTTGAGAACCACTGTGCTAAGGAGGCGCTTTAGAAAATAGAACAGTGGTTTTGTGGGGGAGATGGCGAAGGGGGCTGTCAGTAGCATAATGCCCAGCACGTTAAAATCTTGTAAAGGATTTTACCAAAAAATGCTGGGTGAATTTCAGTCCCTGCAGAAGACCAGCATATGGTGTCTATATATCCCTTAAGCCCGTTATTGTTTGCAAAAAGAACTGGTGTAATTGTGGCACCTTAGAGACTAATAAATTTATTGGGGCATAAGCTTTTGTGGGCTCAAACCCACTTCATCGGATGCTTGCAGTGTTCTGTAAGCACGAAAGCTTGTCTGTTTCACTGGCAAAAGTTGGTGCAGTAAAAGATGTGTTTACCTCATCCGCCTTGTCTCTCTCTTGAGCATAGTGGAGGTAAAGTGACACCCAGGAGACCGTGCATTAGGTATCCATGGGGATGGATTTGATTCTTTATAAGTGTAAAAGCTCTCATGAAATGAGGAGGAAATGCATGAGAGAGTTAAAGACGTGCACCCGTACGAGAGCGGGCAGCTAGTGAATGCAGCCTATACCATGAAACTGACTAGTTTGGTCTAGTTTAATGCTAAATATGGCATGAAACGCCCCTAGTAAAGTAAATCAGGCTTTGCTAAAATGTTGTTTTAATAATCTAACCAAGGGAAGGACACCCTGTGAAAGGACTCGTATTTAGGCGGTGTCGCTTTAAAATCGAAAGGGTGGACTGCCCCGAGCGCTCAGGCCACAATGTTCTCTTTCTCCTGCTGTGCGAAGGCTGCTGCTGGACGCCTCTCCCCCAGCACAGATCTTTCCTCTTGTGAGAGCCATTGTGCTGGCTGAATCGCTCCGGCTGCCTTCTGAAAAGCCCTGACGTGCGCATTTGCCTGCTGCTCCCCCTCCACCACCTCCAGACTAGTGCCTTGTGTTTTCGTCTTGTCTCTGGCTTATAAACGCTCTCCGTGTTGGGGCTGCCTGATGTTCCCCGGCAGCTGCAGTGGCCTGCACCCGGGTTCTGGAGCTGGGTTGTGGTGTTCACAGGTGCGGTGCCCCACAGAGGTGCTGGGCCCTCGGGGTGCCAGGGTTCCTTTGGTCCGAGAGCATTGCATCCTGGGCGTGCTCTGAGCGTGAAGCGGGCGTGCAGCGTGCCAGCACTAGTGAGCCAGGGAGCATGTAGTGCAAAACACAACGGCCTGGGGGGCTAAAATTGGTCTGAATGGGACGAAGAGAGATTGCCACCGGAAAAAGAAAATCTTGGTTCATACGGGATGAACTGAAACTGTCTGCTCCTCTCTGGCCGAGAGACTCCAGCCTGGGGCTGCTGTGCCTTGGGGGGCAGACTGTGCCCCTTTGGAGGTCTCCCAAGGGGAGCAGGGCCCCGTCCCATGGTCTCCAAGGATGCAGTCGGGCCATCGCTGCTTCTGATCTGGGAGCTTTCTGGTGTGTGCCAGGCACCTGGGCGTCAGCCCCTGCTGACCCTTCAGGGGAGGCAGGGCCGCCCAGAGGATTCAGGGCGCCTGGCGCAAAGCGAGGGAGCTGCGGTGCTTGTACTCACCCAGTGGTGGTCCGGGTCTTCGGCAGGGGGGGCCCTTCAGTCGTTCTGCATCTTCGGCAGCACTGAAGGGCCCCCCACTGCCAGAATGCTGCCGAAGACCTGGACTGCCGCCGGGCCAGGGCTCGCGGGGGGCCTGGGGCAAATTGCCCCACTTGCCCCCCCGGGCGGAAGCGGAGGGGACTGTGCCACTAGCTGCCTACGCGTCCCACCTCGCTTGTCTCCCCGGGAGAGTTCGTGAAGTGCCTCCGAGTTGCTGCCGCAAGCTCCATCCACTTCACTGGCCCTGGGTGTGATCTGCCCGATGACTCCTGTGCCAGCACCTGGGGTCTCGTGGCTTATCCCTCCCGTGGCCTGTCGGCCCATCTGGGGCTGGAAACGTCCGTGGGTTCCTGCACCGAGGTCAGCAAGGGCCATCGGGGGCTCCGAGCCGTGTTGCTTTGTCAGCGGGTTTGGCTGGAGGTGGCCGGCGAGGAAAGAGAACGGCAGGTAAAGGGCACCCGGGCGCGGTTGCACCGCAGCAGGCTGGCAGGGCAGACGCATCTGCCGTTCAGGCTGGGTAGCTGAGCCCGTGATCCGTCACTCAGCCATGGCTGGATGGAGCGTTACAGCAGGCACCGTGTGCCGTTATCCAGAACTCGGTGCGTGAATGGCTGGGGGGGGGCGGAGTCGTTTACATACATTTAAATGTTGTCACTTGTCCCGGGCGTAACTTTGCATCACTCCAGTGGAGTTGAGATTTCTTCTGACCTGGGTTTGGATAGCTCCACTGCTGCGGGGGGCGTCTGGCGCGGGGCAGCCTTCCCCGGCGTTTTAACCCCCATGGGCCCCAGGCCTGCTCTGTGCAGGGTTGGCTGCTGAAGCGCCGGTGGATGCCGATGCAGATGAAGGCAGTCGGGGATTTCTAGGGAGGGGAACGGCCTGGCGCAGATACGGCCCACAGGGTGACTTGCGTGTGAAATGACTGGCAGTCTGGAGGCACGGGGAGCTCTCGGCATCTGTGGGTCTGTGTAAAGGGCTCTAAGGATCAAGAAAAGATGGCACGGTGGGGCTGCTTCCTCTTGGAGGTCTCCAACTGATTCTTTTCCCCCCCGTTGCCTCCCCTGTCGTGTGAAAACCCAGCCGTTCTCTTTGCCTCGCACACGATCCCAAGTAACCTGCCGTCTGAACCTAGCTAACGCTTCCATTGATTTGATTATTCACTTCTATTTAATAGCCCCACGTTCTGCGTTGCGTCCTAGTGCTGTACGAACATGTGCTGTTAGAAAGCCAGCTCTGGCTGCTGTCCTGGCTACGCCACTGCTGGGTAGGTCACTGGCAGCAGAGATCAGACCAAAGACCTCTGGATCTAAAAGCCTGGGCCTTTCTAAGGGACCTCAGGTCTGTAAGCTAAGGCTGTGACAAGCTCGTCAGTGTCTATATATGGCCCAGCCACCAGCAGAGGGGAGCAGACCACCGCACTAAGTAGGTGTGGATAACGCTAACACTAATTCAGGTGGAGCTGAACCAGTGGGAGCAATGCTGAGAAAGCCGTGCAAAAATCTCTCTAGTGTAGCACAGACTCCGGTGCCGCCGTACCGAGCAGGTGGGGTTTGCGTGGCAATCGCAAGGAGCAGAGAGCTTGATCTAAACTGTGTGTGTTCCGGGTGTACAGGCAAGGGCCGGCTCCAGAGCCCAGCGGGGCAAGCACCCGCGTGGGGCGGCCCTTTCCCGGGGGGGCGGCAGGCTGGGCCGGCGGACCTGCCGCAGTCATGCCTGCAGGAGGTCCACCGGAGCCCCGGGAGCAGCGGACCTGCCGCAGGCATGACTGCGGAGGGGACGCTCGGCCGGCGGCTCCAGTGGACCTCCCGCAGGCATGACTGCGGACGGTTCGCAGGTCCCGCGGCTTGGCTGGACCTCCCGCAGGCATGCCTGCGGCAGCTCAACCGGAGCCGCCGGACCTGCGAACCGCCCGCAGCTGCGGGAGGTCCAGCCGAGCCGCGCGACCAGTGGACCCTCTGCAGTCATGCCCGCGGGAGGTCCGCTGCTCCCGCGGCTCGGGGGCGCCTCCCGGGCATGACTGCTTGGGGCGGCCAAAAACCTAGAGCCGCCCCTGGTACAGGCCATAGGGGTGCAAGTGGGGAAAACCTGCTGGAGTAGGAGGCAGAGCAGATTTCCTCCTCTAGCTGTCTGGGTTCTGCAGGGCTGACAGGGATAAACCTGTGTATGAGAACCAGTACAGCTGAGAGAGGCTGTGTGAAAAAGGTCCCTTTTCTCTTCCGCCTGTAGCTGCACTTCAGATCAGACGTAAGCCAAAATTTAGACTCTGTAAAAGTGCATGTGTGTGTATTTCTTATTTTCCTAATTGCCTAGTGGCCCCAGCCAAGACTGAGGCTACGTTATGGTAGGCAACAGCCTTCGTGCTGAAGCGCTTGCGAGCTAAATGGACAGGACAGGTGAAGGGTGGGAGGGGAAATGGAGGCACGGGGCGGGGTTGTGTTACACCTGTGGTTGCACAGAGGCTCTATGGCAGAGCTGGGGGTGGTAGGATTTTGTTTAGAGTCTGTGCTCCTCCGGGCAGCGACCCTGCCCGTCTTGGTACGGGGCTGAGTGCTTAGATGGTGCTCAGGTAACAAAGGGTGTTTAAAACACCGAGATTGAGGTTTAACATGGGGCTGTCCTGTTTGAAATGTAAATGCTGGAGGCTGTTTTTACTTCGCTGTTGCTCTCAGAAGCAGCTGCAAAGCATAGCCCCTGGAGCGAGGGGGGGTTCCTTCTAGGGTGCTCTAAGCCCCCAGAACCTGTTAGCCTCCGAACTCCACCTTCGGCTTCCCAGGAAAGCCGTCCCGCTCGCATGCAGCTGCCCAAGGGTCTCTGTGCTTGGCTCCTGCCCGCTCAGCCGGGCCGCCTGGCGTTGGTGCTGGTGTCAGCACAAGGCCGGTCAGTGAGCTCTCAGGCCTCGTCTAGCCTCCTGTTCCGTGTGCCCGAGGGCTGGGTCGGCTATTTCTCAGGGCTCAGGCGGCCGGGAGGTGTGTCTGAGCCTTGGTCTACACTACGAGTTTAGGTCAAATTTAGCAGCGTTAGATCGATTTAACCCTGCACCCGTCCACACGACGAAGCCGTTATTTTTTACTTAAAGGGCTGTTAAAATCGATTTCTGTACTCCTCCCCCGACGAGGGGATTGGCGCTGAAATCAACCTTGCCGGGTCGAATTTGGGGTAGTGTGGACACAATTTGACAGTATTGGCCTCCGGGAGCTATCCCAGAGTGCTCCATTGTGACCACTCTGGACAGAGCTCTCAACTCCGATGCACTGGCCAGGTAGACAGCAAAAGGCCCGCGAACTTTTGAATCTCATTTCCTGTTTGGCCAGCACGGCAAGGTGCAGGTGAGTGCAGATCTCCTCAGCAGAGGAGTCCCAGGATCACAGAAGAGCCCCAGCATGGACTGTACGGGAGGTACGGGATCTGCTCCCCATATGGGGAGACAAATCCGTGCTAGCTGAACTCCGTTCCAAAAGATGAAATGCCCAAACATTTGAAAAAATCTCCAAGGGCATGAAGGACAGAAGCTGTAACAGGGACTAGCAGCAGTGCTGCGTGAAACTTAAGGAGCTGAGGCGAACCTACTAAAAAACCAGAGAGGCAAATGGCCGCTCCAGGTCAGAGCCCCAGACATGCCGCTTCTATGCTGAGCTGCATGTCATGCTAGGAGGTGCAGCCACCCCTGTGCTTTGACTCCATCAATGGAGTAGCACGCAACAGGGAAGCGGGTTTTGGGTACGAGGAAGATGATAGCTCATAGCAAGGAAGTGGAGAAACCATTTTCCCCGACAGCCAGGAACTGTTTCTCATCCTGGACCTGGAGTCATTACCCCCCGAACCCAGCCAAGGCTGCATTCCGGACCTGCCAGGTGGAGAAGGGACCTCTGGTGAGTGTACCTTTGTAAATATTATACATGGTTTAAAAGCAGGCGTGTTTAATGATTAATTTGCCCTGGCATTCACGGCCAGTACAGCTACTGGAAAAATCTGCTAATGTGTCTGGGGATGGAGCGGAAATCCTCCAGGGACATCTCCATAAAGCTCTCCTGGATGTACTCCCAAAGCCTTCGCAAAAGGTTTCTGGGGAGGGCTGCTTTATTCCGTCCTCCATGGTAGGATACTTTGCCACGCCAAGCCAGTAGCACGTAGTCTGGAATCACTGAATAATAAAGCATGGCAGCGTATGGTCCCGGTGTTTGCTGGCATTCAAACAGCATCTGTTCTTTATCTCAGGAGAGTGATATCATTCCTGGTCACCTGGTTGAAACAGGGTGATTTTATTAAGGGGACATTCAGAGGTGCCCGTTCCTGCTGGGCTGTTTGCCTCTGGCTGAACAGAAACGTTCCCCGCTGTTAGCCACGCGGTGGGGGGAGGAGTGAAGCGATCATCCCGGAGAATTGGGCGTGGGGGGGAGGGGGTTAGGTGGGTTTGTGCTGCACATTAACCCGAAAACCACAGCCCCTCCTCCTTTTAAATGGCCAACCCAATGGCTGCTTGGTATGGGAAATGAGGGCGCTGCTGTTTAAAACCATTCCCACATGTTATGAAGGTTAAAAGAGCCAAAAGACTGTCTTACCATGGCTGCCTGCAAGCCGAATTCTGTTGCCTGGACCTGCGTGAGTGACCTCTCACACCAAACCAACATACCCTCAATAAGAGGCAAAACGCGACCTTATACTGAAAGCACGTGTGCTATGTAATGTTAACAGCAAGGTTTACTGTGGAAGAGTTACCCATTGTTCTCTCAAATGTCTTTTTAACTACCACTCTCCCTTTTTTCCCTCCACCAGCTGCAAATGTTTCAACGCTCACACGATCTTCTGCTTCCCAGAGGCTAGCGACGATTAGAAGGTGAAAAAAACGCACTCATGATGAAATGTGTTCTGAGCTCGTGCAGTCCTCCCACACTGAAAGAGCCCAGCAGAATGCGTGGCGGCAGACAGCGTCAGAGTCCAGGAAAGCACAATATGAACGCAAGGACCAGTGGTGGGCTGAAGATAATAGGTAGCGTAAGCTTGGTGACAGAAGGCAAGAGACAATGCTGAGGCTACTGGAGCATCAAACTCGTATGCTCCAGCGTATGGTTGAGGTTCAGGAGAGGCAGCTTGAGCACAGACTGCCGCTGTGACAGCCCCTGTGTAGCCAACAGCCCGCCTCCTCACCCAGACACCCAAGATCGCGGTGGGGGGGCCTCCAGCCACTCCACCCCAGAGGACTGCCCAAGCAACAGAAAGCTGGCATTCAATACGTTTTAAAGTGCAGTGTGGCCTTGTCCTTCCCTCCACCCCCACCCCTCCCTGGCTACCTTGGCAGTCATCCCCCTATTTGTGTGATGAATTAATAAAGAATGCATGAATGTGAAGCAACAATGACTTCATTGTCTCTGCAAGCAGTGATCAAAGGGGGGAGGGGAGGGTGTTTAGCTTACAGGGAAGTAGAGTGAACCAAGGGGGAGTGGGGGGTGGGGGCTCATCAAGGATAAACAAACAGAACTGTCACACGGTAGCCTGGCCAGTCATGAAACTGGTTTTCAAAGCTGCTCTGATGTGCACTGCGCCTCCTGTGCTCTAACCACCCTGGTGTCTGGCTGCGTGTAATCAGCATCCAGGCAATTTGCCTTAACCTCCCACCCCACCATAAACGTCTCCCCCTTACTCTCACAGATATTGTGGAGTGCACAGCAAGTGGTAACAATGAGAATATTGGTTTCGCTGAAGTCTATCCGAGTCAGTAAACTGCACCAGCGTGCTTTTAAACGTCCAAAAGCACACGCTACCACCATTCTGCACTTGCTCAGCCTGTAGTTGAACAGTTCCTGACGACTGTCCAGGCTGCTTGTGTACGGCTTCATGAGCCATGGCATTAAAGGGTAGGCTGGGTCCCCAAGGATAACTAGGCATTTCAACATCCCCAAAGGTTATTTTCTGGTCTGGGAAGAAAGTCCCTTCCTGCAGCTTTTGAAACAGACCGGAGTTCCTGAAGATGTGAGTGTCATGTACCTTTCCCAGCCATCCCACATTGGTGTTGGTGAAATGTCCCTTGTGATGCACCAGTGCTTTCAGCACCATTGAAAAGTACCCCTTGCGGTTTATGTACTCGCTGGCGTGGTGCTCCGGTGCCAAGATAGGGATATGGGTTCCATCTATCGCCCCACCACAGTTAGGGAATCCCATTGCAGCAAAGCCATCCACTGTGGCCTGCACGTTTCCCAGAGTCACTACCCTTGATAGCAGCAGCTCTTTGATTGCGTTGGCTACTTGGATCACAGCAGCCCCCACAGTTGATTTGCCCACTCCAAATTGATTCCTGACTGACCGGTAGCTGTCTGGCGTTGCAGGCTTCCAGAGGGCTATCGCCACTCACTTGTGAACTGTGAGGGCTGCTCTCATCTTGGTATTCTGGCGCTTCAGGGCAGGGGAAAGCAAGTCACAAAGTTTCATGAAAGTGGCCCTTATGCAAACAAAAGTTTTGCAGCCACTGGGAATTGTCCCAGACCTACAACACTATGCAGTCCCACCAGTCTGTGCTTGTTTCCTGGGCCCAGAATTGGCGTTCCACGGCATGAACCTGCCCCATTAACACCATGATGTCCACATTGCCGGGGCCCGTACTTTGAGAGAAGTCAATGTCCATGTCTATGTCCTCATCACTGCGCTGCCTCTCCTGGTTTTGCTTTTGCAGGTTCTGGTTCTGCATATACTGCAGGATAAGGTGCGTGGTGTTCACAGTGCTCATAATTGCGACGGTGACCTGAGCAGGCTCCATGCTTGCTGTGGTATGGCGTCTGTGCTGAAAAAAGACGCAAAATGATTGTCTGCTGTTGCTCTGATGGAGGGAGGGGCGACTGATGACATGGCCTACAGGGTTGTCACACAGAATGGCCCCCTCAAGGATTGAACTCACAACCCTGGGTTTAGCAGGCCAATGCTCAAACCACTGAGCTATCCCTCCCCTGCCCACTATTCACTGGGGGGAGGGAAGAATACAAATGAATACAAAACAAATCTGGTCTTTATTGTTTTGATCCACTCCATCTCTCCTATACATCTTAGGCTGGCAGCAGACGGTGCAGTGCGACTGCTGGCCATCGTCGTCTCCTGGCTGCTTGCCAGAAGATGGTGAAGTACGACTGCTGGCCATTGTTGTCTCCCATTGTGTCCAGGCGCCCCGACCGACCTCACCGAAGTCGGCTAAAAGAGCACCCAGGAGACGCCGACGATGGCTACCAGTTGTAATGCACCGTCTGCTGCCAAAAGGCAATGAGCTGCTGCTGTGTAGCAACGCAGTCCCACAGCTGCCAGCACAGGAGACATATGGTGACGGTGAGCTGAGCAGGATCCATGCTTGCCGTGGTATGGTGTCTGCACAGGTAACCCAGGAAAAAAGGCAAGAAATGATTTATTGTCATTGCTTTCATGGGGCGGGGGGCTGACATTTACCCAGAACTACCTGCGACACTGTTTTTGCCCCATCAGGCATTGGGAGCTCAACCCAGAATTCCAATGGGCGGCGGAGACTGCGGGACCTGTGGGACAGCTACCCACAGTGCAATGCTCCGGAAGTCGACGCTAGCCTGGGTGCTGTGGACGCACACCGCCGACTTAATGGTCTTAAGTGGGGATACACACAATCGACTGTACAAAATCGATTTCTGAAAAATCGACTTCTATAAATTCGACCTAAGCTGCTTTCTGCCTGGGAGAACGGGCAGGAGGGGACGTGCGTAAGCTGCTGTGCGAAGGGGGAAGGCTGGAAGCCAAAGTGGGGAGAGCCTCTGGCTTGACTCTCCTTCCCCAGCCAGGGCCGCCTTTGTGGTCCTGATAGACGTGCCTGTAAGCCACCCCGCTCCCGGTCCCTGGGTTCAGAGCTGCCGGGGAGCAGCGAGCGGCATGTCTTATCGGGGCAGAGATGCAGGGCCCACAAACGCAAGAGAAACTGCCTGAATTCACCGGCCTCCGTCTGCCTTCACCCTCCGGGCTCCGGGAGAGGACAGCCGCAGGCCCTGCAGCGACGCGTGGCTCTTGGGAGCAGTGCAAAAGGCCCTGGAGGGGTGTTGTATTAATGTAGAGGGACTAAAGGGGTTATCCTCACCCAGTCGCTGGCCATCACCGAACAGCGTTAAACAAGGCTCGCTGTGCTGAGCCCTCAGCCGGCCGCTCGCCATGGCAAACGCACCATGTAAAAACCATTGGATTTAGTAAAGGTAAAGAAAAGAAGGAAAACCAACTAAAGCATTTGAAATGTAAAGTATTGAGTCAGGCTTCGTTTTAACAGCCTCCCTTGTTCCCTTGCCCTTGAGCTGCAGAGAGTTTTAGACGGAAGCCTTCCTTGTTAGACGGTTTCTTTGATGGTGTCTCAGATGGTGATAACCGTCCTTTTGGAAGACAGAGACGAAGTCAGTCGAGATGCTGCTGTTAAAGTCCGATCCCGTTTCATCCCAGCGGGTGTTCGGGATTCAGCTGTAGCCAGCAGAGGTGGCAATGCCCTTTAGGGGGGGGTCCCTCTCCTTGGTCTGGTCAGGATGTCCCTCAAGGTTAGGAAAGAAGGAATCTGACCCTGGAACTCGGCCCTGTCATTGGTGCCTCCTGTAATGGGAGACCAATACAGAGAATCCAGCCCGAGAGGAAGCCTGGAGGGACTCTGTTACCTTCCAGCCAGCAGCGGGTAGGTCTACCCTGCAGTTAGATGCCCGCGGCTGGCCTGTCCCAGCTGATCCAGGCTAAGGGGCAGTTGAGTTGCTGTGTGGAGGCTCAACCCTTCTACCTTGCAGGGTCCTAGAGCCCAGACTCCGGACCAAACCCAAATGGCTAAACAGCCCCTTAGCCCTAGCCCAAGCCAGCTGGCCACGGGTTTTTAACGGCAGTGTGGACGTACCATGCGAGGCCCAAGTGAAGGAAGTGGCTAGCAGAGGCTGGTGGACTGAGCACTGGGCAGGGACTCCTGGGCTCTATTTGCAGCTGTTCCTCAGGCACCGGCCGCGGGCCAGCGGCTTCACCTCTGGGCCTCAGTTTCCTCCATCGACAGAAAGCGGGCTAGGGTTTGCGCAGCGCCGTATAAGTGAAGGCCTCTTGGTAACAGGTTTTAACAAGGCTCTTCCCCCCAGGGGCTGGAGGCCAGGCTTGGTTCTAAGCCTCCTTTTGCAGAGGCATTTAGTGATGGAGCTCAGCGGCAAGGCACCTGCCTGCTGCCCGCTTCCCCTTTACCTCCTGTGGCTGGCGCCAGCTTCCCCGCTGGGTGTGCTCCTGCCTCACTAGGTTAGACGCAGGAATCAGACAGCCTCATCCCCTGGGCATTGATACTCATCTGCCAGTGCAAAGCACCAGGAGCCTTTTACACAGCAGTAGGCAAGGGGGCTGTAGGGTCTGCGGATCGGCCTGCCTGTGGAACAGAAAAAATCCACTTCCACTCCTACCGCCTAGCTCCTGGCTCTGGCGATTGGCTGTTCCAGGATGAACAGAGCTGTGGCAGAGCAGCGTTGCTTGAAATGCTGCTGCTTTATTCAGCCAGCCAGGCGCGGCGTCCCTGAGTGGGAGGGGGAAGGTGTGTGCGGCTGTGTATGTGAACCTGGAAAGTATACGGCATGCACCCCCCCCCCCCCCCGCCACACACACACGGCTTGGCTGCAAAGCATCACTCCAGGCGCTGATTCCGTGGGTGGGTGGGAATCCAGAGCTGGTGAAAGGAGCTGGCTGACGGCCCTGCAGAGTGAAGTCCCTTCCCCGGTGTACTGCCCCCAGCCCTGCTTGGATCGACCATCAGGGCGAGAGGGGAGTTTAGGGTCCATCCAGTCCTTGCCGTCCACCTACCGTGGGGGGATGTTCTGTGGATACTTGTCCCCTAGGGACTGGGCACCGTGATACTCGGCATTCTGAGCCCTGTGGCTGATGGGTGTTTTACGAAGCTCGGTCAATACCTGCTGACAAAGGGAAACTGAGGCACAAAGTGACTCATTCAAGGACACACAGCAATAGTGGCTGTGGGTAGAGGGCCCATGGGCCCTATCCATACTGCTTAGTGTTAGAGGGCTTTCCCGTCACCCTCTCCCCCGGTTCTTGTCACGCACACAGCAAGCATGATCCCAATTTCCTCTTCTTCCATTTCCTATAATATTTGTTGTCAGTAGCTACCGGTGTGGTGCTCTGCTCTTGTTTGATGATGATAACAGTCGGCTGCATGCGTGATCCCTCTGTGTGCTGCCCCGGCTCTGCGCAGGTCGCTGACACAGCAAACCCCGAGAGAATCCCCCAAAGACCACAGACTCTAGTAAGCTACGAAGGAACCCGAGCCAGGTTTATTGTCAAACGAAGCACAGTAATAGTTTCCCGTAGACTCTACAGGACATGCTATGAATTTGTGCCCCCCTGGCAATGGACCAGCTCAGTCAGTGGCAGGACTTTCCATTGCCCCCTAGGCTGGCCAAAGATGCGCCCCTTGGCTCATTGGGGGCTGTCTCCCCTTTGATCATGTTGTTTCAAACAGATCTCTCCATCATGTTGTCCTTTTGACCCTGCCTTTAAGACGCACCTGCCGGTTCCTTGTTATCTCTGTGGAGTGTTCTGATGCCATCTTGGCACAAGTTCTTATTAGCACTTACGTGTGGATGCACCTGCTTCTAGCAACCCTCTTCTGGCCTACTTCTGTGAGTGGGGCCTGCCTCATTGCTTTTGCTTAGCAATGCCTGGAAGTACTTTGGTTCAGGCTTCAGGCCTCAGACTGGGCCTCTGACACAAGAGTTAATGTTTCAGGGCTTCATCTTACTATATTCCCTCATTTTGTCTTTTTATGGGGAGGATGTTTACCCATCGTCCTGGAAAAGCATAATGCATGGACTGAAGATAACCCAGTGGGCTAAACACTGTTATGTGGTTACCTCCTTTTACTATCCATACACCCATGCCCCACCTGTCGTTCACTCTGCACGTTCCCTCGTACGACTGGTAGACAGATTTTATTATTCCATTAATTTTAGTCCCTTATTGTGGGCCTGGGAATGTTAGGCCCGGGACCTCGACTAAGGAATGCCGTTTTATAATTGAGTCTTAGGGGCACTCCCAAATCATTAATATATATTAGCAATATGGATATGGTGTATATGGGCATACATGTATAGTATGTATGTGTACATACAGCAACGCTTCCTATCCAAGCATAACAATTCTTTTCCAATCTGTTGTTGTAGTTTGGCCCTTGTGAGACTGCAGATAGCAACCCACTTTTCTTAGGGCAATGACAGTTACCATCTGTCTCAGTAGTAGTAGTAGTAGGCTGAGTGTTTTGAAATACTGGGATAGGGATTGTGATAATGTGTCCTCATATGTGAGAAGTAAAACAGAAATTTGGAGCAGTGACACTACCACTGAGGCCTTTTTATATATAAATATGTTGTGATTAGTTACTACACGGTACGGCCCGTCCATGTTATAAATTACCCGTACTGCTGGTTGTCACCCTCTGGTAAGCGTCGCTGGGCAGGAAACAGGAGTGGCACTTCTCTGTTCCATTGGTTGAACTGCTCTGTGATACACCAGTGATTGATGCAGATCCGGTTGTTTATTATGGATGCTATCATCCAGATAACCTAGTGACTGGACAGTAACCAATTTATCAAATACAGCTGCGTCAGGATTTAATATTGGCACCCAGACGCTGAACAAGATCAGGGCTGCCCGGGGGGGGCAAGTGGGGCAATTTGCCCCAGGCCCCGCAGGGGCCCCCACGAGAATACAGTATTCTATAGTATTGCAACTTTTTTTTATGGAAGGGGCCCCCGAAATTGCTTTGCCCCAGACCCCCTGAATCCTGTGGGCAGCCCTGAACAAGAGTGTTTTGAATAACATGTGCCTCTGTTAGGATGCATTGTCACCGACCCGAATTATGACTGGTACTAACAGGCAATGTGTTTACCCATTTTGTAGTTACTATGTAACTTTTTGTTTTTGTTTTTTCCTTGCCTTCATGTTGTTTGCTGTCATTTGTTTGTTAATTTTTACCTGTGTGTTGGTTAAACAGTTTAGCAAAGTTATGCACATTGTAAATGGTGTACAGCAATAATACAATACAGCAGTAATACAACAGTACAATGATAATACAGTAACACAGCAATAATACAGTTGTTTTTACACCGTAATCAAGTTGAAATTAAATGACAGTTTTCCTGGTCCAGCTAGTGGTTTTTAGCTGATGGTTAACTCAATTGTCCATATATGGTAGGTAGAGGTGTGTTTTGACCAGTCTCTCATTTATAAAGCACTTCATTTTTCTTTTCTTGATGCTGGGGGTTTCTTCACTGTGTCCTGATATCAACTGGTGTCTTTCAGGGTGTGATATTTTCTGGTGTCTGTGGGATCCAGCTTAAACAGCTAGTTAGTTAACATAATAAAGGGGTTTTTTTTGTTTGGTTTTTTGTTGTTGGTTGTTTTCAGTAACCCAAACTTAATACACAGTTTAACTTCGTTTGTTTACAATGTAATAAGAACAATGTAGTAGGGACCGAGTCTTTTATAACACAAGCTATACTTTTTCAATTGTTGTATAGACATTCATTTTCATTTGAGGTGCATTACTAATATTTCACAGTAAACATTATGCTTAACGGCTAAAATAGATGCTCACGATGTTCCATGCGAAGGTGTCAAGTATCAAAGGGGTAGCCGTGTTAGTCTGGATCTGTAAAAGCAGCAAAGAATCCTGTGGCACCTTATAGACTAACAGACGTTTTGCAGCATGAGCTTTCGTGGGTGAATACCCACTTCGTTGGATGCAAGTAGTGGAAATTTCCAGGGGCAGGTAAATATAAGCAAGCAAGAAGCAAGCTGGAGATAACAAGGTTAGTTCAATCAGGGAGGATGAGGCCCTGTTCTAGCAGTTGAGGTGTGAAAACCAAGGGAGGAGAAACTGGTTCTGTAGTTGGCAAGCCATTCACAGGCTTTGTTTAATCCTGAGCTGATGGTGTCAAATTTGCAGATGAACTGAAGCTCAGCAGGTTTCAGAGTAGCAGCCGTGTTAGTCTGTATCCGCAAAAAAAACAGGAGTACTTGTGGCACCTTAAAGACTAACAAATTTATTTTAGCATGAGCTTTCGAAGAAGTGAGCTTTAGCTCACGAAAGCTCATGCTAAAATAAATTTGTTAGTCTTTAAGGTGCCACAAGTACTCCTGTTTTTTTTGAAGCTCAGCAGTTTCTCTTTGAAGTCTGGTCCTGACGTTTTTTTTGCTGTAGGATGGCCACCTTAAGATCTGCTATTGTGTGGCCAGGGAGGTTGAAGTGTTCTCCTACATGCGAAGGTGTAATCCTTTCCTTTGCTGAACACTTTGTTTCAGCAAAAGAGTTAGTAACATAATTTTAACAAGCTTTTTAAAGTTAATTTGCTTGTGATACCAACTTCACTCTTGTTAACTGTTTAGAAGCACAAACTTTAACAACCATTCCTTCCCATTAACATAGCATAGCAGAAGAAAAGCATATACAATTAAACCAACTATAAAAATTAAACCAAAATAGATTTTCAATACAGGTCCATGCAAATACTTTGAGGATATTAAACTTTCATGATGCTTTGTTGTGTTTGGGAGCCAAAGGTGGAAACCTGTTGAAAACCTGTTGACGTTTGGTTAGCTTATGAATAAATTGTTAGCTTTATAAATACATTTTTTGCTGTCACATTCTTATAGCTGTATTTAAAAGTACAAACAAGTGTATAAAAAGCCCAAACAAGAAATCGACATTTTGTTAATATTATCTTTACCTTAATGTTACCTTTTTTCTTTGAATAACAATAAAAATACTTAAAAAAACAAAACTGTTTTCAAAAAGAGAGTTCTTTTTGTTGACAATTGCATTATTTGTTGAGGCATAAATATATGGACATATATTTGTAACTGAAACCTTTTTGATCTTTGCACAAAAAATAGGTGGTGTTAATACTATGATTATATCCCAACCACGATTTTAAAATATCGTGGTACCACATATACGTATATTTTTTTAAAAGGGTATAAAATTGACTTTTGTTGCAACAAAATAAAAATAAGAAAAAATAGTCCCGTGACACACACAACATAGAACACAAGACAACACACATGACATACAGGACAACCTTACAATTAAACACAAATGGTGCCAGAATTCTATTCATAACTATTACAAAATAAGGCAAACAATAAAAAATAAAATAAAAAGGGTTAAACATTTGAATAAACAAATTATGACCTTCTTTAAAATTTGTAACATAAATTGATTAAGAAAAAATCATATTTGCCAAATGTATTAATTTGGTAACAAGGAAGTTTGCATTTCTTTATATTTAACATTATTTTAAAACTCTGCTATATGGAAATAAGAAAAGTTCATGTTTTAAATATTAGTTAGTGGTTAGGATTAGAAGCAGTGTGTGCATTTCGGTTGCTTGGCAACCATATCTTCTAGAAAGTTAGGAATAATTCCAGCTGTTGCATTCCTGAAGGGTTAAAATAATTAATTTACTGGATTTATTTAAAGTAAAGTTTTTACCGTTTTCTTTTTGTGTCTTGTTTTGTTCTGTTTTCAATTGCTTTATCCTCTGAAGGTTTCTGTAAAAACTATAACTTTTAAAACAAAGTGAGAGAGCCGAAGTGAGGAGAGGCGGGGGAAAGGAAAGGTGAAAAGCAACCTAGGAAGCAGGGCCGGCTCCAGAGCCCAGCGCGCCAAGCAGGTGCGTGGGGCAGCATTGTCCCGGCAGGGCAGCATTTGGCTCCGGCGGACCTTCCGCAGTCATGCCTGCGGGAGCTCCACCGGAGCCCCGGGACGAGCGGACCTGCCGCAGGCATGACTACGGAGGGTCCCCTCTTCCCGCGGCTCCGCTTGAGCTCCCGCAGGCATGACTGCGGCGGGCGCGCTGGTCCCGCGGCTCGGACGGAGCTCCCGCAGGCATGCCTGTGGATGCTCCACCGGAGCCGCGGGACCAGCGCACCCGCCGCAGACACTTCTGCCCCGGCCGCGGGACCGGGGAAGGGCGGCGAGCGCGCCGCCCTGCTTGGGGCGGCGTAATTTCTAGAGCCGCCCCTGCTAGGAAGGTAGCGAGACCTGTGCCAAGAGAGATTAACTCTATCAAGGTGTTTGAAAGTACAGGCAGCAGCAAGTTTAGCAAACTGAGAAGCATAGAAAGGACAAAACGTAACCAGTATGTAATATTTGAGAAAGCAGGTTCTATTTTCAGAGATGAGCGCAGAGTGTGGTTCCGTGGGTCAAAGCATTTGGGAACCTGCACAGTTGGGAACCGCGCCCCTGGTTTTTATCCTGGCTTTGAGAGGAGAGGGGGGGTAGTTACCTGCTCTTGTAAAACCTGAATTTGTTCCCCCGGTGTCTGTTGCTTTTGTGTGCATGCCAGATGGATGGCGGGAGTGCCCTTTTGTGCTGCAGTTCACTCTTTTGGGGCAACTCCATGTGTTAATGCATCAATTCTAGGTGTTAACCCACTTAATTTGGGGTATTTACTTTGAAATTCTTTTTTATTCACTCCCCTGCGATCAAGTCGCAGCTCCTGTCTCCTAATGTGCTCTGTGAACTGTTCCATTTTTTCCTTCATTTGATTTACCAATTCAGTGTCAGTGCTGTGTGCTCCTCTCTCCTTCTGTGCACTTACCGGTACTTCTCCCGTTCTGACGGGCACCCATCAGGGCCCGGTTTAGGTTGTACCAGAACCTGGCTTTTATCCTAAGGTGGTGGTTGCACTGCAGTGGACCCCATTTCATGTTTTAATTTTACTAGGGCACCTTTTTCCACTTCTGTCCCCGTTCTTCAGGCACAGGGGAGCTCCCTGAAGCCTGGTGTTTACCACCAATATTCATAGCAGGGGACGGCACATGTATTTTTTTTTTTTTTTTGGTCGGTTCCTTGCAGTTGTTTCCAGTGTTTCACTCTGTTCCTGTGCTGGCTGTCTCCGGGCTGCTCGCCACCCTGCAAGGGGGGTGGGAGCATTCCAGGGCTGTGTAACTTCTTTTGATTCTTCTAACTCTTTCTTTGTTACTGTTACTTGCCCCACCAATTTTGTGTCTGGAAGTACTTTGGTTCAGGCTTCAGGCCTCAGACTGGGCCTCTGACACAAGAGTTTGTTTCAGGGCCTCATCTTACTACAATATTCTCAGCTAGACCTTAACCCATCATTTTACTGAAATTTAACTAACTAATCCCAACATATTGTAACACAATTCTCAAACCAATTATATCCCACTCCCCTAATTAACTTACACCTACCAGTCTTAATTGTACAGCCGGCAGAAACAATCAGAGAACCAGACAGATTAACAATAGGAAAGTGGGGGCCATAAAGATAAAACATACAGAAATGAGGGTTTCCCAACCACAACCACTGAGAAGTGATTTCTTGCCAGACAGGATGCTGTCGAACTAGCTACGTTTTCTTTAACCATCTTAAGATCTGTTTCTTTATCTGGTGGTGATGGGCACTATCAGGACAGGATCATCTTCCTAACAGCCCAACACCACCTTATTTCAGTGTGACGGGTTTGGGACGGGAGGATGTGACCGTTTGCTTCCCAGCTTATGGCTGCCTCTCCTGCTTAGCCGAAGGCCTCAGCCTAAGAACCAGGCCTCAGACTCTCCTAGTGAGAGAAGGCCCAGACACAGGCGGACTGAGATTCTGATTCTTTGTTTTTATGCCTCTGTAACTTGCTAAGTGATAAAAATACACCTAAGTTCTTAAAGTCTAGGCCTATGCAGGCCTACAGATCTATATTCTAACACTTAGCAAGGCCCCAAGCACCCCTCAGATGATGGTAACTTTCAACCTTGGCTGGGCTGACCGGGATTTGATCTCGTGCCTATGGGGCGGGCTCCTTATCCTATTGCCGATCCCCTGAGCCCTCTGGAGGCCCCCAGTACCCTCTCCTCATTTAGGGACACTGCATGTGTGGGTTGAAGTGCCGAGCAGGTGGCTGGCTCTGAATCTCCATGTCCTGCCTCTACAGATGATCTCGATGGTGATGGTGGCCGTAGGCATCTACGCCAGGCTGATGAAGCACGCAGGTGAGCGACTGGCGCCTTCCCCTTGCCCCGGGTCTGTGCTGGGGCTCTGGGATCTCTCCTTCCGGTGGGAGGCAGGCGAGGGCCCCGGAGACTGGCTGCCCTGGAAGCAGACGGGTTTGAGGAGGCGAGCGGAGCCGTTCCCTGGGTCTGAGACTGGAACGCGGCTCAGGGGGGGTGAGGTCTCCGTGTGGGGAGCACAGCCCGCTGTGTGCGGCAGACGTCGTCTGCGGCGAGAGGGGAGAAGCTGCCGCTCTTGTCCAGTGAAACGGGGCTTGGACGCGGCCCCCCCCCACCCCTGCTCGTCACAGGCCTGCTCAGATCTGGGGCCGTTGTCCATTGCCAAATAACCCTCTGGTCTCGGGGCCGCGTGGAGTTACAGCAGCCTGGGTCTGGACTTGTTCCTTCTTGCCCCGGGGCCAGAAGCACTGGAGAGCCCTGGGGAAAGGCGTCTCTAGTGGCTGGCTGGCTCTGGAGGGGCCTGTTGCAGTAGAGGGTAGAAAGGGGAGGGGGTGATAATGGGAGAGGCTGGGGCCCAAAGGATCCTTCCCTGAGCCCCACCCCATAGAGCCGTCGTCTTTGGGTTCCTTTAGCGGGCAGGGTGGTGCCGCTGGACTAACGGCTCTCGCGTCCTCTCTCCCCCAACCTCTCTGCTCCCGTCTGGCAGAGGCGGCCATGGCCTGCCTCGCGGTGGATCCCGCCATCCTGCTCATCGTGGTCGGCATCCTGATGTTCCTGATCACCTTCTGCGGCTGCATCGGCTCCCTGCGTGAGAACATCTGCCTGCTGCAGACGGTGAGCGGACGGGAGGCTGCGGGATCCACGCCTGGGCCAGGGGGGAGAAGGGGACAGTCGTATGGGGGTTATAGCCAGGGCTGGGGATGGGAAGCCTCATGGGGACCCCGCTGTCTACCTGGCTCTGCAGAAACCGCCAGGAGTGGGTTTGGGGTTCCCCCCCCCCCAATGACTGGCACCTCAGGCAGCCGTCAGGACTGATGGGACCCAGGGTCTCTCTGCTCTGTCTCCGATTTCCTTCCCCCACCCATTGGTGTGAAATCTCTGCTGGTGCCCAGCCATGCTGATGATGGGAAAGCTTGTGGTTCCCTCTAGTGGCCAGAGCTGGGGAACTCCTGCACCCCAAGAGATACCCAGGGAAACTGACCCTTTCCAAAGTGCCTTTAATGGCACTGAGCCGGGTGTCTCGGCTAAAGAGGGTTTCTCGTTCCTTCAGACATCCAGTCAGTTGTTGGTAGGAGCTGCTTGCATAGCCGGGGGGGAACAGACGCTGGAGTCTGTACAGATCCCCTGTAGTTACATACAGCTCTCAGCCCTCAGTGTTTGCTAGCACAGACATGGACAATGCTTTAGAGCAGTGTGGCAAATCCATAGGAGGTGGGTTCTGTCTGATTCAGCCCTGAACCAGTGACCCAGCAAGGTCCTACCGGAGCGCTGTGCTCCAAGAGGTGCCATCTGCCAGAAGAGATGTAAAACCCAGGCTCTGAGCACTTTGGGATGATCCCAGAGCATATTTTGCAAAAATGAGGTATTAACTCCTCTCTGCCTCTCTGACGTCCCCTGCAGTTTCAAAAAGTGACTGTTTCTCTCTTCCTGTCCCAATCCTCTGTGCAGTGTTAAGCAGCTGCTCTGTTCCACCCCAGAGGTGGCTGCATTTCAGTGCTGGGTGAAGTGGTCAGTAGATAGGAATCAGTAAAAAAGGCACTCCAGAAATATAAGGTGATGGGCCTGGAGTCCTGCTGCCCTGGGACCTTGCAGCTTCAAGCGTCCCTGCTTGGGTCATGGTGGCGCAACTCCGGCTCCGTAAAAGATGGTGCATTGTTGCCTCTTCCGTGGCAATTTGCTGATGGCAGTTTTCTCTCTCCTGCAGTTCTCAATCTGCCTGACCATAGTCTTCCTGCTGCAGCTGGCAGCTGGAGTGCTGGGCTTTGTCTTCTCTGACAAGGTAAATACACCAGAGAGCTGGGGTGAACATTGTTCTTTTGGGGGGGCGGGGAGAAGGATGCTCCAGCGTAACTGGAGGACCCAGTCCTGGATTGGCCGGGAGCTGCCCGGGAGCACAGAATAGATTTCTTCCCTCACTAAGCTGCGATTCTCCGGGGAAAGGTGGTTCTACGTGGGGACGGAGGGCCAAAGAGGCCGAACCGCACATGGGGGGCGAGGTGTCTGGGCATGAACAGAGACTGTTCTCTCTTTTTAAAATCTTATTTAAAGGAAAAAGTTTGTTTTGATCCAAGGCTTCCCCAGCAGACTTGGAGACCCAAACGCATCAGCCTTCAGCTGGGGCGTGGGCACCAGAGTGCAGCTGGCTGGGTGGATCTGCCCCAGGGTTTGGTCCCTGACCTCCTTGTCTGTGTCAGTGGCCAGCGTTTTGGTTTCCAGTATGTCCCCGCCTCATCCCAAACAAGTGGAGAGGGCAGGGCAGGGCAGGGCAGGATGGGCTGGGGTGAGGCCACTGGCCTGCAATTCAGGGAACATGGGTTCAGGTCTCTGGCTCCTCATGTGATCTAGAAACTGGGGGTGACACCTGCCCATCAGGCAGCTGTGAGGTTAAATCGTAGGAGAGGAGGCGCTCGGACGCTGCCATGGTGAGGGGCGTGCAAGCACCTAGGTCGGAGGGAAATCTCCCTGGTGACCTCTCGGCGTTCCTCCCGCAGGCACGCGGGAAGGTGAGCGAGATCATCAACAATGCCGTCGTGCATTACCGGGACGACCTGGACCTGCAGAACCTCATCGACTATGGGCAGAAGGAGGTGGGTCCCGTTAAAGAGCCCTCGGCCGGGTCTCCTGCCTCCTATGGGGTGACTGGCCCTGGGCGAGCTCTCTGGCCGCCTCCGTGATGGGGATGGATGGGTCTCCCAGCCCTGTAGCGGGAATGGCTGGTCCTCGGCCAGGCCTAGGGTATGGTCCGGGCCCTCCAAACTCTCACGGGCGCTGTTCCCCTCTCTTTAAAGCACCCCTGAAATCGTCTCTCCGGCCTTGACCCAAGATCCCTTTCAAAGCACGTAGCACGGTCTCTCTCCTCGCCGAGGCTGCAGGGCCAGGATCTGCTTCCCTCCTCGGAGCAGTGGGCATGGTTGTCCACGGGTCTCTGGTTCCCTTCCATTGTCCATCAGACCCCATTCCACTAGTCCCACCTCCTTCTGCTTCTTTGTGGGCCTCCGTCGGGAGGGCGGTGCCATCGCAGACCACACCCCTCCCAGTTTGAATCCAGTCGTGCTAGTCACAAGTACCTGCCGAGCTCTCTCGTGTACGCACACGTGAGTCTGTGTTCTCCTGCCGCGGGCTTGGTCCCAGGACGGTCGTGCAGCTGGCGTTGCACATCTGGAGTCTAAATATACTCCCACCCCTCTGCTCAGAGACCCTTATTAACCCTTTGTCCCCCGAGTCCTGTTCTCCCATTTCCATTGCTGTCTGTAGGCCATGATTGGGGATGGAGGCTGGAGGGAATGGGAATGGGACTAGCGCTAGACAAATACAATCATGCTTCCTGTAGAGTTCCCTGTCTTTTGCTTTCGCCCATGGTCTCACCCTGGCAAAGCATGAAGCCACGTTACAAACAAGTTTAAATTTGACCCAACCTGACAGTCTCTCTGGTTCTTAAGGATTCTTCTCCATGGGGAGTAATGTATTTATTTAAGTCTTTCATTCCCCTGCTACATCTGTTTTTAAACTGTTGTTTATGTAGGACCTACTAAAACATTAAAAACCCATTCAAATTGACCTGGCCTCTCTTTAAAGAGACGCCCTCTGAGATCTGCCCCGTTTCCCCTTCCCTGGCCCTCTTTGACCTGTGCTGTCTCGTTACAGTTCAGTTGCTGTGGGGGTGTCTCCTACAAGGACTGGTCCCAAAACATGTATTTCAACTGCACTGCTGACAACCCCAGCAGGGAGCGCTGTTCTGTGCCTTATTCGTGCTGCCTGCGTGCAGCTGACCAGGTAAGAGCAGCCGCACTGTTCTGCTGGGAACAGGACTTCTCCTCGCCACCCTCCAATTCTGGTGACCGCCCTGCACCCAGGGCCAAGGAAGTCTCTAAGCCGGGTAGCTGAGTAGCATTGGACTCCTCCATGTGCCCTCTGCCATTCATAAAAAGGAGAATAAGGACAACCTGGGGAATTACAGACCAGTCACCTTAACTTCAGTACCCAGAAAGATAATGGAGCAAATAATTAAGCAATCAGTTTGCAAACGTCTAGAAGATAATAAGGTGATAAGTAACAGTCAGCATGGATTGGTCAAGAACAAATCATCTCAAACCAACCTGATAGCTTTCTCTGACAAGATAACAAGCCTTGTGGATAGGCAGGAAGCGGTAGATGTGGTATATCTTGACTTTAGTAAAGCTTTTGATACTGTCTCACATGACCATCTCATAAACAAACTAGGGAAATGCAACCTAGATGGAGCTACTATAAAGTGGGTGCAGAACTGGTTGGAAAACCGTTCCCAGAGAGTAGTTATCAGTGGTTCACAGTCAAGCTGGAAGGACATAACAAGTGGGGTCCCACAGGGATCGGTTCTGGGTCCGGTTCTGTTCAGTATCTTCATCAGTGGTTTAGATAATGGCATTGAGAGTACACTTACAGAGTTTGCGGACGATACCAAGCTAGGAGGGGTTGCAAGTGCTTTGGAGAATAAGATTAAAATTCAAAATGATCTGCACAAACTGGAGAAATGGTCTGAAGTAAATAGGATGGAATTCAATAAGGGCAAATGCAAAGTACTCCACTTAGGAAGGAACAATCAGGTGCACACACACAAAATGGGAAATGACTGCCTAGGAAGGAGAACTGCGAGAAGGGATCTGGGGGTCATAGTGGATCACAAGCTAAATAGGAGTCAACAGTGTAACGCTGGTGCAAAGAAAGCAAACCTCATTCTGGGCTGTATTAGCAGAAGTGTTGTAAGCAAGACACGAGAAGTCATTCTTCTGCTCTACTCCGCGCTGATACAACCTCAGCTGGAGCATTGTGTCCAGTTCTGGGCACCACATTTCAGGAAGGATGTGGACAAATTGGAGAAAGTCCAGAGAAGAGCCACAAAAATGATTAAAAGTCTAGAAAACGTGAGCTACGAGGGAAGATGGAAAAAATTGGGTTTGTTTAAACTGGAGAAGAGAAGCCTGAGAAACTGATATAAAAGTTTTCAAGTACGTAAAATGTTGGTACAAGGAGGAGGGAGAAAAATTTGTTCTCCTTAACTTCTGCGGCTAGAACAAGAGGCGATGGGCTTAAATTGCAGCAAGGGAGGTTTAGGTTGGAGATTAGGAAAAACTTCCTAACTGTCAGGGTGGTTAAACACTGGTATAAATTGCCCAGGGAGGTTGTGGAATCTCCATCATTGGCGGTTTAAGAGTGGGTTAGACAAACCCCTGTCAGGGATGGTCTAGTTATTACATAGTCCTGCCCTGAGTGCAGGGGACTGGACAAGATGACCTCTCGAGGTCCCTTCCAGTCCTGCGATTCTGAGATTCATGTCCCCCATGTGATCCCTGTGCCAGCTCCTCTTTAGTGACCTTTGCAGCTGGACAAACCCTCATGCCACTAGGGGGCGCTCATAGCCCAGTGGCGCCTACAGCTCCAGCTGACCAGGCTGGTCCATGCCATGGCCTGGCTGAGTGTGGAAGAAACTCCCTCAGCTGAGTGTAGGGTGACCAGATGTCCCGATTTTATAGGAACAATCCCGATTTTTGGGTTTTTTTCTTATATAGGCTCCTATTACCCCCACCCCCTGTCCGATTTTTCACACTTGCTGTCTGGTCACCCTAGCTGAGTGACAAGGCCAGGGTAGGAGGAGAGGGCTGGGGACGCTGTATAGGAATCGGTGCAGGCCCTGCTAATTCTTCTCCCTCTGGAGGCAGGGTGTCTGGGAGAGCCGTTGAGATGGCCGGTGCTGCCCTGCCCCAATCACGGCTGGGAAGGGCTATTGTTTCTGAGCCCTGAAAAAGGGGGAGCCGATCACTGATCCTGGGTGACAAACAAGGGGCCTGATTCTGGGGTTTCCCAGGCTCTCACCAGGCACAGGCAGGTACTGGCCCCGTGGTCCCCGAGTGGGTCAGGGAGACAGAGGCGGTGCGAGGGATGCATACCCTCCCCCCTCTCCCATCCCTAGCCCCAGCAGCTCCTACGAGGGGGAGACCCTCGCTGTAGATGCTGGGTGGAAAAGGAGTCCCGTGAAACTTGCCTGGCTTGTGTCGGTAAATGCCCCACGGACGTGCCACGGGATGGCAAAGCAGCTCACGTGGGTTCCCGTACGTCATGGCGCTTCTTGGCCGCCTCGTCCGTAAGGGATGGGATCCCCTCTAGTCCGCCCGTCCCACAGCCAGACAAGGTGATGCCCTGCAGCCTAATCTCCCGAAAAGTCACAAGCAAGGGAGCGTCTGCCCTTTTCCCTAGGAAGCAGCACTGCCGCTCTCCCAGCTAGGAGCATGCTGCGGAGCCCAGACCCTCCCGCGAGGGGGGAACTCGGGAGGGCTGGGGGTTGGGCTTGCAGGAGAGAGCGCGCACAGGGAAACCGGACGTTAACAAGGACGTGTTGGCTAAGGAAGCCGGAACCTGTCCCTGGGTCTGTCCCACGTGCCATTAGGCAGCAGCTCGAGAAAGCCCGACCCCTTCCCCCCATCCCCCAGGCCTGAGAGGGAGCTGGAGCGACTTGCATGGCCCGTGGCGGTGTGTGAGGCATGGCCGCACCAGGCTAGCCGTCCCCTGGCACCCCCGGCTCGCCGTCACCTGCCCCGGTGCTTCCCCGCAGGCTGTCATCAACACCATGTGTGGCCAGGGGATGCAGGCCATGAACTACCTGGAGGCCAGCGAGTTCATCTACACCAACGGCTGCATCGACAAGCTGGTGAACTGGATCCACAGCAACCTCTTCCTGCTGGGGGGCATCGCGCTGGGCTTGGCCATCCCACAGGTAGCCCCCACCTCCCCGGGCTGCACTCTGCTGGGGCCGGAGGGGCTGGTGTTTGCACTCAAACTTGGGGGGGGGGGGGAGTTTCTGCCCCCCATTAGCTCTGGCAGAAGGGAGCAAGGGACAGGCCCAGCCTGCTCGGCATAGCCCCCACGCCCCTGCAGGAGAGTGAGCACCACCGTGTATGGAGCAGGGGTCGTCATCTGGATGAAAAGGGAATGGCCCCTTAGATCTGAAGCCAGGGGATTGGGCACCCCTAGATCTGAGGGGTGTAGCCGGTAATTTGTGCGTCCGCGTGAATTCACGCCCCCCGCGTCAGTGGGTCTGGGGGTGCTAGAAGCATTCAGACTGCAAAGGGCTGGTTCTCCCGCCCCCCCGGTCACGTTTTGACTTTGGGCGTGTAACCAGGGGGAATCCTAAGGTCCTCGAATCGCACTGGTGCCCTGGGCTGAGGAGCGTGGCAGAGCTGTGGCGGGGAGCCTGGGGCTGGAACAGGCTGTGGGTCGGGATCGGCAGAGTTACTGGGGGTGGAGGGAGCCCTCGCCAGGCCCGCTCACCCCTTTACCGGCTCCAGCCTGGGCCATGGCTCTCTCCCCCGAGCACCAGACATAAACGCCGGATATTCTCGTCAATAGCCGTGCGTTTGTCCCATGGCGAGACTCTCTGACGGGCTCAGCCTCGGGAGGGGAGCGCACCGATTGGCCAGCGAGGATGCCGGCCGAGCTCGCCTGTGCCTGAGCTCTCCCCGGCGCGTTCAGCCTGTGGTGCTCTCCTCTCCTTGCAGCTGGTGGGAATCCTGCTCTCCCAGATCCTCATCAACCAGATCAAAGACCAGATCAAGCTGCAGCTCTACAACCAGCAGCACCGAGCAGATCCTTGGTTCTGAAACCCCACCCAGAAGAGCGAGCGCCTCTCGTGCCGTGGCAGGGAGCGGCGTGGGGAGGGACACGCACCCCAGGAGGAAGAAACCACCTGCGTTTTTCCCTGCTATTGCTCACTCTGCCCTGCAGGGGACTGGACAAGGGGGTAGCCCCCAGGAGAGACCCCCAGGCAGCCAGCGAGAGGCTGCTGCGTCTCCGGCATCATCCGTAGCATCCCCGCCCAAGTGACTCACATCTTGGTCCTTTTTGTGGCAGCTTTTTTTTTTTTTAAATAGGGAAAAGAGCAAAAGATTTCCCAGCTGCCCCAGCCCTCTCTGGGAATTGCCTTGAGAGCTGCCTTGGCTGCATCTTCCCCTGGAAGGCTGGTGCATTGGACCCGGGCTGGGCTGGCTGGTACGGAAGGGAGGTAAAGGGGGGGGTTGGCGGTATAATGCGGGTACAAGTGTCTTTCCTCCTGTGTGGCCTTGGAGCATGGGGACGGGGGGCCTAGCCAGCTTCCTGCCCCCCAGGCCTGGACCAGCTGGGAGTGACGCCAGACAGCAGAATGATCAGCCCCTGACCCTGCACTGATCTTTACTGATGCACTGAATCCAGAGAAGCATCAGGAGGGGGCTGCTAAGGGGGGAGGGCTAGAGGATGTAACTAGTGGCCAAAAACCACACGGGGGGGTGGGGGGGGGCTGGGAATGGGATCTGGAGCCCAGCCCTCCAGGGCGCTGACTCCAGTCTGGGGGCACCATCTGACTCTGACGTGGGTCCTGGGCATGGGATGTGAAGCCTCCAGGCTGACGTGACAGCCGCGCCGGGGCTGGTACCCCACGGCACACAGCTGGGTCACCTCGGGGAGGATGTTTTGGGCTCTTGAAAGCTCCCGAGAGGCTGAGTTTCACCCAGCTGATCCCTGTGGCAGGCAGCAGCTCTGGGAAGCCCTGTCTGTGGGGTTGTAGTCTAGCCGGAGGCCCGCGTGGGTCTTGGGTCTGGACTCTTGAGTTCAGTGGACACGGCCAAAGATCGGCGGGGCGCTGGCTACCCCGGGTCCGGCCGCTGTGCCCGCAGCCCCAGGTGCTTGGCTGTGGGAAGGGGCCGAAGCGGCAGATCCTCAAGCAGAGAGCAGAGACAGCGGTGGAGTAGCGTGTCCCGTTCTGGGCACGGAAGAGTCCAGTTGTCAGGGCCATTAATGTAACAGCTTCTACCAGTCTGACTACACCGAAGTCAGTTCCCCCAAGCCTTGAATTTAGGGGTGTTTAAACCCTCAGAGCAGCTGCTCTCTTGCTGAGCTCTCGCTAAGCCGTATGTATAACAATGCTCCTGAATGGGTCCATCTGCAGGGATTGAACCTGCGATCTCTGGCTCTAGAAACGTGGCTGTGGCTGTTTGAGCTGACGGACCAAGTCTGTTAGCTCAGCCACTAACACCCGTAAACCCGTGTAAGCGGCGTCACCCCTAAGGGGGACGAAATCGCACCATTAGCCCAGGTTACACGTGGCAGGAGGAGGTAAGCAGTTTTGTATCCCAACGCTCTATGTCTATCCAACGTTGTTTGCGAGAGAGGCTCGCCCCGTTGTGTAAGGCAGCGATGAGGGGCCATGTGGCAGGAAGCGAGCGGGGTAACAGGCGTTTGCAGTCACCAGCCTGGCGTGGGTGAACCAGGCAGGGTCTGACTGAGAGAACATGAATGAAAAGCAGCACAGCGTCTCTCCCCAGAGGGTTTGCTGCATCCGAACCCGTGGCTGATCCATCTAATTAGTTACCGGCACAGGCAGAAGATACTTGATACTGGAGGGCTCCTGAGCCTAGCAGGCAAAGGTGGAACACAATCCCAGGGCTGGGAATTGGCAAAGTTAAAACTGGAAATATGGTGCAAATTGTTACCGGTGCTGGTAATGGACCATTGGAACAGCTTTCCCAGGGATGGGGCGGCTTCTCCATCTGGTGGGCTCTTTGCTTCGAGGCGGGGTGGCTTTCTAGAAGATGCCCCAATTCAACCACACGTTATGGGCCTGATGCAGGTGTCACTTGGTGGATTTCTCTGGCCCGTGCTGTGCAGGAAGTCAGACAAGATGTCTGTAACAGTCCCTTGCAGCCCTAATGCCTGTGGGTAGTTTATCTTGGCCAGGGGCTGGTGCCAGGTGGGTCAGAGGAAGGAATAACCATCCTTCCCCTCCGCCAGTAACGCTCAGTCAGCGCGCACCCTGCAACCGCCATCAGCTGCACCAAGGTGGAAGGTGAGACCACATGATCTGTGTGTTACCTCTGTGGATGGACATCTGCCCATGTGCTCTCCTGCCCCCAAGAGGCAGCAACAGTCTTCTTGGAACATGCACAGATATATATTTTGAACACTGTACAAAGGGAGGGATCGGCAGAGACTTCTCTCTTTTGGGATGTTTGTAAGTAACACGTGGGTTCTATATTTATCTGTGAAATTAGCTCCTCTGTGATGTGTTCCCTTTGCTTCCGTGGAGAATAAAATCAAATCGGGTTCTGGCTGAAGTTATTTGGTTTTCTCTGTACTGCACCTGCTCTGAAATAAAATGTGTGCCTCTGTTTGCACACACCACTGCCCCCTGCTGGGTGGAATCCTAACAGCTCAGCTGGGTCATACGCACTATATTGCTCACGCAGATTCTCCTTCAGTTCAAGGAGCAGAGGGCTCTGCGTTTTGGAGCAGGAGCATCCGAGGTCTTCGTAGTCGACGGGAGCCTGCTACGCTCCTTGGGTCAGTGCCTAGAACAGAACCACTGTCTGTCAAGCTGGTGGGGTGGCGCTTGTCCCAAGCGTGTGCTGCCCCCGTGGGTAGGGACATGGTGTGGAAGCTGTTCAGCCCCCCGGCCTGACTGAACAGTACTCTGGGAAGGGGAATTGGTTGCTAGCCTGGGGCTGTGCATGTTGGGGAATCTCTCCTAACACATCTGTCTGTTCTGTTTGTCGGCCCCAAATACAGCAGGGGCCTGGCTGGTGACTGGGGCTCGTAGGGGCCTGGTTGGTGACTGGGGCTCCTAGGTGCTATGGGAACGCAACTTGGTAACAGTGCTGGGGACAAGACAGCAGCTCCGGCCCTGCTTTGAGGCCGAGCTGCTGGTCTCGGTGCAGCAATGGCTGGGTGAAATTCGAGGCCAGTGTGATGCACGTCGCGCTGAATCTGCGTGATGATCCCTTTCCAAGCTATGAATCCATCCTGCCGTGCTCCTTGACCTGTGCACCTACGTGCTGGAACCAGGGGTGCTACTCGCTCCTCACCCCTATGCTTGAAGTGGTTTCCATTATATTATATGCAGGGTTTACAGGTTGGTTCAGTGGCGCTTAGCACAGATTGTTCCAGCACGCCTGCCAGGGCAGGGTTGGGCCATTTACGAGGCTGTCCTGTCTACTCATAAGTGCCCCCAGCCCAGCAGACCCCGCGCTGTCAGGAAACTCTTCCTTCTGGTCAGCCAAGCTCTTCCTTCTAATTGTGGCCCATTCCTGCCCTGCCCTGCCCTGCCGAGCTGCAGTGGGCCCTTGTCACGGAGTGTGGGGGAGTCAGGGCCCTGCACCCCCCACTTCCTGTGATTCACTGTGACTCCCAGCCAGCCAGTAAAGCAGAAGGCTTATTAGACAACAGGAACACAGTCAAAACAGAGCTTGTAGGTACAGAAAACAGGACCCCTCAGTCAGGTCCATCTTGGGGGGCAGGGAGCTCAGACTCCGGTGCAGGGCCTCCCGCCGTTTTCCTAGCCAGCTCCAAACTGAACCCCCCTCCAGCCGTCTCCCCCCAGCCACACACCCTGGCTCCTCCTCCAGCCTTTGTCCAGATTCCTGGGCTCAGGTTGCGTGCTCAAGTATCGTCCCTCAAGTGGTCACACCCTGATATCCCACCACCATCAGTATTGATGCAGACAGTAAACTAGTAAAACTCCCACGCAACATTACCAGTTTAATACTCCCTACTCCGTCGCATCTCTTTCCCCCCTTCGAGACTGAACTGAGCGGGGTCAGTCTAACCAGTGAGCTGGCGGAGTTCAAGGTCCCCTCTCCGGGGCAATGCATCTGCTATCACATTGGCACTCCTCTTCACATGGACCATGTCCCTATCGTAATCCTGCAGGAGCAGGCTCCACCTCAGGAGCTTGGCGTTGGCTCCTTTCATCTAGTGGAGCCAGAGTGGGGAGAGTGGTCGGTGTACACGGTGAGGTGTCGCCCAAAGAGATATGGTGCTAGCTTCACCATGGCCAGGCATTCCTTCTCGATGGCCGCATGGTTTTGCTCCCGAGGTAACTTCTTGCTCAAGTACATGATGAGATGTCTCCTCCTTTTCATCAGCCTGCATTGACACCGCCCCCAGTCCCGTGTCTGAGGCGTCGGTGAACACCATAAAGGCTTGTCAAAGTCGGGTTACCAGAACTGGGCCACTGACCAGAGCCTCCTTCAGCGCACAGAGAGCCCTCTGGCACTGCTCAGTCCAGACCACCTTGTCTGGCTTCTCCTTCTTGCACAGCTCAGTGATGAGGGCGGCTATGGAGCTAAAGTGGGGCAGGCACAAATCTTTGATAATATCCTGCCATCCCAATAAAGGCTTGGACCTGCCTTTTGGTTTGGGGAGCGGGACAGTCTCTGATCACCTCCACCTTGACTAGTTCTGGCTTTAGGCAGCCGCTCCCCACCCAATGGCCCAGGTAAGATACTTCAGCCATCCCCACCTTGCACTTCTCAGCCTTTACCGTCAGCCCAGTCTCCTAGAGTCAGTCCAGCACTTGTTTAACCTGGAAACGGTCCTCCCAGGTCTGGCTAAAGACACAGATGTCATCAATGTACCCCAGGCAAAACTCTCCATCCCTCTCAGTAACTGATGCACCAGGCGCTGGAAGGTGGCCGGCGCTCCCTTGAGGCCGAAAGGCAGGGCCAGGAACTCAGAGCCCTAGAGGGGTGATAAAGGCAGATTTCAGCCTGGCATCTGTGTCCAGTGGCACTTGCCAGTAGCCCTTTGTAAGATCCATGGTGGTGAGGTACCGAGCGCCTCCCAGCTTGTCCAGGAGCTCGTCAGGCCTGGGCATGGGGTAGGCATCAGACACAGTGATGGCACTGAGCTTCCGATAGTCCACACAGAGCCGGATCGACCCGTCCTTCTTGGAGACCAGCACCACAGGTGAGGCCCAAGGGCTGGAAGACGGCTGGATCACCCCCAGAGCCAGCATGTCCCTGACCTCTCTTTCCAGGTCCTGAGCAGTTTTCCCTGTGACTCGGAATGGGGAGCATCTTGTAGGCAGGTGCGATCCTGTCTCCACCCGGTGGACAGTCAGATTAGCGAGTGGAAAACAGCTGTGGGTACAGATGCAGCACCCCTCTGATCTCAGCTTGCTGGGCAGGGGTCAGCTGATCAGAGAGGGGGATTGTTTCCAGGGGGGAGCCAGCTCCTGTCCCAGGAAATAGATCTACTAAAGGATCATCTCCCTGCTCCTCCCAATGTCCACACACGGCCAACACCACATTCCCCCTGTCATAACCCCCTTCCACTTAGGAAGGAACAATCAGTTTCACACATACAGAATGGGAAGAGACTGTCTAGGAAGGAGTGCGGCAGAAAGGGATCTAGGGGTCATAGTGGACCACAAGCTAAATATGAGTCAACAGTGTGATGCTGTTGCAAAAAAAGCAAACATGATTCTGGGATGTATTAACAGGTGTGTTGTGAGCAAGACATGAGAAGCTCTACTCGGCGCTGGTTAGGCCTCAGCTGGAGTATTGTGTCCAGTTCTGGGCACCGCATTTCAAGAAAGATGTGGAGAAATTGGAGAGAGTCCAGAGAAGAGCAACAAGAATGATTAAAGGTCTTGAGAACATGACCTATGAAGGGAGGCTGAAAGAACTGGGTTTGTTTAGTTTGGAAAAGAGAAGACTGAGAGGGGACATGAGAGCAGTTTTCAGGTGTCTAAAAGGGTTTCATAAGGATGAGGGAGAAAACTTGTTCACCTTAGCCTCTAAGGATAGAACAAGAAGCAATGGGCTTAAACTGCAGCAAGGGAGGTTTAGGTTGGACATTAGGAAAAAGTTCCTGTCAGGGTGGTTAAACACTGGAATAAACTGCCTAGGGAGGTTGTGGAATCTCCATCTCTGGAGATATTTAAGAGTAGGTTAGATAAATGTCTATCAGGGATGGTCTAGACAGTATTTGGTCCTGCCATGAGGGCAGGGGACTGGACTCGATGACCTCTCGAGGTCCCTTCCAGTCCTAGAGTCTATGAATCTATGAATCTATAATATGGCTTCATCATATTGACATGGTACACCTGGTGGTGGTGTGCCCGGTTCGACAGCTCCACCACATCGTTTACCTCATTTAGTTGCTTGACAGCCTTGAAAGGGCCTTCCCAGGCGGCCTGGAGTTTTTCTTCTCACAGGGATGAGAACCATCACCCGGTGGCGAAGGCGCGGGCCCGCGCCATGCGGTCATACCGGACCTTCTGTTTCCTCTGGGCTCTGGCCAGATTCTGCTTGGCCAGGCCCATGAGCTCAGCCAGTCTTTCTCGGAAGGTCAGGCCATACTCCACCACTGACTCTCCATCGGGAGTGGCCTTCCCCTCCATTCGTCTCTCATCAGGTCCAGGGGCCCCCTTGTCCTTCCATATAACAGTTCAAAAGGCGAAAACCTGGTAGACTCCTGGGGCACTTCCCTGTAAGCGAGCAGCAGGTGAGGTAGGTACCAAGTTCATACTCCTTACCCCGTCACAGCCCTCTCCTCCCTTGCGGGTTACATGACGGCAAAGTGAGCTCACAGAAGTACGACTCTCTCTTCCCACACGCCCCTTCTCCCACCCCATCCTCTGTGAAAGGGGCTCAGGGTCTTGAGCTGAGATTGCTCCTTGGCATCCCAACAAACTGGGTCCTGGGCTGTTTGGAAGAGGGCCAGCAGCTGCATAGGCTCCACCTCAGCTGCTTCCGACCCCCCCACCCGCACCCCTTGCGAGTCCAGAAGCTGGAGCTGGCCCCAGGCCCCCTCCCTGGAAACAGGCCCCTTGATGCCTTCCCTGGCTCTGACGGCTCCAGCCCTGCTGCAGCGCTCGCTCGCTGTGAAGGTGGGTGGGTTTTCCTGCGGCTGGCTCCATTCAGCTTGCAGGGAAAGGCAGGGAGGGCTCAGCCCTGGCTGGAGCTGCCAGCATTGGGCTCGGTGTGTGGTCCCCCTGCGTGTCTCCTCTTCCCCCTCCCCCCACCCCAGCTCCTTGGCCAGGTTTCAGCTCCACGGGCTGGGAGGGACAGTCAGGGAATCGGCGCTGGTGTCTCCCGGGGGCGAGGGAGACTGGGACGAGTGTAAAAGAGCAGCGTCCAGTCCGGCCCTGCGGCTGGAGGACCCAGCTGCGAGCAGATTTTCTTGCTGGAGAAAGCTAGATCGTCTCTGTGCAAAGGACTGTGGGGGTGGCCTGGGGAGTGCAGCCCAAACGCCCTGTGTGTGAGTAAGGCAAGGCATGGCCGAGTTGCACTGCACACACCTATCCCGGTGTGCTAATGCAGGGGCCTCTGTTCAGGGCTAGGAGGAAGGCTGGACTGAAGAAACAGCCCTGCTTCTCAACGCCTTTGGAGCCGACAAATTGTCCTGCAAGCCTCCATAGTCCCACAATCCTTTGCAGCAGGGATTTGCATCCTGGCCGTCTCTTTTCTTCCACTTTGGGGTGTGGGCGTTGTGCCTGGGGAGTATCCCCCCTGCATCACAGCTGGGTCCTGTCCCACCAGCTGAGCGGCCCCTGGGTAGAGAATACGGCAGCCTGCATTTCCGAGTTCTGCTGGGGTGAGCCCTGGCTCAGAAGCCAACACCGGAGACCGGGGCTGGTTAAAGGACTGTCCTCGATCAGGGCTGAGCCCCAGGGGGAGCAGCTCTGGCCGATAGCACTGGACAGTCTCCTATAAGGAGGAAAACTTCCTTTGATGGACTTTCTTGTGTTCCCTCAGGGGAGCAGCTGTGTGTCTGTGTCCCCACATCATAGGCCTTGGCCCTCCAACCGAGCCGGACAGGCGTGGGACTTCAGGCACGGCCTCTGAAGGAACGGCTGGAGCCAGGGCCGTCAAATGAGATAAGGGAGGCCTAGTTCAGTGTTACAAGGGGGACAGCAATTCCCGCCCCTGAGGCCTGCCCATCTCTCTCTTGTTAATGTCTCTGTAACACACACGGGACAGGCAGGAGATGAGATCTCTGCTGAAGCTGTTCCATTGCTGTCCTGTCAATTAAAGGCAGAGAAAGAGCCTGCTCCGCATATCTGGTTCTCCAAAGAGACCTCCAGAAAAACGGGGGAAAGCCAGACTGGAGGTTTCTAAGACAAGCACCAAGCAGGGGGAAAAAAATAATCTTCCACACCCTCCTTAGACCTCCCAAAAGCCACAACCCAGCTCTTGCTCTTTACTAATCACCTAGAAGGAGCAGCTTGATCTGCTGTTTGTATGAATAGTGCCTGGAGAGGCCAACTGTGCTCAGAGCCCCATTGTGCTAGGAGCTGTATAAACACACAGTAAGACCCCCTTCCACTCCCAAAGAGTTTGTCAAGCTCCTTGGAGTGACTCGGGGGTACCAACCTCAGGGCAGCCTGTTAAGTAGTAAGTTACACCCCCCAAATTGGCTGTGAGTTCTATAGATAGATAGATTTCACCCTGTATTTGGTGTGAACTCTGGCACTACACCAGCCTTAACATGGTGTCACAGTCCCCATGGGGGCTCGGTGCCTGGCACTGTAGATTAGCAGGTTGTTGGAGCGCCAGCATGTGTAACCCACACCTCTGGGGGTGGTGTTCTGTCCCATCGAGTGGCACCGAGACCACGTAGAGAGAGATTAATGAGTCTACGCTACAGCCTGAGCGAACAGGCAGTTGGCTTTTAGCTCATGTGGCAGAGGCTCATGCACTAAGTCAGGGGTCTCAAACACGCGGCCCGCGGGCCGCATGCGGCCCGCGGAGCTCTTCCCTGCGGCCCGCGGAGCTCCCCAGGGCCGCCCAGAGGGGGGGGCAAAGGGGGCAATTTGCCCCGGGCCCCAGGCTCCGCAGGGGCCCCCAAGAGAAAAGCGGAGGCTCCCACCTCCGCCCCTCTCCTGGAGCCTTGGCGCATAGAGCGCCGAGTCTCCGTCCGAGCGCCTGAGCCCCGCCCCGATCCGAGCCGCGTGGGGAGGGGGCGGGGCTGGGAGCTCTGGGCTGAGTGCTGCGCTCGGCGTGGAGCTCACAGCCCCGCCCCCTCACCACGCGGCTCTGAGCGGGACGAAGCTCAGGCCTCGCCGGAGACGCGCTCGGGTAAAGGGGGGGGAAGCGGGACCCGCCGGGGCCGGGGCCGGGCCGTGGGGGGGGAAGGGAAGCGAGACCCGCCGGGCCGGGCCGGGGGGGGGGGGCGGGAAGCGAGACCCGCCGGGGCCGGGCCGGGCCAGGCCGGGCCGGGGGTGTGTGAAGGGAAGCGAGACCCGCCGGGCCGGGCCGGGCGGTGGGGGAGGGAAGCGAGACCCGCCGGGGCCGGGCCGGGCCGGGCCGGGGGGGGGGTGGGGAAGCGAGTCCCGCCCGGGCCGGGCCGGGGGGGGGGAAGGGAAGCGAGACCCGCCGGGCCGGGCCGGGGGTGGGGAAGGGAAGCGAGACCCGCCGGGGCCGGGCCGGGGCGGGGGTGGGGAAGGGAAGCGAGACCCGCCGGGGCCGGGCCGGGGGGTGGGGGAGGGAAGCGGGACCGGCCGGGGCCGGGGTGGGAAGCGGGACCGGCCGGGGTGGGGAAAAGAGGGACCCGCCGCCGCCGAAGCGCAGCCCGGTCTTCGGCGGTGGGGGGCCCCTTCTGTTCCGGGACCCGCCACCTAAGTGCCCCACCGCCAAGCCACCAAACAGCTGTTGGTGGCGCTTAGCACTTTCCAGGAGGGAGGGGGGAGGAGCGGGGAGCCGCGCGCTTAGGGGAGGAGGTGGAGAAGAGACAGGGCAGGGGCGGGGCCTCATGGAAGGGGTGGATTGGGGGTGGGGCCAGGGGCAGCAAGGGGGCGTGTCAGTGATGCGGCCCTCGGGCCAATGCACTAGTCCTCATGCGGCCCTCGGGGTCATTTGAGTTTGAGACCCCTGCACTAAGTTCCAGAGGTCCCAGGTTTGATCCCGACGACCAGCATCTGCATTGTCGGCGTTACACATGCAGCTTGTTTCAGGGGTGATACATTTGGGTCCCACCTCCCTCCCCCCACCTCTAGGTTTTGTGGGTTGCTGAAGGCCCCCCCCCCCGGCATTTGTCTACCCTTTCCATGAATGGTGCTCCATGGGCAGCACCCAGGGGAACTAGTGGGGACCAGACCCTGCCGGTTTTTATCCTCACGTTGTTGCTCTGAATTGGCGGCAGTGGTAAAAACATCCATGCTGCCTTCAGCATGAGTGCACCACAAGCGGGTCTGCACCACGGGCAGGGCGCTGGTGGGCACGTAGCACAAAACCTGGGGCAACGGCAGCCTGGAACCAGAGGGGAAATTCTAGTGCAAAGGGACTGTTGGTTTTTTATGTCTAGTCTGTCCAGCATCTAGCACACTGGGGCTTAAAAGTGGCTTGGACAATCTACAGGCGTATGAATGAGCTAATACATCGCTCTTCTATAGGCAGTTACCTAATAATCGATCGCATTAATATGTAATAGATATTTAAATACATTCTGGAGTGATACAAAATCCACTTACAGGATTTACTGGACATGAACGATCACAGATCTGGGCCGGAGACGGGGAACTTCCAAAAACCTTAGGTTGATGGGGGAGGGGCATTAGCAGCCCCAAACTACTGCCCTAGATCAGTGGTTCTCAGCTGGGGTATATGTATCATTGGGGGTGCACAGGGGTCTTCCAGGGAGTACTCAGCTCATCTAGATATTTGCCTAGTTTTACAACAGGCTACGCTAAAAGCATTAGCGAAGTTAGTATGAACTAAAATTTCATGCAATGACTTGTTTATACTGTTCTACCTATGATAGACTGAAATGTAAGTACAGGATTTATATTCCAATTGATTTATTTTATAGTCATATGGTGGTAATGAGAAACTCAGCACTTTTTTCAGTACTAGTGCGCTGGGGCACTTTTGTATTCTTAGGTCTGATTTTGAAAGCAAGTAGTGTTTAAGTGAGAGGAAACGCAAGACAAATCAGACTCCTGAAAGAGGTACAGGAGTCTGGGAAGGTTGAGAACCACGGCCCTAGATTGGGGGGGGGGGTTAACCTTTTTTCATTTGTGGACCCCTAAAAATTTTCAAATGGAGGAGTGGCCCCCTTTGGAAATCTTAGACAGTCTGGGGACCCCCAGGGGTTCACAGCCCACCACTTGAAAACCATGGCCTGGGAGGGTTTGGACTCTGATCCAAAAACAGGGCTGCAGAGAGAGACTTTGAATGGAAGACAGATTTGGAGCAAGGATTCAGATGGAGGTTGTGGCTCTTTACATCACAGACTATCAGGGTTGGAAGGGCCCCCAGGAGGTATCTAGTCCAACCCCCTGCTCACCACAGGACCAATCCCCAGACAGATTTTTGCCCTAGAGATCCCTAAATGGCTCCCTTAAGGATTGAGCTCACAACCCTGGATTTAGCAGGCCAGTGCTCAAACCCCTGAGCTCTCCCTCATGAACGCCAGGTCGTTTTCAAGCCCAGGGCACTTCCAGACCTGGCCTAGATGACCTCCGGAGGTCTCCTCCCCCCCTAAGAGTCTATGATCGTGTGAACGTGGCTTCCCTGGCAGAGGGCAGGGCCCAGAATCCGGCTCGGCTGCCGAAGGGCCGTGGAACCAACTGGAGTTGGACCAAGACACACACATCCCCCTCCCCCGGGGGCACCCTGCCGTCCCTTTGTCCTGCCCAAAATGTGCCCTAAGCGCTCCAGCCACAGGGTCTCCCTCCGGCTCGCGTCTCCCTGCCTGCGGAGCGCTCCCCGGTGCGGGGGGGGGGCTCCGGGGCTCCCCGTTACTTGCAGCCAGAGCCCCCGGCTGGGAAGCCAGGCGAGGGGCGTCCCTTCGCCCGCCGCGCGGAGCAGGGGGCGGGCCCCGCTCGCTCTTTCTGGCTCCCTCCAGCCGGCCCATTCCTGAGCCCGGATCCGGGACAACAAAGGAGGCAGGGAAGGAGAAGGCGCAAGACCCGTTTCTAGCGGGAGGAGGCGGCGGCGGATCCCGGAGGGGGGGGGCGGGGCTGTTTCCCAACTTTCCCTGGCAAACTTTTTGGCAAACTTTTCGGGCTGTTGCGCGCAAGAAAGGGATCGGGGGGGGGGGGCGTTTCCAGGCCCGTCCCACCCACCGGCGGGCCCGTGGGGGGCGGGGGGAGCGAAGGGGGCCGGCGGGGGGGTGGGCATTGGGGGGGGGTCGCTAGGATGAGCCTGGCGGCGGGGGGGCCGCGGGGCGAGGCTGCCCAAGATGGCTGGGAGTTTGCAGAGTGGCCCGCGGCCCCGGGGCCCGGCTCGCCCTAGGGGAGGCGAGGGGGCGCTGGGGATGGGCCCGGCGCGGGGCCCCCTGCTCTGGGGGCTGCTGCTGCTGCTGCTGAGCCCGGGCCCGGGGCCGCCCGCCTGCCGCGGGGCGCAGCCCAACGCCTCGGCCGCCCGGGACCGCTGCAAGCGAGCGGCGCCCTGCGAGCGCCTCCGCTCCACCGCCTGCCTGGGCTCGGCGCTGCCCTACGCCGCCACCTCCACGCTGCTGGCCGCCGACTCGGGCTCCCAGGAGGAGGCGCACGACAAGCTGCTGCTCTGGTCCGGTACGAGGGCGGGGGGCCGGGGCAGGGGGGGCAGGGCACAGGGGGCTGAGGGTTAATGTGGGGGGCACAGAACATGGGGGCAGGGCATGGGGTGCTGGGGGTTAATGTGGGGGGCACAGAACATGGGGGCAGGGCACGGGGGGCTGAGGGTTAATGTGGGGGGCACAGAACATGGGGGCAGGGCACGGGGGGCTGAGGGTTAATGTGGGGGGCACAGAACATGGGGGCAGGGGGAGTGGGCAGGGCATGGGGTGCTGGGGGTTAATGAGGGGGGCACAGAACATGGGGGCAGGGGGAGTGGGCAGGGCACAGGGTGCTGGGGGTTAATGCCAGGGAGGGGGCAGGATATAGGGGGTGGGGGGCTAATGCAAGAGGGTGGGCTACGGGGCCAGGGGGCAAATGCACAGGGTACAGCATGGGGTCTGGGGCCAGTGCAGGGGGAGGGGGCAGGGCTTGGGGTGCTGGGGACCAATGCAGGGGGGTAGGCGATGGGGCCAGGGGGCAAATGCATGGGGCAGGGCATGGGGGCAAATTCAGGGGGAGCGGGCAGGTCATGTAGGGAGCCTGGGGGGATGGGGCAGGGCATGGGGGAAGGGCTGTGGGCAAATGCAGGGGGAGGGGTGGGCCATGCAGGAGGCTTAGGGGAGGGGGCGCATCATGGGGCGCTGGGGGCAAATGCAGGAGGTATTGGGGGGGAAGTGCTGGGGGGGCACAGGATGGGTTCAGAGGGAGCCTGGAGGAGCCTGGGGACAGGCCATACAGGCGTGTTATGGGGCCATTGGGTCTAAAAGGAGGGGGTATTTTAGGGCACACCATACGGGGGTAGATCACTGGGCATTGGGTGGGCAAGTACAGGCGGCAGCAGGGAGAGAAGCAGAGCTCACAGGGGGCTTGGGGAATTGGGGGGCAGGTCACAGGGGAGTGTAGTTCTCCCTACAGATGTATCCTGGACTCCCTTTATTCCTTTTGCTGTAATGCACCAGCTTAAAGTGGCTGGGTCGAAGTGGTGAGAGCCTTCTCCAGGCACCAGCTGGCAGCCGGGTTCCTTTAGCTCAAGCATCACAGGTCTGTACTTTTGGTACTGACGATCCAGGGTTCGGTCCCCACTGACAGCGCACAGTGCGTCGTCACACCAGCCCTACAGTGACCCTAGGTTCATACAGTGCCAAGCTACGTGGGACCGGGGATGGCACGCTGGGTGCGGCGCTCGGAGGTGCAGGTGTGGCCAGGAAAGCGACTGGTCATTCCCACCGGTGGCTTCCCTGAGCAGCTCTGCACTTGGAAATGCGAAGGGGAACGTGACTCTTTGTCTGCTGGTGCGGCGCGCTCCGGCCAGGTTCGGAGTCCCAGGCTGGGTTTTTTCCTGCGGTTTGTCTGCCCTCAGGACTGAGCTGGGGGCAGTTTCACCGCTGAGCCGCGAGGCAGAATGGAGGGTGGCTTTGCTTGGCCCCCGTAAATCAGTGTTCTTCCCTGCAGCCAGGAGGGCGAGGACCAACCCTCCATTGCTGTCTGTGATCTAAACAGGCAGGAGCCAGCAGTTACCAGGGACGATTCCACAGCCTGGCTTCAATGAAGCCTGGTCGCAGCAGCAGCTGATTCCCAGCCCTGGAGGGGGAACCCTCCGAAGGCTGCTGTCCCTGGAGGATGAGGGTGGAAAGTCGGGGAGGGAATTGGTCAGGTGCAAATGAAGGAGCTGGGGGAATTGGGTGGCTTAGGACAGTGGTTCTCAACCAGGGGTACACGTACCCCTGGGGGTACGCAAGGGTCTTCCAGAGGGTACATTGACTCATCTAGATATTGGCCTACTTTTACCACAGGCTGCAAACAAAGCACCAGCAAAGTCAGTACAAACTACAGTTTCATACAGACCATGACTTGTTTAGCCTGCTCGATATACGCTACACTGAAACATGAGTACAATATTTATAGTCCAATTGATTTATTTTACAGTGATAGGGGAAATGAGAAAGGCAGCAATTTGTCAGTAATAGTGCGCTGGGACACTTGTCTTTTTGTCTGATTTTGTAAGTCGTTTTTAAGTGAGATGAAACTTGGGGTGCGCAAGACAGAACAGACTCCTGGAAGGGGTCTGGAAAGGTGGAGAGTCGCTGGCTTAGGGCCATTGTCTCTTTCCTGGATCTCTAGTGTGCCAGTTCTGACCTGGCCTGTGTCAGGAGGAGCTGTAAGTTATTGCCTGGTACACCGCTACCTCACTAGAACACCACCCGATACAACGGGGGAGGGATAGCTCAGTGGTTTGAGCATTGGCCTGCTAAACCCAGGGTTGAGAGTTCAATCCTTGTGGGGGCCACTTAGGGATCTGGAGCAAAAATTGGTCCTGCTAGTGAAGGCAGGGGGCTGGACTCAATGACCTTTCAAGGTCCCTTCCAGTTCTAGGAGATAGGTAATAATAATTGGAGATATACCAAACATGGGTTCAGATATAACATGGGAAAGCAGTGCTCCAGGGGGGCTGAACACTCCAGTGGATCAAAGCAAGTTCAGTATAACACAGTAAGATTTTTTGGCTCCCAAGGACAGTGTTAGATCGAGGTAGAGGTGTATATGACACTGGTCTCAGCCCAACTCCCAAAACCAGGGTTGGCCCCCTCATTAGAACTCCCAAGAGAGTGGGCTGTGAAAGCCGCCCAGGGGCGAGTGTTGGGCGTCAGACGTACTGGTTTTGGGCTGTGAACGCTGCTGTTGCCGTGGCTGGTGGACGGCTGAATGGAGAACTTCGCTCTCCGAGTGCGTCTGGCGGGTTTCACCATGATAAAATCACGGCTCAGCGAACGAAATGAGCTTTTGCTGCCCCGGTGGTCTGGTGCGCCCCGTTCGTTCTGAGCATTCATCAGCACACCCTGCGGCACGTGGCGGTAGCCAGCCTTTCCCCGGCTGACGCTTGCACTAGCAATCTGCCAGGATCCCACGCGCCAAATCTAATTTGCATTAGCTGGTGCGCACTGAAGCTGTCCCCAGCTTTAGTATCTGTGTGCATACTGTTGAAACTACAGAGAACTGCATGCAACGGCACCAGGCGCTGGACGCGGGGCAAGCAGTGTCCATAGGATGCACCTCCTTGTTAAAGATGGAAGACGTCCACGTTTCGACGGAGGAAACCAACAGCACCAACTGGCTTGCAGTGTATGAGGGTCATACATGGCTAATATTGTCTCTGCCTGAACTCGTGTTGTGCTGTTACTATTAGTATATTCTCCTTTTTGGACTGTTTGCCTGTAGACAAAACTACCAGGAATCAGATTTAGATTAAATCTCAGGAGACTCTTGCTAACTGTAAGGCCAGGAGGACAATGGAACAGACGCCTAGGGAGGTCAGGGAATCTCCTTCACTGGAGGTTTTCAAAAAGAGGCTGGGTAGCCGTCTGTCTTGGGTGGTTTCTCTTGCCTCTTGGCAGAGAGTTAGACCGGATGACCCTAGCGGATTCTGTGCTGGAGGCCTGGTTAGTGTGATTGGATGCTTCTTTAGATGTGCCCACTCAACATGGTATCCCAAATTAGCCTGAGTTGTAGCTTTCGTCGGCTCTCTCTCAACACGAGGATGATAGCTGCGGGGGACGGGGTGAGTTATAACTCTAGGAAGGTAGAGATGCCGGTATTTGAGTCATAGAATCATAGAATTCAAGATCAGAAGGGACCATTATGATCATCTAGTCTGACCTCCTGCAAGATGCAGGCCACATTAGCCGATCTACCCACTCTTTTAGCAAGCGACCCCTGCCCCATGCTTCGGAGGAAGGCGAAAAACCTCCAGGGACACTGCCAATCTGCCCTGGAGGAAAATTCCTTCCCGACCCCAAATATGGCGGTCAGCTGAACCCCGAGCATGCGGGCAAGACTCTCCAGCCACACCCTCTGAAAGAGGTTAAGAATATCATATTATTGACCCAATTTGACCCAATTAAGTACCAGTTTGGCACTTAATTGACCTATTGACTAAGCCCGTTATCCTATTATACCATCTCCTCCATAAACATCCAGTGGTTCGTCTGGGATGCCGTGTGCTTTAGCGGAAGACAAAAAGGACCATATGATGTATTTCTGGCGCTCCGATACCATGGTGATGGGTGCAGCAGGAGAACCCAACTCTGAATATGTGTTTTGATACAGACCAATGCAAAGTCCTACACCTAGAAACAAAGAGTGTGGCACCTAGGCACAGAATGGGGGACTGCATCCTGGAAAGCAGCGACCGTGGAAGTGGGTAAGCTCCCAGTGCCATCCTGTGACAAAAGGGCTGTATAAAGGCCAGGAGAAAGGAGGTGTTTTGACCTCTGTCAGTGGCAAAATACTGGAATACCACGTCCAGGCCTAGCGTCTGCGTTTTAAAAAGAATGTTGTAAAATTGCAGCGGGTGCAGAGAAGAGCCGCAGAAATGGTTCAAGGGCTGGAGAAAATGCCTCGCGGTGAGACCGAAAGAGCTCAGTCCGTTTAGCTCGTCCAAAAGAAGATAAAGAGGTGACTTGATTACAGCGGATAAGGGTGTCCGTGGGGAGGAAATACGGGGTCCTAACGTCGTCTTTAATAAATGGTGAATTCTCCAGCTCTTGCTGTCTTCAGATCAAACCTGGAGGGAGGCCTTTCGGGGAGATACACTTAAGTCAAATGCAAGTGACTTGCTCAGCCCAGGGGAAACGTCGTGGCCTGGGTTACACAGGAGGGCAGGATGATCTAATGACCCCTTCGGGCCTTGAACTCTGTGAATATAGAGCAACACTGTATCATGGGAAGAGATTTATTCCTGATTCCCTCAATTCCTGGCTTGAAGCACTGACAGCCCCGGTCACGGTTTTCCCTTAGCTGCAGTGATCTGCAGATGCTAGCGAAGTAGCAAGACCCATTCCGCTCCCAGCCCTGTTTGGATCCTCTTCTAACGTGTCTTTAAGTTTCAAGGCACAGTAATGCAAAAGCTTAATTTGATTTTTTTTTTTAAATCTAAATACAAAAAGCATTAACGGTTTCATTGGAAGCCGGCCGGAGCTGGGTCGTTGGGGCAGTGGGGGTGAGTCTCCTTAGCTAATGTCACGACTTCTTTGCGGGCAGCGGGGTTTTCTGCAGCTTGCGCTTCTTGAAGAAGCTGTCAGGTTGCGCTTTTCAAAACCCCTCCACGTTAGCCTCACCCAGCTCCCGTAGTCGCCAATGGGGGAGTCTCATTGACTTCAGGGAGAGCAGAATTAGGCCAGCGCTGAGCCCTTTGGAAAACCTTGCATGCGGTTGCCGCAGCAAACTCCTTCCGGCAATGCCAGCCTTTCTCAGAGGCTTGATATCCTCCAGGGACTGTGACGTTCTGCGGAGGGGTCGGGCGGCTGCAGCAGATTGGGGCCTGCAGCATCAGCTGACGCAGATTCCAACAGGCGCAGGCAAACGGTGCACTCGCAGCTGTCTGGAAAGGAGCCAGCCCTGCCTCCTGGCTGGCAGCGGTTCTTGGATCCTTTCCCCAGCCCTCGGTGCCCGCTGGGAGGGGAAGGTTCCCCCCGTCCTCTCTTCTGAGCCTGTGTGGAGGGAGGAGAGGCGCCCCTGTTGGGAAGCAAAGGGGTGCTGGGGCCCCTGCGTTCCCCTGCTCGCACAGTGTGTGTTGGACTGGCGGACGAAGTGAGGAGTGGCTCGGTGCACCAGGGCATTCTCCAGACGGCTCCTACTCCAGGCAGACGTTATACTAAAAAGCTCCCGAGTGCGGAGAGGGAAGACGTGCTCTTTCCCAGGAGCTGCCTTTTCTTTCCTCGTGGAGCTAGTGGGGTGCCCCGGCTGTACCCCCAGCCCTGTGATCACGGCCCTGCAGGAGAGGGAAAGCTGGGGGTGAATGCAGGGAGGGTAGAAGATCTCTCCACCCTGGAGGCAGCCCAGTGGCCAGCCTGTAAGATGAGCCCCACTCCCCAAGATCAATATCGGACGTTGGTGTATTTCACCCTGGTGGGTATACTGCTTGGGCCTGCTCTAGTGACTTCCGACCGAGGGCCTCAGTGCGTGTTACAGGCATGTCGGTGAGCTGGGGAAGTGTTATCCCTGTTTGGCAGGTGGAGAAACCGAGTTGCAGGGCGGGTGATGTGACCAGCAGAGTCACACAGAGAATCAGTGGCAGAGCTACATTGATGACATCTTCATCATCTGGAGCCATGGGAAGGAGACTCTGGAAAAATTCCACCATGATTTCAACAGCTTCCACCCCTCCATCAACCTCAGCCTGGACCAATCTACACGGGAGGTCCACTTCCTAGACACCACGGTGCAAATAAGTGATGGTCACATTAACACCACCCTATACCGAAAACCTACCGACCGCTATGCCTACCTTCATGCCTCCAGCTTCCATCCCGGACACACCACAAGATCCATTGTCTACAGCCAAGCACTGAGGTACAACCGCATCTGCTCTAACCCCGCAGACAGAGACCAACACCTAGAAAATCTCCACCAAGCATTCTCAAGACTACAGTACCCACACGAGGAAATAAAGAAACAGATCAACAGAGCCAGACGTGTACCCAGAAGCCTCCTACTGCAAGACAAGCCCAAGAAAGAAACCAACAGGACTCTACTAGCCATCACATACAGTCCCCAGCTCAAACCCCTCCAACGCATCATCAGGGATCTACAGCCCATCCTGGACAATGATCCCACACTTTCACAGGCCTTGGGTGGCAGGCCAGTCCTCGCCCACAGACAACCTGCCAACCTGAAGCATATTCTCACCAGCAACTGCACACCGCACCATAGTAACTCTAGCTCAGGAACCAATCCATGCAACAAACCTCAATGCCAACTCTGCCCACATATCTACACCAGCAACACCATCACAGGACCTAACCAGATCAGCCACACCATCACCGGTTCATTCACCTGCACATCCACCAATGTAATATATGCCATCATATGCCAGCAATGCCCCTCTGCTATGTACATCGGCCAAACTGGACAGTCTCTAAGGAAAAGGATAAATGGACACAAATCAGACATTAGGAATGGCAATATACAAAAACCTGTAGGAGAACACTTCAACCTCCCTGGCCACACAATAGCAGACCTTAAGGTGGCCATCTTGCAGCAAAAAAACTTTAGAACCAGACTTCAAAGAGAAACTGCTGAGCTCCAGTTCATCTGCAAATTTGACACCATCAGCTCAGGACTAAACAAAGACTGTGAATGGCTTGCCAATTACAGAACCAGTTTCTCCTCCCTTGGTTTTCACACCTCAACTGCTAGAACAGGGCCTCATCCTCCCTGATTGATCTAACCTCGTTATCTCTAGCTTGCTTCTTGCTTGCTTATATATACCTGCCCCTGGAAATTTCCATTACTTGCATCCGAAGAAGTGGGTATTCACCCACGAAAGCTCATGCTGCAAAAACATCTGTTAGTCTATAAGGTGCCACAGGATTCTTTGCTGCTTCTACAGAACCAGACTAACACGGCTACCCCTCTGATAAGTGGCAGAGCTGGGAGTGGAACCAGGTCTGCTCCTAGAGGTGGGGATAGAACCCAGGAGTCCTGGCACCCAGGTCCATGCTCTGACCATTGGACCAGACTCCCCTTGGCGCAGAGAATGCGTGGTCTGCTTGTTGCTAGGAGTGAGAGGACAGAGGCTTTGGGTGTCTGAGAGATGGGCTCTCAGGTGTGTCTTGTATGGGTGTGTTTGTGTCTCATTTAGCACAGACAGTAAGTAGAAGAGCCTAAGCATCTGTGGCTGGTGCGTGGTTAATGTAGGCTGCAGCGTCAAGGCCTGCTTGACAGCTGAGCCCTCTGCTAGCAAATGTCTTCCCCCTACCATCATGGTCACCTCCTCGCCTTATCTTGGGTGAATGAAATAGACTGAGCGTCTCTAGCCTCTCGCTGTAAGACTGGTGTCCCAGACCTCAGATCATTCTTGTTTGAACAGCAGGATTCAGCAGTTCAGCCCCAAATAAGCGTCTTCCCATTCCAGTCTGTGCTCACGCGCCTCTCATCCCCCTCCAGGATGTCCCCCGTCACATTTCAGGTGGGGACGCCTGATCTGAATTTTCCTCTAAACCTTCCCCTCTGCCTCCTCGCCCAGTTACTGCTGAAAAGCTCCCTGCGCCCAGCCTGGATACCTCCTCCACTCCCATCACGTGAGCCGCACCCCTCGTCCGCTATGTTCACTTCGCCGTCTGCTTCAGCGGCTGCCTCCCCTCCGAGTCCCCACACGGCAACACCCTCTCCTCCCTCCGTCCTTGTTCTCAGCTCCTGCCCGCCCATCTCTCTTCCCACCTTCTTCCAGGCTGCTCCCCCTTGGATCGCCTCCTCCTCCTGCGGGACTCACCGGGCCGCTTCCGTCTCCATGTCCAAACCTTCCGCCCAAGTTGGGTCTGGTGTACGAGTCCATGAGGCCAGCACCCGTCAGGACTTGTTCACTCTTGCTGTTAATCAGCCAGACGCAGGCATGCTCCTCAGCCAGTGTGCAGCCTTCTGCCTGCTTGCACATACCAGACTGTCTGTGCCTCACTTACACTGCAGCTCCTTGGGAACCACGCCCACTCCTCTCTGAGCTCAGGAACCACGCTCACTAAATACCCGTGAAACCCAGGCCCCTTAAAAGCTCCACTTGCTCTGAAACGACACCTGAGGCTTCATGCAAAAGATTTTGTGGTCCTTAGAAATGCAAGGGGACCTTAATCTAAATCTAGTGGGATGCAGAGCCAGCAATGTTCATGCAGGTGTAGTTCCCAGATTAACCTTAACTCTGCCCCCTGTGCTGCTGTCCTGTAACCATCCACTCTCTTGAAGTAGCCAGAGACAGACACCCCCCTCCCCCCCGCAACCCTTTTCAGACATAACTTTCCAGGAGAGTTCATAGACCCACATGTCCCCTACCAACCCTTCACATACAGACAGGAAATTCTCGCTTCTCCAGGGACTAACTTTGCTTCCATGCCAATACACATGAATATAGCCCCATCTTGTCACATGGTGATATAATCCACTGACCTTCCAGGCTCGCTGCGAGATGGTTGGGGGGGGGCGTTTCTGCTGGTATAAGCCGTTGGGTGAAGTTGTGAGGGAGTCTCTGACCCATATTTAGAAGTGAGCGGGGTCTGGGAAGGACTCGGCCCTGTAAGAGGGGGGTGGGTGAGGACACCAGGGCCGTGCGGGATATGTACCCTGTGCCAGCATTGGCAGGGGCACCAATGGCGGAGTTAAAACTGATGCTGAAATGCTGGTCAGGACAAAAATCCAATTGTTGTTAATAAACAAACGGCCTTTCCTGTTCTCCTAACAACAGGTGAGATAATGAACCTGGAAACGATTTAAAATTTGAATTTGCTTCTCTGACGCCAGCTGCTCACACTTGGCATTTCTCATTGGTTTGATTAGCAAAACGGGATTGTCCGTTTCACTTCCACCTCCCCCTTTCTCATCACTTCCGAGCCCCAAGGCGCCTGCATGACGCCGCGGTGTTACTTTGCCAATGCCGAAAAGGAGTTTTGCTCGTCGGTTGTCTCGCTTTTACTTTATTTTTACGTTTAATAAAAAATACTTTGGCATTTGAGAGTGTGGTATCCCTTCAGCTTAGAATTGCCTAATAATTTATGTTTAAAGTCTCAACTCGAGCGTTCTCTTAAGTAAGGGCTTTGCTAGCATGACAAGGTTAAAGTGTTAATCGGGCCCTACTGATTTTTTGTTCGGTCAGATGCGTGTCTAATTGTTATTTTGAATCTTACTATTTGTCTCTGTCCTGAAGCAGTGAGTTCCACGGGTGAACGATGTGTGGCGTGTTTCAAAGATCTATATTTCTGGAGGACTGGCTGGCTCAGGGGCAAACTGGTGCCACCCCTGGCGCTCACGCACTAGCCTGTTTGCAGTCGCAGCAGGGAGGCTCCCAAGGTGTAGTGCTATCTCTGAGAGGTGGCAGTATTATCCCCATACATGTAGGGGGGAGCGGAGAACCAAGAGGTTTAAATCAGTGATTCTCCACCTTTCCAGACGACTGACCCCCCCTTTCAGGAGTCCGATTTGTCTTGCGTGCCCCCAAGCGTCACCTCACTTAAACACGACTTGCTTACACAATCAGAGCCTTCAAAGGGCAGGTCTTCCACCGTTGACTGGACTTCCCTGGGGAACCCGGAGATGCACGGTGCATGACCACCGATGTTGCAATGGGTCTTCCAGCCGGGTCTGTTGAGTCAAGTGACGGTGTAGCGCCGTGCTGGCGATGAGGTGGCCTTCGGCAGTGTTGGCTTTACACTGGTCTTTTTTGTCATCTGGCAATTATGGTAATTTTCTGGTAATATTTCTGGTAATATGGTAATTTTATAGTAGTAATTATGGCAATTTTCACTCCGTGCATGTGAAGAAGGGTTTTTTTACCCACAAAAGCTTATGCTGAAATAAATCTGTTAGTCTCTAAGGTGCCACAGGTACTCCTGTTCTTTTTACAAATACCAGTGTGTCACAGCGCACTGTTACTGAAAACGTGCTGACCGTCTCCTTTCTGCTGTAGAATTATAAAGTAAATCAATTGGACTATAAATATTGTACTTACGTTTCAGTGTAGCGTATATCGAGCAGGCTAAACAAGTCATTGTCTGTATGAAGTTTTAGTTTGTACTGACTTCGCTAGTGCTTCTTTTTGCAGCCTGTTGTCACATGTGACAGAGCGATTCTGGCGGGACCCAACTGAGAGTGCCAAATCAGGACCAATTGCTCAAACAGGGCAGTCACAGCCCTAGGCTGGGGTTTTTCCACCTCTAAGGCCAACCAAACCAGCCAGACAAAAAGGACTTTGGTCTCACCCCACTGGCTAACCACAAGTCACACAAGCAATTTCCTTAGACACTCCAGTCTCCCAGCATCACCACCAGTGCACTCGTCCTGGGGATGAATGGTTATGAAAACCAACACCCCAATAAAAGAAAACGGTTCCCTCGATCCCAAAGGACCAAGCCCCAGACCCAGGTCAATATACACATCAGATCTTACCCACAAATCACGCTGTTGCCAATCCTTTAGAATCTAAAATCTAAAGGTTTATTTACAAAGGGAAAAAGGTGGAAATGAGAGGTAGAATTGGTTAAATGGAATCAATTACATACAGTAATGGCAAAGTTCTTAGTTCAGGCTTGCAGCAGTGATGGAGTAAACTGCAGGTTCAAATTGAGTCTCTGGAACATCCCCCGCTGGGATGGGTCATTCAGTCCCTTGTGTAGAGCTTCAGTTTGTAGCAAAATCCCTCCAGAGGTCAGAAGCAGGATTGAAGACAAGATGGAGATGAAGCATCAGCCTTATATAGACTTTTCCAGGTGTAAGAATCTCTTTGTCTTCACTGTGGAAATTTACAGCAAAATGGAGCCTGGAGTCACATGGGCCAGTCCCTGCATACTTTGCTGAGTCACAAGGCGTGTCTGCCTTCTCTCCATGGGTCCATTGTGTCCTTAATGGTCCTTAATGGGCCATCAAACAGGCTAGGCAGAGCTAACACCAGCTTGTCTGGGAGGCTTCCCCCAGAAGCACAGCACAAACTTGAAATACAGACAGCATAAAGCCAACATTCATAACTTCAACTAAAAATGATACACAGACATACAGACAGCATAATCCTAACCAGCAACCCAGAACCTGGTCTTAGACACCTTAGATGACCCCCTTTACCTAAGGTTTGGTGCCACTACAGGACCTTGGTTGCACCCCATGTTCTATATGGTCCCCATTTATATCAATAACGTCACACCCCCAACGCAAAATTGATGCAGGAAGGGATGACAAAACATCGCTGACTGCATCCCAAGAGCCCCCTTTCCTTGGGTCTGTCTCACTACAGCTAGTGTTGGGCTAGAGGCCGTACCAGTGTATAACCGAAATGGTTTATCAAAGTCATGTTCAATAACATGAATGGATCTCTTTACAAACTCAAGGTATAACTTGGTTAGCTTTTGCAGCATGGTTCCTGTATGTTTCATGTGATCTTGCCAAGAGCTAAAGAAAATAGCTACTTTATCCATACCAGTTCTGGCCAATGTTTTGAACCCAAATAACATTAAACCAATGTAGATATTGAGGTTGTTCATAGTACAGGAATCTTGGCATTTAGCCATGAAAGCAATATGGTAGTGTGCCTCAGTTTCCCCTTTCATACAGCACATCAGGTCTGGAATGTATTTTCCCCTGTGAAAAGTTCCAACACTGTTTACATGCATTAACTGTGAAACATCAGTATAGCAAGGCCCTTTAACATAAAGTGTGTTTTCATGTATTCCTTTCAACATGTTTAAGGGATTTTCCAAAAGATTAGGCACATTGTACATTGTTACAGTTCTTGGCCATAGCAACACATTAGTTACAAAAATTAGCATTAGCAATAACAACAAATTCATTGCAAGTGTCCATTTACAATCATGTTTGTCATGCCACACCCTTGGCTCAATACCATTGGAGTTTGGGCATTTTAGGGTTAACCTGTGGCTTCCCTTTGCAAAATTCAGTCTTCTCTTTCCTTCTGGATTAAACCCTGATTTCTCTTGCTTAACAGAATTCACTGGCTGATGGGGCGGGCCCTCTGTGCTAACAGCTATTAGCAATTCTGTCTTCTCCCTGCCAGCCAAGTAATTCGCATCAACCCAGACACTAGCTTTTAACTCTTCAGCTGCTATGGATTCCAAGGCTGGACTTTGTCTCACCGAGGTACCACACAAATCCAAAGAGTCTGAGGGTGAGAGCTGGCTTGCTCTCCCCTGCCTCCTCAAGCATTTAGCCATACAACTGTTCTGCTCTGAAACACCAGTAACTGAATCTGTCCTCAGATCCTGAAGCACAGACTGCTCACTTACAGATTCAGCATGGAGACATTCCTGTCCCAACAGCATTGTCTCCCCACCAACAAGCTGGCCACACACAGCCAGGTGGTTATAGGGCTGCTCAACTTCCTTAACAGCTTCTACTCCACCTGAGACCTTTTCAAAGCTGCCCACACTGGATCTCTCAAAAGGAAAGTCAGTGGATCCATTCACAACAGAAAATTTCTGGCTGTTAGGAACTGAAACTTTCTTGATTAAATCACTTTTACACCCTTCAGTTGCAGTAAACTGCTTGCACAGGCTACCATGGGGATTCCTTTCCCTAGGAGCTTCTCTAAGCAGCAATTCACCCCTCTCAGAAATTCTGCCCTTCCCCTCTTCACCTAGGGCTTGCTCTAAAGGAACACTTCCCTGAGCAACCACAGATGCTACAGACTTTCTAGATAACAGGTCAGAAGCAGTCTCCTTCCCTTGGCCATGAACAAGTTCAGGAATCTTTTCCTTCTTGCTACAAGTTGTCAAACTGTCAGTCGGTAACACAATTAAATCACCTTTATGCTCTCCTTGTGCCCTGGCTAGGGTATCACCCTGATCAGACAGAGTTGCTACACCCTTTTCCAACCACACATTAGCAACTGGCAAACTACAAGCACCAGAACTGTCTGGTCTTTGGGACCTTGCTAAGACACTAACTGGATGCAACCTAGTCACAGTGCCATTCTCCCCAGCAGACACAAACTCCGGACTATTCCCTTCCTGGGCTTTAGCTGTATTTACAACCAACTCCGAGACAACTGAATCACCCTCAACCATCACAGGCTGAAAGGCCCCTTCTGTTTGCTCCACAGACACAGAAGAGTCGGAGACACATTCTCCTTTACCAGACACACAGCTTGGGATCTCATTTCCCTTGTCCCAGCACACAGGGCTGTTCACAGACAACTGCTTGGAGACCGAGGTAGCTCCCTTCATAGGCAAGTCAATACCCCTGACAGAGACAGGCACATTCCCTTCACTGTCACATTTCTCCACACAGGAAACAGGTAAGGGATATGGACACTCATCTTCCACTATCCCTCCCTTCCCAAACTGCTGATTAGACAAAGCCATCAGCTCACAAGGCTGCCTAGGCTCCTCCAAACTTTCCCTACCAGGCACATTGCCTCTCCCAATAGAGAAGCTGCTGCTTTTTTCACTACACTGAGCTACTTTTAGCAAATCACAGTTACCCATTTCAGGTTTACTTCTACAAGCTGCACTAGCCACCAATGCATTACCCATTACAAATTTACCCTCTCCTTCCTCAGTTAGGGCTTTAACCTGACCATCTACTTTAATCTGCTCCTGAGAAACATTTTCCTCATCCATGAGATCTTTCTGCTCTTGATCTAACTTCAGATTGACTTCTGAGACATGAGACAGACATTCAGAAACTTCATTCCCAGACAAGCTGCTTTTTTGCACAGACAAACCTTTGGAGCAACCCACCTCAGGCAAATCATTGCTCACAATAGACACAGGTTTAAGATTATTCCTCTCCTGTGACTGGCTACCTGGATTGAACAAAGCTTCAACATTTTCCCCAATTAAAAGATCTTTAGGCAATAACTTCCTGACGCCAGCTATCACTTCATGCTGAGCCCCATTCCACTCAAGGTGGATTCTGGCTAAAGGCACATGGACAGTAAACTCACAGAGGATCACAACATTCACACTCTGATTCGGTAAATAATCTTCCTCTTTGACCAGATCTGCTTTAACAAGAGTGATGTTAGAAGCCATAATTTGCCCTAAACAGCTTTTACCATTGACTTTTACACACTCTATGAATTTTCCATTACCATTCCCATCCATAGCACTGGCACAATTTATGGGGCCACCCCCTACTGAACACACAGTAACAGCATTGACATAAAAGGTGGCATTGTTGGGGTACATTTGGTTACCCCCAGACAACTGCTCAGATTTATACAACATACCAACATTGTTACAAACTGGACTTTCAAGAGGATACAGTCTCTGCTGTTCTTCCATTGCTTTTTTGACTTGGATTTGGAGTCTAGCTATCTCCTGTTGCATCTGTTGAGTTTTCTCCTCAGCAGCCAGCAGCTCCAGACGCCTCTTACGAGCTTTTTCTTCTCTCTTAGCAACTTCTTTCTTTCTCTCATCAGCCTCTTTCTCCATTCGAATTTCTGCCAGTTCTTGCTCATAATCAAACTGCAGGCTGTCTCTCAAGGCTTGCAGTTTCCTTGCTTTTCCTGATGCTTTCTGCCTCATGGTCACTGATCTTTAACCAACCAAACTCTCAATCCCAAAGTTAAAATTTGGATAGCGTGGGGCTCTGACCCAAAGCTTAATTGACCTGGTTCTGTGGATCCAAGCACGACTACGCCACTGTGACGGAGCGATTCTGGCGGGACCCAACTGAGAGTGCCAAATCAGGACCAATTGCTCAAACAGGGCAGTCACAGCCCTAGGCTGGGGTTTTTCCACCTCTAAGGCCAACCAAACCAGCCAGACAAAAAGGACTTTGGTCTCACCCCACTGGCTAACCACAAGTCACACAAGCAATTTCCTTAGACACTCCAGTCTCCCAGCATCACCACCAGTGCACTCGTCCTGGGGATGAATGGTTATGAAAACCAACACCCCAATAAAAGAAAACGGTTCCCTCGATCCCAAAGGACCAAGCCCCAGACCCAGGTCAATATACACATCAGATCTTACCCACAAATCACGCTGTTGCCAATCCTTTAGAATCTAAAATCTAAAGGTTTATTTACAAAGGGAAAAAGGTGGAAATGAGAGGTAGAATTGGTTAAATGGAATCAATTACATACAGTAATGGCAAAGTTCTTAGTTCAGGCTTGCAGCAGTGATGGAGTAAACTGCAGGTTCAAATTGAGTCTCTGGAACATCCCCCGCTGGGATGGGTCATTCAGTCCCTTGTGTAGAGCTTCAGTTTGTAGCAAAATCCCTCCAGAGGTCAGAAGCAGGATTGAAGACAAGATGGAGATGAAGCATCAGCCTTATATAGACTTTTCCAGGTGTAAGAATCTCTTTGTCTTCACTGTGGAAATTTACAGCAAAATGGAGCCTGGAGTCACATGGGCCAGTCCCTGCATACTTTGCTGAGTCACAAGGCGTGTCTGCCTTCTCTCCATGGGTCCATTGTGTCCTTAATGGTCCTTAATGGGCCATCAAACAGGCTAGGCAGAGCTAACACCAGCTTGTCTGGGAGGCTTCCCCCAGAAGCACAGCACAAACTTGAAATACAGACAGCATAAAGCCAACATTCATAACTTCAACTAAAAATGATACACAGACATACAGACAGCATAATCCTAACCAGCAACCCAGAACCTGGTCTTAGACACCTTAGATGACCCCCTTTACCTAAGGTTTGGTGCCACTACAGGACCTTGGTTGCACCCCATGTTCTATATGGTCCCCATTTATATCAATAACGTCACATCACACTAGGCCAATATCGAGATGAGTTGATGTGTATGTAGCCCTGGTCGAGAACCACTGGCTTAAATGACTTGCTGAGATCACACAGTCCGTCAATGACGGGGCTGGGACGCGAACCCAGGAGCCAGGACTAAAGGTACATTTTAGTCACGGGTAATTTCAGTAAAAGTCATGGACAGGTCACGGGCAGTAAACAAAAATTCACGGCCTGTGACCTGCCCGTGACTTTTACTATATACCCCCTGACTAAAACTTGGGGGAGGGCGCAGCCTGGGGGGTGCTGGGGAGGGAGTCTCAGCCTGGGGGCCTTGCAGGTGCTTGGGGGGCAGTGAGGGGGGAAGTCGTGGCCTAGGGGTGCACCGCAGGTGCTGAGGGGGGGGTTGTGGCCTTGGGTGCTGCGGATGCTGGGAGGGGGGGTTGCTGGGGCTGGGGCAGGCTCCATACCTGGCTCCTGGGAAGTGGGGACCCCAGCTCCTAGTTCCATGTGCTGCCTCCGCTCCGTCCCAAGCCCTGGTTCTGCAGCTCCCATTGGCTGGGAACCACGGCCAATGGGAGCTGCGGAGGCGGTGCCTGCAGGCGGAGGCAGCCCATGGAGCTAGGCACTGAGGGAGAGGAGCTCCTGCCTCCCTTCTGAGGAGCCCCCCCCCAGGTAAGCACCACCCCACCCCTGAGCCCCCCACGCCCAAACTCCTGCTGCGACTTCCGTGACAAACATGGAGCCTTAGTCCTGCCACTTGCGCCCGTGCTCTAAGCACTAGACCAGACTGCCTTCTCCATAAGGAGCAATAATTCGCTACAGAGAGAGACGGGGAAGTCAAAGCTAATTAAAGTTGCAGAGAGGCCAGGCAAAGAGAAGACGCTGCCGAGGGAACGTGTGTTTAGATGTCGTAGTGTTCTGGATACGTCGGTATCCCGTGTGTTTTTGCAATGAGCTCATCTCTATGATCCTTCACCTGCTTTGCCAGCGTCCGTGCAAATCGCTCACTTGTTGATCTCAAAAAGTCCCATTAGCAGGAGGGCTGCGGAGCCGGGATAATCACAGGGCCTGCTTGCAAGCCGGCCACCGATTACCGAACCCTTGCAAACAACCGCGGCAGGAGGAGACGTGTCCCTGCAGGGGCTGCCATCGATGACTCAGCAGCCTGGCCGGTTGGGACGTTCAGGTCGTCAGAGCTGAAGAGACAGGGAAGGAGATACAGTAACGTTCAGGGCGTCAGTCACCGAGCTGAAGAGACAGGGAAGGAGATACAGTATCTTCCACCCGCCTCACCAGCCCAGAGGTGCCTAGGCCGGCAATGACCGCACGCTGCTCCCATCAGAGGGGCGAGTGGGCATTGAGGCAGCAGGGAACGGCCTTGTGGTCGGAGATGATCCCGAGTGTCCTGCCGGCTCAGGACCGCTGCCTCGATGCTGCTTTGATCACTACGGGGGGCCGGTTTCCACACCACAGTGTTGGTACAATTGTCCTGGTGCATTGTGGGGTATTTGTTTGGCCTTTCACGGGAGAGTCAGTCATTGGTCACTGAGGGACGATGGATTTCAAAGAAGAAGGACCAATGGGCCGACCCGCTGTGGCAGACGGTCCTGATAGGAGGCGACAGGGAGCCGGAGGTTTGAGGAGCTGTTCCTGGGGAGAGGAATCGGGGCCGCTGCCCTCCCAGCCTAGGCTTGGGCCCAGGTTAGGGGAGGAGCCGTTTGGCCACTCACTACGTTTCATCTTTGGTAGGGCTTTCGTTGGCAACTAAGGGTTAATGACGTTCATAACCGGCTCCGCGCTCTGCCCATTTCCCCGCCTTCCCTGGAGCTGGCGGTTCAAATCCCAGCGGAGTCACCTTAGCCTGTTGTCCTCCTTGGCTAGATAAAGGGAACCCCAGGCCAGGCGCGGCCGAACCCCGCGGGGCTCGTGAGTCTCTTGCGGCTCTTCTGCAGTTAAAGTGCGGCTTGCGGAGCCCCCCGTGTCCCCCCCCGTTTTCCACTGGTGGGGGGAGGCTCAGGGCTGCTGCCAGAGCCGACTGGTGCCTCCTGAGAGTGGGGGAGCACGATTGAAATGTTCACCCTCCCCAACAGCGTGAGTCACATTCCCCAGGCATGTCCCGTCCCCCCCACCCCGGGTGACCAGGTGTCCGGACTTTAGAGGGACAGTCCTGGTTTTGGGGCTTTTTCTTATATAGGCTCTGCCTCCCCAAACAGCCAGGTGTGGCCCGGCCCCCGACCCTTATACGACCCCCCCGCTTCTTGCCCCCTGACGGCCCCCCAGGACTCCTGCCCCATCCAACCCCCCGTTCCCCCCCCGGCTCAGAGCATTGCGCCGGTGGTGGGGTGAGCTGAGGCTGCGGGGAGGGGGATCAGTGGGGGAGGGGCTGGGGACTAGCCTCCTGGGCCAGGAGCTCGGGGGCTGGGCAGGAGGGTCCCACGGGCCGGATGTGGCCCGCGGGCCATAGTTTGGCCACCTCTGCCCTAGTCCCTGCATCTCCCAGCGTTAGCGCGGCGTGGAGAGGCTGCGGCACACAGCTGGGAGCTGCAGGGCGGCTGCTGCTTTAGCTCCACAGGGAGAGGTAGCCGCAAAAAGCAGCGGCCGCCCTGCAGCTCCCAGCTGTGTGCCGCTGCCTCTCCCCACGGCCGCGGGGAGGGGGCCGGGTGGCACCGTGTGACCCTGGCAAAAATCTGGGGGGGGGGCACGTGACCCCACATGCCCATCCCCCCGTGTCACCTCATCTCCAGCTTCTGCCCAGCGGGGGGGGGGGGGGGGTCTAGGGGCTTGAGCCCCACGGGCCTCCTGACTCTCAAACGTCTGACGATTGTCGTACGCGGCTCCGACAGTCAGGCAGTTTGCCCCCCCCCCCCCGCTCTGTGTAACCAGCTGGGCCTGGCTTTGTAGCAGGAGGGGTCGGTTCAGTAGCCCTGTCTGTGCGGCGGGGAGGCTGACCATCCCATGGCGCTTGCCCTGAGAAGGGAGGGTTACCCCCGTGATCTCAGCCCAAAATACCCTTCTCCTCCACCCCCGAGGCGGCTGCCTTCCACCGGTGCGTTATGTCGGTGCCTTGTAAAGCAGGTGGAGATCGTTCACAGAGGTGCTCTGAAAGGCAACGTAGTGGCGGGATGCTAAAAATCATAAGCGGAGGACTCGCCGTACGGTGGATTTGTGACACAGGAAACAGCTGGAATATCTGAGAACTGAGGGTCTGTTAGTGCCGGGGTGTGCAGCCAGCCCAGCCCAGCCCACCCCGACAGCTATTAATGGATTAAGGGAGATAGAAGAAGGATGGAGGAGTGTTGTGTGGACTTGCTTGCTGGGAGTTTGATCTTTTCCCTGCACCATTTAACAGAGCAGGTCCAAAAATAACCCCGGTTTTGTTGACTGGGAGGGTAAGAAACTGGCTGTGTGTGCGCCGTTATCCAGCGCTGGATGGAGCACGTCAGACCTGCCTGGTTCCGTTACACGTCCTAGTAGTGGCAGCTGTACAGACGCTGTGGTGGCCATCGGGGATTGAACCGGGAGTTTCAGCACCAGAAACACAGGCCTGTCCGGCTTGAGCTAACGGAGTAACTCCTTGAGCAGTAGGTGGGTGGCGGCTGTTGTCAGTGGGCCCAGCCACTAGAGGGCGGTGCCGAGCCAGTGTGTTACACCCGTGCCAAGTTCCCCCTGCTGCTTTCTCCTTCGGCCAGGTTTGCGGAACGCCCCTCGCTGCTGGGACGCGATCCAGCCCTTGCTCTGCGCCGTGTACATGCCCAAGTGCGAGGACGGCCAGGTGGAGCTGCCCAGCCAGACCTTGTGCCAGGCCACGCGGGGCCCGTGCACCATCGTGGAGCGGGAGCGGGGCTGGCCTGACTTCCTCCAGTGCACCACAGACCGCTTTCCCGAGGGCTGCCCGGTAAGCAGGCGTCTTACAGCTCGCCGGTGTGCCCGGGTGAGGGTTATCGACAGGCAGTTTTCAAGCGTCCTGTGACTGGCACAGAACCGCGGCGAGACTGGCTTTCTTCTAACCCTGACTGGGGGAGAGGGGGAGATTCCCACGGCTATCTGCCCCTGGCCCCTTCCTGGCAGAGCCTCTGTGTCGACCCCTCTCCAGCCCGCCTCCCACGTCCCTTCCCCTCGCAGTTAAAGGAAGAGGACTCTGTCCTCGCACTGGGAGAACTGAAATGCTTCCACGCCACGCTGGCTTAGTGCAGGATGCCACAAGAAGGACTTTGGCTGGAAGGGGCTTTACGGACTCTGGGCTGGAATCCCAATCCCATGGAAATGGATGGCAAAACTGCCGTTGATTTCAGCGAGGCCGGGGTTTCACCCAATGGGTTCAGTGTCACCACCTCCCTGGGTGTGTGGAGTAATCCCTGTCAGAGGCAGGCCTGGTAAGCGGGTCCCCCAGAGGCAGGGAAGCTCTCAGTGGCAGATCTTGGACTCAGAACTCAGGAGTCCTGGTTCCCAGCCCTCAGCGTGGGTCGTCCTCGCATGACAGCGTCCCTCCGACCCCTAACGATCCCTTTCCTTCCCTCTCTGACCCCGCCCCCGTCCCCAGAACGAGGTGCAGAACCTCAAGTTCAACAGCTCAGGCCACTGCGAGGCCCCGCTGGTGCAGACGGACAACCCCAAGAGCTGGTACGAGGACGTGGAGGGCTGCGGCATCCAGTGCCAGAACCCGCTCTTCACGGAGCACGAGCACCGCGACATGCACCTGTACATCGCCGCCTTCAGCTCCGTCACCATCTTCTGCACCTTCTTCACCCTGGTGAGCGGGGCGGGCCGGGGGGCTGCGGGAAATCTGCATGGGCTCAGAGCACCCCCTGGTGGCTGGCGTGACCCTGTGCTGCCCCCGGCTGCGGGGCTGAGCAGTAGGGGTCTGGAGCAAGGGCAGGAATGGGTGACGCACAGCCATAGACCCCGGCCCATCTGCCGGCTCTTCTCTCCCACCCCCCACCCCGCCCCAGGCCACGTTTGTTGCCGACTGGAAGAACTCGAACCGTTACCCGGCCGTCATCCTCTTCTACGTCAACGCCTGCTTCTTCGTGGGCAGCATCGGCTGGCTGGCGCAGTTCATGGACGGGGCCCGCGGCGAGATCGTGTGCCGAGCCGACGGCACCATGCGGCTGGGAGAGCCGACGTAGGTACCTCCGCCCCACCCCCGTCTGTTTGCCTTCGCCCGCCCTGGGAGGGGCGGTGCTGCAGGCCCCAGGCCCAGCGGATGTGGTCAGGGAACCGGTGGGATTGGGGACAGGGCTGGCGATCTGGGCAAAACTCCCGCTGACTCCCACAGGATCAGGGTTTGGCTCAGAGCCCCTTACGGTGACGGGCCCTGCAGACTGCAAGGCCCTATCAGGGGGGCGTGGGCGCACTCTGGGTGCTGAGCCAGGCTAGCACGGGTCTGTCTGTCAGGAACAAGCCGGAGCGGAGTGGGGGATGGGGGAGAGACCCCCCTCCCGCCCCCCAGTCCTATCCCGTCCTGCCTCCCCAGCTCCAACGAGACCCTCTCCTGCGTGATCATCTTCGTCATCGTCTACTACTCGCTGATGTCGGGGGTGATCTGGTTCGTCATGCTGACCTACGCCTGGCACACCTCCTTCAAAGCGCTGGGCACCACCTACCAGCCGCTGCTCGGCAAGACCTCCTACTTCCACCTGGTCACCTGGTCCATCCCCTTCGTCCTCACCGTCGCCATCCTGGCCGTCGCCCAGGTACGGAGCACCCGGCACGGAGACCTCTGTGCCCACCCCACCCTGGGGACCCTCAGCGATGCTCCCCTCTCAGTGGAAGGGGGAAAGTCCTGCCACTCTCCCCTGGGGGTGATGAGTTTCTTGGTGAGCAGGAACCACCCCAGGGTCTCATCTCATTCCTGCTCCATTTGTTGACCCCGCTGCCTGTGGCCCTCCTGTAGGCGCCCTGTATCTGAACATCAGCTGTGTCCCCCAGTGAGGTTCAGCATTTCCCAGCCTCCCCACGTCGTGCCTTCCCTGCACTGACAGACTGCATGGGGCCTGCTTTTCTCCAGCCCATGCTCCCAAAGGCCATACCCAGGCTGCTCTAACCGACCCAGAGGGGGCACCAGCTTCCATCCCCATCCCACTCCCTCCCCAGTTTGCACCCGACGCCAGGGTCCTCTACAAAACCCGGGTCTACCAAATGGCAGAGCCAGAGGCTGCCACATCACCGGATGGGCACCAGCTTCACCCTGTAAAGGGACGGCACAGTCCCTGGTTGGCCAGCCCGTTCTCGTGAGATTTCCAGCCCAATCTCCAGGCTGGGGAAGGACGGACACTGATGGCTCTGCCCCGACCAGGTGGACGGAGACTCGGTCAGCGGCATCTGCTTTGTGGGCTACAAGAACTATCGGTACCGCGCTGGCTTCGTCCTGGCTCCCATCGGCCTGGTGCTGATCGTGGGAGGCTATTTCCTGATCCGAGGTGGGTGCTAACAACCCAGCGGGGTTTGGGCTGGGAACCTTCCGCGCTAAGGCAGGAAACGCTGTCCCCCGAGCCAAAGGAGTCAGTCCCTTAGCTGGGTGAAGCCTTATCTGTTATGAGACCAGCTTCTCCTGGGGAGAGAGAGACGAGCTTTTGAGCTACCCAGAGCTCTTTGGTCTGGGAAAGGTACTGAGAGCGTCACAGCTACATACCAGAGAAACAGAGAGTCTAGCATAAGTAGTTAGCACGTATCTAAGGGACCATTCAAGGGGAAGTGGCCCATTAACACCCCTCCAGTCATGGTGGGGGAAGGAAGGCAGTGGGGTCGGGGATTGTTAGTAGGTTACAAATTGTTGTAATAAGCCACAAATCCAGTGTCTCTGGTCAGTCCATGATTTTTAGTGTCGAGCAGAGTTAGGAATTTAAGCACCTGGCCCCATCTTTTGAAGGTGTTGTGCAGGTTTCCGTTGTGGATGAGGACGGAGAGCTCAGCTATGGAGTGATCGCGCTGCGAAAAGTGTTTGCCCACACGTGATAGGGCGGTTTTGTCTTTTACCCTTTTCCTGTGCAAATTCATTTGAGAGCATTGTGATTGTCTGGTTTCACTCCCATGGTTGTTCTTGGGGCATTAAACATGGGCGAAACCAGCCAATCCTGTATTTAGCTGTGACAAGGTCCCTCACCAAAGGCTCTGTAGCAAAGCAAGCTGTCCTGGGATAAGAGGGGAGGTTCTCTGATGGATCAGTGACTGGTTAGATGATAGGAAACAAAGGACAGGAATAACTGGTCAGTTTTCAGAATGGAGAGAGGTAAATAGTGGGGTCCCCCAGGGGTCTGTACTGGGCCCAGTCCTGTTCAACATATTCATAAATGATCTGGAAAAAGGGATAAACAGGTGGTAAAATTTGCAGATGATAGAAAACTACTCAAGATAGGTAAGTCCCAGGCAGACTGCGAAGAGCTACAAGAGGATCTCTCAAAACTGGGTGACTTGGCAACAAAATGGCAGATGAAATTCACTGTTGATAAATGCAAAGTACTGCACATTGGAAAACATGATCCCGACTGTACATATAAAACGGTGGGGTCTAAATGAGCTGTTGCCACTCAAGGAAGATCTTGGAGTCATGGTGCAGAGTTCTCTGAAAACATCCACTCACTGTGCAGCGGCAGCCAGACAGCGAACAGAATGTTGGGAATAATCAAGAAAGGGATAGATAATAAGACAGACAATATCATATTGCTGCTATATAAATCCATGGTACGCCCACACCTTGAATACTGCGTGCAGATGTGGTCGCCCCATCTCAAAAAAGATATATTGGAATTGGAAAAGGTTCAGAAAAGGGCAACAAAAATGATTAGGGGTCTGGAACGGCTTCCGTATGAGGAGATTAATAAAACTGGGACTTTTCAGCTTGGAAAAGAGACAACTAAGAGGGGATATGATTGAGGTCCATAAAATTATGACTGGTGGAGAAAGTAAACAAGGAAATGTTATTTACTCCTTCCCATAAGACACATACTAGGGGGTCACCAAATGAAAACAATAGGCAGCAGGTTTAAAACAAACAAAAGGAAGTATTTTTTCACACAATGCGCAGTCAATCTGTGGAACTCCTTGCCAGAGGATGTTATGAAGGCCAAGACTAGAACAGGGTTTAAAAAGGAACTAGATAAGTTCAAGACCTATTCATGGAGGACAGGTCCATCGATGGCTGTTAGCCAGGATGGGCAGGGATGGTGTCCCTAGCCTCAGAAGCTGGGAATGGGCGACAGGGGATGGATCATTTGATGATTATTTGTTCTGTTCATTCCCTCTGGGGCACCTGGCATTGGCCACTGTCAGAAGACAGGATACGGGGCTGGATGGACCTTTGGTCTGACTCAGTCTGGCCGTTCTTATGTGATGCTCTACGCACCATAGCCACCGAGTCTGTGGGTGCTCCAGGCTGCTCCCTAGCTGCTTGATCTGGCAGCCCTGGTCCCGGCTGATGCGCCTGTCCTGCTCTCTGTCTGTCCTAGGTGTCATGACTCTGTTCTCCATCAAAAGCAACCACCCCGGCCTGCTGAGCGAGAAAGCTGCCAGCAAAATCAACGAGACCATGTTACGGCTGGGTAAGCCGGGCGGGTTTGGGCTCGGCTCGTGCCTCGCTGCCGGCGTTGTACCCCGGGCCATGATCTCGCCCGTCCCAAAGGGCCAGCCTTGGGTAGGGGCCTCCCGGGGAAACCCAGGGCCTGCACAAAGCGGTGGCACTGGCCCAGTAGAAGACGCAGGGAGGGGTATGAGTGACTCACCGAGGGTGCTCTCGCCTTTAGATAAGGCATCAGAGCCAGGTCCCGACCACTCCCGGAGCCTCTCTGCCAAGTTAACACAGGCCTTCTGGCCAGACTCCAGCTGAGTGAGTGCCTTTTCCCTCCCTCGGATTCCCTGGGAAGGTTGGATATATTATTCCTTTTCTGGTCCGAACCTGTGGTGGTGTGCTGCTGTTACGCAGCTGCCACGGTCCTCCCCAGAGGCAGGGGCGGCTCTAGGCACCAGCTAAACAAGCAGGTGCCTAGGGCGGCGAAATTTAGGGGGCGGCGAAATGACGGGCGTTTATGTGCCCGCTTACCGGCAGAGCGGCGGGAGCTCTTCCCCGGCTGCAGAGGACAGGCCGCTCCTCGGCTTGTCCCCGCGGGTGCACTCCGAGAAGCGGCCCCTCCTCTGCAGCCGGGGAAGGGCCGCGCTACCAGCTCCGCCTGGGGTGGGGAGGGGAGGGGGTTGCTTACCGCGGAAAGGCGGGAGCCGGTAGCGCAGCCCTGCCCGGGCTGCAGAGGAGGGGCCGCTTCTCCTCCGCTTGTCCCCGCCGGTGCACTCCGAGAAGCGGCCCCTCCTCTGCCGCGGGGGACGGGCCGCGCTACCAGCTCCGCCTGGGGTGGGGTGGGGAGGGGGGGGTGGGGGTTGCTTACCGCGGAAAGGCGGGAGCTGGTAGCGCAGCCCTGCCCGGGCTGCAGAGGAGGGGCCGCTTCTCCTCCGCTTGTCCCCGCCGGTGCACTCCGAGAAGCCGCCCCTCCTCTGCAGCTGGGGCAGGGCCGCGCTACCAGCTCCCGCCGCTCTTCCGCCGTAAGGGCCCCCCCCCCAGGCGGAGCTGGTAGCGCGGCCCTGCCCCAGCTGCAGAGGAGGGGCCGCTCCTCAGCTTGTTCGCGCTGCTCTCCTGCGGGCAGCGGCCACCCCCCACCCTCCAGACCAACCGGTAGCCACCTGCGGGCCGCCTCCCTGGGGGGAGGGTGCTAGGGCGGCGCTGCGCTGCTCGGGGGGCGGGGGCTCGGGCTGCGCTCGGCGCTGCTCGGGGGGGGGCTCGGGCGGCGCTGCACTGCTCGGGGGGCGGGGGCCCGGGCTGCGCTCGGTGCTGCTCGGGGGGGGGCTCGGGCTGCGGTCGGCGCCGCTCGGGGGGGGGCAGCAGGAAAGCTAGAGCCGGCCCTGCCCAGAGGTGGCTGCGTTTCACTGCCGGGTAACGTGGCCTCCGTGTGGACGGTGCGTAAAGCTCTTCGGGCCGGAAGACGCGCTGGAAGCGGGTGCAGCTGATACTGACGAGGACCCCACCCAGGGCCGGCTTTATGAAGGGCGGGGCCCGATTCGAATACCCGGCGGTGGTCCGGGGCTCTGGCGGCACTTCGGTGGCGGGGGTCCGCTCCGGGTCTTCTGCGGCACCAAAGGACCCCCTGCTACCAAAGACCTGGAGCAGACCTCCCCCCCCCCCCCGCTGCCGAAATGCCGCCGAAGACCCGGAGCGGAACACCCCCCCTGCGCCGGGTGAGTAGAAAAAAGATAAAAAATTAAAAAGACGCCTAAGGCGCGGGGCCCGATTCCTAAAGCCGGCCCTGACCCCATCAGAGGCGCGGGAGGAGCCCGGGTTTGACCCCCTCCCTTCACTTTTCCTGGATCGTGTTTCCATCGGGGCTTCCTCGGGCCGGCAACATGCCGCGTCCTGGCCCTGAGGCTGTGGGAATAACCCCTGGGCCCTTCTGTGCTTCCTTACAGGCATCTTTGGCTTCCTGGCCTTCGGCTTCGTCCTCATCACCTTCGCCTGCCACTTCTACGACTTCTTCAACCAGGCTGAGTGGGAGCGGAGCTTCCGGGAGTACGTCCTGTAAGTGGGGACAGGCCGTGCCCCCCCCGGTCCCTTTAACAGGCTCCCCCAGCCCCCGGAGGGGCGGCAAGAGTCCAGTAGAGCTCCTTGCTCCGTGTTGGAGGAAGGTGACGCTTTCCGTGACCTCCCCTCCGCCGCCAGGTCCCGGGACGACACTCTTCCCATTCCCCACGCGGAAGCCTGGCTGCTCGTGTGGATTCCCACTCTGGCGTCGCCTGATGCCGTGGGAGCGGCAGTCCCTGGGGGATGCCACGGCTGGTCCCCGTGTCACCCCTCACGGGCACGTTGGGGCGTGACTGCCCCGGCCGGCCGTGGCCCCGGGCCTGTTCCCGTTTCAGCGGGGAGCAGAGCCGAGCGGCACGGGGACCGGGGGCACCCTGACGTGCCTGATCCCGGGGAGACGCAGCAGGAGGAACTCGAGATGGGCCCGTTAGCCCGTCGCTGTGCTCAGTGCTGGGTCGTTCCCTGCCCGGCTGGTCCCGAGGCTCAGACCGTGGGGCTTCCTGCGGAGGGCCGGTCACGTGGCGCGGCTGCGGCTGCCCTGCCCTCGCACGGCCCCCATCACCGCGGTGTCCTGGCAGCTGTTGGGGGCCGTCGAGCTGTGGGAAGGGGCCTCGGCCCCTGAATCTAATCAGCGGATGCTGCTTGCAGGGGGTGTGTGTCATTGCCCTGTATCTGGCTGCGCTAAGGGGAGGGCAGGTTGTCACTGGGGGTGGGGGATGGGAGGGGGCTTTCCGGGTGCCCCTGGCTCCCCATTGCCCCGGGCAGGGGGGGTTTAGCCCCTGCTCTCCGTGCCGCCGTCACGCCCCGTGTTCCTGGCGCAGGTGCGAAGCGAACGTGACGATCGCCATCCAGACCAACAAGCCGATCCCAGACTGCGAGATCAAGAACCGGCCCAGCCTGCTGGTGGAGAAGATCAACCTCTTTGCCATGTTCGGCACCGGCATTTCCATGAGCACCTGGGTGTGGACCAAAGCCACCCTCCTCATCTGGAAGCGCACCTGGTGCAGGTGGGAGCAGCCCTCCCCCAGCCCGGAGTACTGGGGTCTCCTCTGAGCCCCAGCAGCTGAGGTTCAGCGGGGGGCACCGCATGCCCAAGGCCCCCAGACACAGTCCAGCCCAGGTCCGTCGCTGTCCTTATCCGGCAGCTGCCTGGTGGCCCCGGGGCGAGGAATTCAGTGGGTCTCGGCTGGTTCCTAGGGGGCGGGGGGCTTCCCAGCAGAGAGGCACAGAGTGGCATGGATCAGAAGCTGAGCTGGGCAGGGTCAGGCCTAGTGACAGGAGCAGTGGTAGCTGGGCCTAGTGGTCGGGGCGGTGGCAACCGGGCCAGGCACTGGAGACAAAGGTTGGAGTCACGAGTCAAGAGCAGCTTTGGAACAAAGCAGGGGCGGGGCCGGGAAGGAGGCTGGTGTCAGAGCAGGGCTGGAGCAGGCCGGGAAGGAGGCTGGAGTCGTGGCAGGGACAGGAACGGGGCTGGAGTCGGGGCCGGGAACTGGGCTGGAGTTGGGGCAGGGGCAGGGCCAGGAACGGGGCTGGAGTCGGGGCGGGGCTGGATCGAGGGTCCCCAGACCTGCTCCTGGCTCGTGGATTGGCTGGAGCCAAGCGCAGGACGGACCCATCGCCAGCTGTGGCTTCCCCAGGCTGGTTCAGGGATGGCTCCTCGGCTCCTCGCCTGGAGGCTGAATTCCCTGGGCCCCCCCGGCTCGGGAGCGACACACGTCTGGGGGGTGGGGGAGCTGCAGCCGGCGCCGCCTGCCCCGTACCCGGCTGTGGCTCCGTCGGGGCGTCGGTCTCAGGCTGCCCCTCCAGCCCCGGATGCCCATGACAGAGGTGGGGGAGGGGAAGGGATTCCTCCCTCCGGAGCAGGGGGCTGAGACCCCCGCCTGGCTGCGTGGGGAGCCGTGTGGCGCCGCCAAGAAGGGGCAGATCCCGGAGTTAGGGGGTGCGGGGGGGGGGGCTGGTGTGAGTTCAGCCCACAGCTGCAGGGGGGCTGCCGCCGAGGGGGGGGCGCCTGGAGGGGTGATCCCGGGGGTGGGGCCCGGGGCCCGAGTCTCCTTGACACTGACGCCCCCGGCCACCGTGGTGGGAAGGGCCCTGGTGCCCGCGTGTTACCGTCCGTGTGTCCGTGCCCCGGCCGTGGTGCAGGGAGGGGGAATCGGGGGAAGGAGCGGGACACCCCGTCCTTGGGGCTGGGAGGATGGAGGGTTCCCTCGGTAACCAACAAACTGGCTTCCTGGCTCAGCGGGAGAGGGGTGGAGGGGGCAGCCCAGGAGCGCTCCTCAGCCCCACTGGAGAGGGTCCGTGCCCTGCCCCCCCCCCGGCCGAGCCAGCCCCCCCCCCGGCCGAGCCAGCCCCCCGACCCCGTTCCCTCCCCCCAGGCTGACCGGCCAGAGCGACGACGAGCCCAAGAGGATCAGGAAAAGCAGGATGATCGCCAAGGCCTTCTCCAAGCGGAAGGAGCTGCTGCGCAACCCGGAGCAGGAGGTGTCCTTCAGCATGCGCACCGTCTCGCACGACGGGCCCGTGGGTACGGCCGGGGGGGAGGGGACCCTGGGGGCTTCGCACGACGGGCCCGTGGGTACGGCCGGGGGGGGAACCCTGGGGGCTTCGCACGACGGGCCCGTGGGTACGGCCGGGGGGGAGGGGACCCTGGGGGCTTCGCACGACGGGCCCGTGGGTACGTCCGGGGGGGGAACCCTGGGGGCGTCGCACGACGGGCCCGTGGGTACGGCCGGGGGGGAGGGGACCCTGGGGGCTTCGCACGACGGGCCCGTGGGTACGGCCGGGGGGGAGGGACCCCTGGGGGCTTCGCACGACGGGCCCGTGGGTACGTCCGGGGGGGGGGGAACCATGGGGGCTTCGCACGACGGGCCCGTGGGTACGGCCGGGGGGGAACCCTGGGGGCTTCGCACGACGGGCCCGTGGGTACGGCCGGGGGCGGGGGAACCATGGGGGCTTCGCACGACGGGCCCGTGGGTACGTCCAGGGGCGGGGGAACCATGGGGGCTTCGCACGACGGGCCCGTGGGTACGTCCAGGGGCGGGGGAACCATGGGGGCTTCGCACGACGGGCCCGTGGGTACGGCCGGGGGGGAACCCTGGGGGCTTCGCACGACGGGCCCGTGGGTACGGCCGGGGGCGGGGGAACCATGGGGGCTTCGCACGACGGGCCCGTGGGTACGTCCAGGGGCGGGGGAACCATGGGGGCTTCGCACGACGGGCCCGTGGGTACGTCCCGGGGGGGAGGGAACCATGGGGGCTTCGCACGACGGGCCCGTGGGTACGGCCGGGGGGGAGGGGACCCTGGGGGCTTCGCACGACGGGCCCGTGGGTACGTCCGGGGGGGGGGGAACCATGGGGGCTTCGCACGACGGGCCCGTGGGTACGGCGGGGGGGGAACCCTGGGGGCTTCGCACGACGGGCCCGTGGGTACGGCCGGGGGGGGGGGAACCATGGGGGCTTCGCACGACGGGCCCGTGGGTACGTCCAGGGGCGGGGGAACCATGGGGGCTTCGCACGACGGGCCCGTGGGTACGTCCAGGGGCGGGGGAACCATGGGGGCTTCGCACGACGGGCCCGTGGGTACGGCCGGGGGGGAACCCTGGGGGCTTCGCACGACGGGCCCGTGGGTACGGCCGGGGGCGGGGGAACCATGGGGGCTTCGCACGACGGGCCCGTGGGTACGTCCAGGGGCGGGGGAACCATGGGGGCTTCGCACGACGGGCCCGTGGGTACGTCCCGGGGGGGAGGGAACCATGGGGGCTTCGCACGACGGGCCCGTGGGTACGTTGTGGGGGGGAACCATGGGGGCTTCGCACGACAGGCCTGTGGGTACGTCCGGGGGCGGGGGAACCATGGGGCTTCGCACGACGGGCCCGTGGGTACGTTGTGGGGGGGAACCATGGGGGCTTCGCACGACAGGCCTGAGGGTACGTCCGGGGGCGGGGGAACCATGGGCGATTCGCACGACGGGCCCGTGGGTACGTTGTGGGGGGGAACCATGGGGGCTTCGCACGACAGGCCTGTGGGTACGTCCGGGGGCGGGGGACCCATGGGGCTTCGCACGACGGGCCCGTGGGTACGTCCAGGGGCGGGGGAACCATGGGGGCTTCGCACGACGGGCCCGTGGGTACGTCCGGGGGCGGGGGAACCATGGGGGCTTCGCACGACGGGCCCGTGGGTACGTCCGGGGGCGGGGGAACCATGGGGGCTTCGCACGACGGGCCCGTGGGTACGTCCAGGGGCGGGGGAACCATGGGGGCTTCGCACGACGGGCCCGTGGGTACGTCCGGGGGCGGGGGAACCATGGGGGCTTCGCACGACGGGCCCGTGGGTACGTCCCGGGGGGGAGGGAACCATGGGGGCTTCGCACGACGGGCCCGTGGGTACGTCCCGGGGGGGAGGGAACCATGGGGGCTTCGCACACCACTACCCTGGTGCTAGGCCCCCTCTTCGGTGGCAGGTTTGCGGCCCCCACTTGGGCGGGGGGGGGGGGGAAACGCTTCTGTGGTCCGAGGTTTGTTGTGGGGCACGTGGGCCATGGCTCTCAGCAAGGCACCTCCCTCCGCCCTCACTAGGGGGCGCTGCTGAGAGCAGCTGCCGCAGGGTCAGACCGGCCCGTAACGCCCCCACTGACCGCGCCCATCGCGCCGCCTTGTTGTGAAGTGTTTGGCTGCATCCCTGCGCTCCTGAAAGGGGCCAGCAACGAGCCCATCAGAACGGCCGGACTGGCCCAGACCAATGGTCCATCTAGCCCAGTATCGTGTCGTCCGACGGTGGCTGGTCCCAGGCGCTGGGAGGCAACCACTGAGTGGTCCGTCCCCTCTCGTCCGGTCCCAGCGTCTGGCAGACAGAGGCCCGGGACGCCCAGAGCCTGGGGTTGCATCCCTGACCGCTCGGCTAAAAGCCATTGATGGCCCTCGCCCTAGAGCCTAGAGCGTCTCTCAAACTGGGGGCCAGGAGCTCCACGGGCCCCACTGATCGACTCCTCCTGCTCCCTCCGGCGCGCCGGGGAACAGCTGTTCAGCAGCGGGCGGCAGGCCCGGGGGGAGGCAGGGACAGGGTGCGCTCGGGGGAGGGGCAGGAGGAGGAGGGGCAGGGGTGGACTGGGGGCAGGGCCTGGGGCTGAGCCTTGGGGTCCACGTCCGCAGGTGGTTACCGTTTGAGAACCGCTGTCCTGGAGCAGCATCCCGCCCCCAGGCCAGGGAGCCGGCAAGCGGCAGGATTTACTTACGCATTAAAAGCGTCGTCAGAAAAGTGACCGACGTAGAAATGGCCCCGCCCTGCCCCACGGATCTGCTCCTTGGACCCAGTTCCCTCCTGGCGTAACTCCGTGACTCCAAGGAAGTTACCGCAGGGGGCGAACGTCTCTGCCTAGCTAACGTGTGCGGCCCACGTTGCTGTAGGCTCGGACGCGCCTCCGAGTCTTTAGTGGAATTACCCTCGCTCGTCCCTGAGAGGGCAGGGCTCCTACCCCCTTCGGGCAGAAGGGAAACTGAGGCAGCAGGAGGTGAAGTGACTTGCCCGTGGTCACTGTAGAAGTCTGTGGCAGAGCAGGGACTTGGACCCAGATGTGCCCTAACCACTGGCTCATCCTGCCTGTCTGTGTACAGCAGGGGTGTTGCGAAACTGTCTGGAGGGCCGGGTAGGGAGGCCGTGCAGACGCATCTCAGGCCGACTTCTGGCCCGTTTGGCCCCCGCTTAGTGATGTAAAAGCCGGCCAAAGACCCTCTGGGCTCTCAGGCCCTAGGCAGCTGGAAAACGCATCCTCACTGCTCTGCGGGGCCATTCGCACAGGCTCCAGCCTCGGGGTGGGAATGGGAGGGCGTCCTGGTCGCCCCAGGAACGCAGGGCGTTGGCTCCGGAACAGGCTGCTGGTGGGGTCAGCCAGGGAGGGAGATTGGGGTGAATCAGTGAAGATCCCCCCCCGTACCCCACTCAGGCTGCGGGATTCCCCCCTCTGCTGAGCGGGCGGTAAGGATCTTCTCTGTGGCTTCCGTCCCAGCTGGCCTGGCGTTCGACATCAACGAGCCCTCAGCTGACGTCTCCTCGGCCTGGGCCCAGCACGTCACCAAGATGGTGGCCAGGAGAGGGGCCATCCTGCCGCAGGACGTCTCCGTCACGCCCGTGGCGACACCCGGTGAGTCCCGGGGAAAGCGAGGGGTGGTGCGGGAGACGGGCAGGCCATGAGGTCATGACACCGCGCGCGTCTGCACAAGGTCATGTGTGTCCCAGGAGCACCTAGCGGTTTCCGTTGAGATCAGGGCCCCTGGGTGGCGGGTGCTGCTCAGCCCCACAGCGAGAGACCAGGCCTGCAATCTAGCTTCTGGCAGTTGGGAAACGGAGGCCGAAAGATGAAGGTCCACAGAGCCAGCAATCAAATGCAGGACCCCTGCGTCCCAGTGCCTCAGCCACAAGGCCAGCTTGGCTCGCCCCTTCTCGACGGGAAGCACTGGACTGGGAATCAGGAGACTTTGGTTTTCCTCCTCGCCCTGATGCTAACCTGGTGCATGACCTGGGGCAAGTCACTTCTCCACGCTGGGCCTGCATTTCCCCACCTGTAAAACGAGGGCGGTGATATCCGCCCCCCCCTCTGGGGGCTGTGAGACCGGGGATGCAAGGGATACGAGAGGGATTGCACCACAGCCATGGAAATGCAGCCACTTCTGGGGTGGAAGGTGGCACCCGTTCAGCAGGCTCACAGTGCAGCGAAGGCGATTGCTGTGTGGATCCAGGGGAGATGTAATTCTGTGAATTGGAATTTGGCAGAGACGCTAGGAATTGTAATAACCCAGGGTTAAAAATCCCACCTGACGTCCCAAACAACCTCTGCTCAGGGGAGGGGCAGGGCTGGCAGCGCAGGGAAGGGAGGCGAGTCAGGACTGAGGGGTACCGGCAGAGCTGTGTGTGGTGGGAAGCCCAGGGCTGGGTCGGGGGGGCTGCGGGTCGGGATTGAGGAGCGTGGGGAGAAGCCCAGGGCTGGGGCAGCGGGGGCTGCGGGTCGGGATTGAGGAGCGTGGGGAGAAGCCCAGGGCTGGGGGAGCCGGGGGCTGCGGGTCAGGAGTGAGGAGCACGGGGAGAAGCCCAGGGCTGGGGCAGCGGGGGCTGCGGGTCGGGAGTGAGGAGCGTGGGGAGAAGCCCAGGGCGGGGGCTGCGGGTCGGGAGTGAGGAGCGTGGGGAGAAGCCCAGGGCTGGGGCAGCGGGGGCTGCGGGTCGGGATTGAGGAGCGCGGGGAGAAGCCCAGGGCTGGGGTAGCCGGGGGCTGCAGGTCGGGAGTGAGGAGCGTGGGGAGAAGCCCAGGGCTGGGGTAGCCGGGGGCTGCGGGTCGGGATTGAGGAGCGTGGGGAGAGGCCCAGGGCTGGGGTAGCCGGGGGCTGCAGGTCGGGAGTGAGGAGCGTGGGGAGAAGCCCAGGGCTGGGGCAGCGGGGGCTGCGGGTCGGGAGTGAGGAGCGTGGGGAGAAGCCCAGGGCTGGGGCAGCGGGGGCTGCGGGTCGGGAGTGAGGAGCGCGGGGAGAAGCCCAGGGCTGGGGCAGCGGGGGCTGCGGGTCGGGATTGAGGAGCGTGGGGAGAAGCCCAGGGCTGGGGGAGCGGGGGCTGCGGGTCGGGATTGAGGAGCGTGAGGAGAAGCCCAGGGCTGGGGCAGCGGGGGCTGCGGGTCGGGATTGAGGAGCCTGGGGAGAAGCCCACGGCTGGGGCAGCGGGGGCTGCGGGTCGGGAGTGAGGAGCGTGGGGAGAAGCCCAGGGCTGGGGCAGCGGGGGCTGCGGGTCGGGATTGAGGAGCGTGGGGAGAAGCCCAGGGCTGGGGTAGCCGGGGGCTGCGGGTCAGGAGTGAGGAGCGCGGGGTGAAGCCCAGGGCTGGAGCAGCGGGGGCTGCGGGTCGGGATTGAGGAGCGTGGGGAGAAGCCCAGGGCTGGGGCAGCGGGGGCTGCGGGTCTGGATTGAGGAGCGTGGGGAGAGGCCCAGGGCTGGGGTAGCCGGGGCTGCGGGTCGGGATTGAGGAGCGCGGGGAGAAGCCCAGGGCTGGGGTAGCCGGGGGCTGCGGGTCGGGAGTGAGGAGCGTGGGGAGAAGCCCAGGGCTGGGGCAGCGGGGGCTGCGGGTCGGGATTGAGGAGCGTGGGGAGAGGCCCAGGGCTGGGGCAGCCGGGGGCTGCGGGTCCGGATTGAGGAGCGCGGGGAGAAGCCCAGGGCTGGGGCAGCGGGGGCTGCAGGTCGGGAGTGAGGAGTGCAGGGAGAAGCCCAGGGCTGGGGTAGCCGGGGGCTGCGGCTCGGGAGTGAGGAGCGTGGGGAGAGGCCCAGGGCTGGGGCAGCGGGGGCTGCGGGTCGGGAGTGAGGAGCGTGGGGAGAAGCCCAGGGCCTGGGCAGCGGGGGCTGCGGGTCGGGATTGAGGAGCGTGGGAAGAGGCCCAGGGATGGGGGAGCCGGGGGCTGCGGGTCGGGAGTGAGGAGCGTGGGGAGAAGCCCAGGGCTGGGGCAGCGGGGGCTGCGGGTCGGGAGTGAGGAGCGTGGGGAGAAGCCCAGGGCCTGGGCAGCGGGGGCTGCGGGTCGGGATTGAGGAGCGTGGGAAGAGGCCCAGGGATGGGGGAGCCGGGGGCTGCGGGTCGGGAGTGAGGAGCGTGGGGAGAAGCCCAGGGCCTGGGCAGCGGGGGCTGCGGGTCGGGATTGAGGGCATGGGCAGACGGGACCAGTAAGGAGCAGGGGTTGGGGTTTAGGGCCGTTGGCAGGCCTGGGGCAGCCGGGAATCTCTGGGCTGGGACGGGTGCAGCGGCAGAGCTGGGTGAGGACACGGATCCATCACACTTGCTCACGCTGTGCCCGCACTCGGGTCTGTCTCCTGCCGTCCCGGTCGCTGAGTTTCCCGCAGGGGGTTTAACAGCGAACCCGCCTGGGAAGGCCCCGCTCACCCCGTCTCCCCTCTCTCGCGCCCGCAGTGCCGCCGGACGAAAGGGCGAACCTGTGGGTGGTGGACGCCGAGATCTCGCCCGAGCTGGAGAAGAGAGCCAGCCGCAAGAAGAGGAGGAGGAGGAAGAAGAAGGAGGTCTGCCCCCTGGGGCCTGCGCTCTGCGACGTGGGCTCCTTCCCCCCGCCGGCCCGCAGCGCCGTCCCTCGCCTGCCCAAGCTGCCACGGCAGAAGTGCCTGGTCGCCAACCCCAGGGAGTCTCAGCTTGGGGAAGAGGTGCCGCCCCCAGGCTCCTACCCCGGCCTGAGGTTCAGCTTCTCCCAGCACGAAGGCCTCTTCCCCCAGGAGAACCCTGCCAGGTCCAGGAAACACGCCGCCTTCCATCTGGTCAGCAACCCCTTCTGCCCCGAGACCGGGCCCCAGGAAGAGCTGGCCCTCGAGGGCAGCGTGAGGGGCTTCCTGGCCCGCCAGCAGCACAACGGCTCGTTCCGGCTCCCCGCCGCGGGCCTGGATCCCGGCGCCCTGCCCGGCGGGAGCGTCCCCTGCGGGCCGAGGACTCATGGCAGGAGGGCAGGCTTCACCCCCATCCACTCCCAGACAAACCTCATGGATGCCGAGCTGCTGGAGGCCGATTCAGACTTTTAGGCCAGGAGGGACCCAGACCCTTTCGGTGCCTGGATAAGCCCTGGAGATCACCTCGTCGGGGACAGGCTGTGGAGGAGCCTGCAGATCCCCCCGCGTACAGACGTGGGTTTAAAGCTCCACTCCAGGTTCCGGCCAGGGATGGTTTTCGCTCAGAGGCAGGTTCTTCTCTGCTGCAAACCTTGATGCTTCCTCAGCAGCTTGTGGCAGCTTTTGAACTCCTGGGTATCCTGGGCCCCTCCCTGCCAATCTTCCCACCCGAGACGTTCGGCCTCGTCCTGCCCGCAGGAGGGAGCCAGCCCTCGTCTCGGCTGGTTGAACGGCAGCTGGACGGGGCCTGCCAGGGATTATTTATTGCTCCGCGGGTGACGGAAACAAAACCGAACGGACGTTTGCTGGTGATGCCCCCAGAGGCCGGGCTCCTGCGGGGCTTGTGGGATGGAGCCAGGATGTCCCAGATGGCGTCGTGGATTGTTCCCTTCTTCACTCCGCTGCATGGAGCTTTTTGAGGACTCCTCCACCGGCAGCTCTGCCCCAGCTGGGTGCAGCGTTCGCTCCCCGATCTTTGGCCTGGGGGTGGGGATGAGCCTTGGAGAAGGTGAGAAACGTCCCTTGATGGCCTGGTGTCAGGGAGGCTGGGGGGGTCTATACGGAGAGGAGCCTCTCCGAGAGCAGAGAGAAGATCCCGGTGGATTCCTTATCCCAGGAGCGTCCAGCTGTCCCGTGAACCACACCAGGGGCTGCAAGGAAGGGGCTGGCGGCTCTGAGCCATGGCAGCCGTAATAGACGGCCGGAGGGTTTAGTTAGGGGTCTGTTTATTAACTTCTCGGAAGCACTGGGGCCGCGTCGCTCCCGGATCTTCGCCCATTGCCAGGAGAGGTGGAGACTTTGTACAGAGAGGGGCGGCGTGTGTAACACGTTGTCACCAGGATCAACCTCAGTGACTCAGCCAATCAGCACAACCCTCCTTGGGCCGCATCCCTGGGGCCGGGGACACGTTACCCAGAACCAGAGGCCTGGGCCAGACTTGTGCTGAACGGGAGCTGCTGGAGGGCAAGGAGTCCAGCTTGTAGGGCTCCATGTGGCTCTCACGAAGCATTGCATGCTGGGATTTGTAGTCCCCGTTTGCTCTCTCTCTATTGACACCCCTGTTGGGGATCCTCCTGACTTACTAGACGGGGACCAGTTCAAAACAAGCCCACGCTCGGCCTTCCCCTTTGAAGGCTCCATCCCCGTGTGCGGAGGAAGCTAACTGGGCCCCTAGATGCTACATAGTGGGTTTACATATTTCCGTTGTGTTACTGGTTTTTTAATGTATCTGTCTAATACACAGAGACGTTTACTAGGGCTGAGGGCCGTAACAGGGATGTCCCAGCTGGAAATCCCTGACAGCAGCGCGTCATGTCGCCTGCCTTCGGCCCGGAGCTTGTTTACTGTGCTTTTCGCTGTGGAATATAAAACATTAATGCTCTTCCCACACCCAAAATGTGCCTCGTTCTAAGCCGGGGCTCCCCGTTCTGCCAGTGGAGTCACTCCGGATTGAAAAGGACGTAACCGAGAACCGCAGGAGGCCCCTCATCTGTATCAGAGCCGCGCGCTCGGGTTCCCTTTCACAAAGGCGCAGTCTCAGAGGATGTATTCTTGCTGGAGGGGAGGCGTTATTCCTCCTGTGTCCCAGCATCCCAAGTGGTAGGGAAGTGGCTTTCGATTGGCTGACGGTGATAGCCGAGAGCAGCCGTGTTGGCGTTTCCCGTTCAGCGCTGAAGCGAGAAGGGCTGTGTGGGAGGGGGCGTGTTCCCCACACTGGGGCCGTGTAAAGGGCAAATAAAACTTCTTTTCTGGTGCACTTGCGCCCTCAGAATCTGCCAGGTGGTTGGAATCCCCTTTTGCTCAAGAGTTGGTGGTTAAATGGGTCGTGTGTCATGGCTTTTTTCGCTTAAGGGGCGGAGTCTTTCATGTGCAAGCCCCGCCCCATCTGACTGTTTTGTGTAAGGGGCGGAGACTCAAGGGCTAACCCCGCCCCTCAGGTGAAGGGGTGGAGACTTGCTGGTACTAGCCCCTCCCCTTGGTTGTTGATCTCCTGGGGTCAGGGGAGCTATTCCAGCCACAGCTAAAAAAGCAGCTCGACCTTTGACCCAGAACTCAAAGCTGGAACTTCCCAGGGGTTTAAAAAGTCCGGCTGCCACGACCAGCTCATTTTCCATGTTCACGAGCAGCCGGGTTCCAGCTGGCAACGCCCCAGGCCCAGGCGGAAGTCTCTCCTCATGGCATTTCTAGGCGTGCAGGGAGCCTCTTCCCACGGGAGGGGCTGAGCTGAAACGTTGGGCTGAAGATGTAGTTTGCAGGGGCGGGTCTGGACCCAGGGTTCCAGTTTGGCCCATTGTAGGGAGAGGGCCAGCCAAGCCCATTCTAGCCAGATCTGAACTCCCGCAAAGTTCAGGGGGGGATTGGGGCTGGCGTGTTCTCATTCAGTCCTGACAAGACTCCCAGCCTGGCTCTGCCGGTGCAAGAGGCTTGGAGAAGCATCGAAGTGTCGTTGGTTTCTCCTGACACTAATTATCTCACTGAGGGCTCCGCACTGCAAAGGGCCCAGTATACAGAGGCTGGCGCATGCTGCTGAGTGGGTCCCTCCAAATAATATAATGCCCAGGAAAAATGCTGCGGCTTTAAGCTGGAATTAAGGTGGTAAATGATTCCATAAGAACGTAGGAATTCTGGATCCTAGGACGACCGGTTCAGACCGCAGGTGTCTCTAGTTCGGTATCTTGTCTCCCACGGTGGCCCATACCAAATGCTTTGGAAGAAGGTGTAAGACTCCTCCTAGTGTCAATTATAGAATAATGCGGTTTCTTCCCAGACCCTGGCAGTGTTAAGCCGACTAAACCCTAAGGCATGAGGTTTCATACCCTCTCTAACATGTTTTATATCTGTCGGTGTTTCTTATTCATGTAAATGTCTAAACTTTTGTTGAATCCTGCTAACTCCTGGTCTCAGTGATATCCAATGGCAGCAAGTTCCACAGTTTAACTTTTCTGTCTAAAAGAAAAAAACTGCTTTTATCAGTATTAAATTTGCTATGTTTCAATTTAATTGTCTGTTCCCTTATTGGTACATAATGAAAAATAACCCAGCACCGCCAGCTGGATAGAAGCTTGGTAGCTTTTGCTTAAAAGACCCCAAAGTTATAAAGCCCAGAAATCCAATCCAGAATTGCATGTGAATGGGCATTCCCATTTTAAATCAGGCAACATTTCAATGGTGTAAAAATGAGCTTTTCTAAAGCCTAAGGCCAGTAGACTGTCTGCCCAATTTAAAAAAAAAAACTTCAGTGAAAACAATTGGTTTTTTTAATGCACAAACATTCACCTGTAGCATTTGGGAACCCAAAGCACAGAAAATCTCTGAGTGAAACTGCCTCCTACCAAAATGAAACTGACCTCAGGAATTTTTCATCATCTGAATCACGAGTCATGCAAAAATAAAATGAAGATCAAGAAGAGTGACAAACTGGATTTAAAGCGGGAGTTAATATCCGAGGTGGAGAGAGAACGTTGACAGAGTTAAACATTGGCACTGCACAGGTGAGATCACCCAAACAGCCTCTACATCACTGACCCCAGAACACCCTGAAACCAGGAGACAGGCCTATCTCCTAGCAATGCACATCAGTCAGTGTAAATGGATCTAAGTGGATTATTTTACTCCTGTTCATAAGCCAATTGGGCACTCTACTTAAAGTCCTGGTGTTAATTCAGATTATTTTTTACATTAATTTTTTTAACTCCCCTTCAACATTATGTCCTGATTTCATAAAACTTCTAAAAATATTTATAAGGGATTTTTCTGCTCCCTTGTTGAAATTTACAAAGGCGGTTACTGCAAGGGAAAAATTGGCCAGCCGACTAGCCAGGGAAATTGACCCTAAATCAAATGCTGCTGAATACACAAAGGAAACCAGATTGGAAAAAGAGAATTTTCTTTGCTACTTTCTGCTCCTGCAAGCTCAGGTATTTCTTATAACTCATTGTTATTTGTATTATGATAATGCCCAGGACGCTGATCCCATCTCTCTAGGTACTGCACAAACCCAGAACAAAAAGACGGTTCCCGCCGCAAAGAATTTACTTTAAACAAGAGACGACAGATGGATACAGAGAGGTGTGAGAGGACAAGGAAGCCATGAGACAATATTGATCAGCAGCGGTCTCCACACGTCAGCTGCCTAATCATTGTCGCGTTTCTGTGTAGGCATCATGGCAAAGGAGAGTTTTAAGGGATTTGAAGGAGGACGATGAATAACAGGGACGAAGTATTTTCAGGCGGACGGTGTCCCTTTTAAACTGGCTTCATCAAACTCCACCTGCCTCTAGAACGCAGGGAAAAAACCGGTTGTTACCCTCCCGTTTCTCCAGGCCAGGACCTGTCAGCCTGATGCATATAGACTAGAGAGGTGCATGGGGAATCCCCAGTTCTGTTAGCTCGTTTGCAGGAGCGCAGCAAATCTGTCTCGGGGGAGCTGATTGCTTCCTTCACTTTCAATAGTTCATTCAAGAGCGTTTTTCTCCAAGCGGTGGGGGGAGCGCAGCGCAAGCCTGAGTGTACGGGCTGGGCCTGGGATGAAGAATTGTCCCCCTTGGCAAGAACCAGGGATCCTTGCAGCCTCGGCTGCCTGGAGGAGTCAGTGCTGCAGCAGAGGAGGGACGGGGACCATGCGTTGCAATGGCAACATGCCTGAGGGTAGAGCAGATGCCCTGGCCAGCCCTGCTGCTGTGTTACTGCTACGCAGCAGGGTTGGCTGGTGCCTGAGTTTGCGGGAGCTGGTTGGGGGCATCCAGGCTCGAACCCTGCTGAATATTCACCCCTCTGAGTTTGCCCATTGCTCTGCCTGCTCCCTGATGAGCTGCAGGGCGGCTCTGTCCTGTCCTGTGTACCAATGGGCCAGGTGATCCAGCATCTTGTCTCTGACTGGCCAGATGCTCCGGGGAAGGTGGGAAAATGCTCTTCTCTGAGGTGGTTTCGGGAGGCGGCGCCTTACTGGGGTCAGGGGGGAGAAGGGGGCACTGAAGAGAGATGGGATGAGAAGAAGCAGCGTTTTCCCTCCACCTGCCTTACCCCACCTGCGGCTCCAGCTGAGCTGGGTGGGTGGGGGAGAGCGCAGGGCTGGAATGGGGGGGCACAGATCAGAACTGAGGAGCAGCAGCAGAGTTGGGGGCAGGGCTGGGCTAGCAGGGGGCTGTGGGTCGGGATTGAGGGGCACCGGCAGAGCTGGGGGGGGGGCGGGGCAGGGCTGGGCTAGCAGGGGGCGGTGGGTCGGGATTGAGGGGCACCGGCAGAGCTGTGGGGGGCAGGGCAGGGCTGGGCTAGCAGGGGGCTGCGGGTCGGGAGTGAGGGGCACCGGCAGAGCTGGGGGGGGGCGGGGCAGGGCAGGGCTGGGCTAGCAGGGGGCTGTGGGTCGGAATTGAGGGGCACCGGCAGAGCTGAGTGCAGGGCTGGGCTAGCAGGGGGCTGCAGGTCGGGATTGAGGGGCACCGGCAGAGCTGTGGGGGGCGGGGCAGGGCTGGGCTAGCAGGGGGCTGCGGGTCGGGACTGAGGGGCACCGGCAGAGCTGAGTGCAGGGCTGGGCTAGCAGGGGGCTGCGGGTCGGGATTGAGGGGCACCGGCAGAGCTGAGTGCAGGGCTGGGCTAGCAGGGGGCTGCGGGTCGGGATTGAGGAGCACCGGCAGAGCTGAGTGCAGGGCTGGGCTAGCAGGGGGCTGTGGGTCAGGATTGAGGGGCACCGGCAGAGCTGTGGGGGGCAGGGCTGGGCTAGCAGGGGGCTGTGGGTCAGGATTGAGGGGCACCGGCAGAGCTGGGGGGGGCGGGGCAGGGCAGGGCTGGGCTAGCAGGGGGCTGTGGGTCAGGATTGAGGGGTATTACCGGAGCTGAGTGCACCTCCCTTCCTGTAACACTCAAGCCAGTAGCATCAACCCTTTAATTTTTGCTAAATTCACCCCATTTTTAAGTTAGGTCTTTCTGAAAGAGAGAGCAAAGACCCCCCCCCTCGCCTGCGCTCATTTGCAAGGGTGTCAGTGCCGCGGTCCAGCACCCGGTCTCCTGCATGGGGGTGCACAGCAGCCAGCGGGGCCAGCTCATGCTAAATATTCCCCAGGGGTTTATACAGCCGGGAGAGGGGAACAGCTGGGGCAGCCCTTTGCCACGAGATGGCGCCATGGGCCTGGCTGTCACCGATGACCATTGCAGCTCCCAGGTGGGCCCGGCGTAGGGCCTGTTCCCAGGGCAGCTTTGGGCACTGTGCTAGGCCGTGGGGTTTAGCAGAACAGTCTGTCCTGAGCTTGCTGGCTTGGCTCGAAGTGCCGGCCTGGTTATTACGGTCCTGCCAGGCAGGAGCAAATCTGCATTCCCATCACTGCAGCCATTGGCCCAGGGAGCCGACGGGGGAGACGCGTGTATTTTGGCAACTGCTGCAAAGTGCCTCTTTGTTTAGCTTGGGAGCGAGGCCGGCAGCTCCCGTCCCACCCCACAGCAGGCCCTCCAGGCCGGAGAAAACTTGTCAATATTTCCTGCTGCAAGCTGTGGCGTGGTGGCCTCTCTAGGCATGTTGGATGAATAGCAGCAGCCCGAGGGGCAGGGACAGTCCATTTAATTCCTGCTCGATCCCTGCTTCAAACCCAGGCTTGATGGAGGGAGGCTGATCGTTGTTCCCGCCGATAGTTGTTGGCCTTTGTGACAGGAGTTGCAGACCAGTTCCTAGGCAGACGGGTGTTTGCCGCTGAAACCCGCTGGCACCGATTATGCCTCGTTATTGGCAGCCTCCGCAGAGGGGCTAGGCACAGCTGGGGCTCTGGAGCCTGAATTCCCCTCTCACCCAACGGGCGAGTGTCTCCAGATCAGGGCTGAGGCACACGGTGGAAGCTGTCCCTGAGACACCAAGTGCGGTGCTGGTTTTGAATCCAGGACTTTGAGTTCCAGAGCTCCTCCCCTTTCCCAGTATTTCAGGAGTTCTCCTGAGTCTCTCCTTGCGGAATGATAAAATTCTAGCGAATCTGCCCCTGGAGGAGTGTCCTGTGTGTTACCTGCATCAGTGAGCTTTAGTATCTTGTGATATCAAGCACACGGGGGAGGTCGAGTTCAAGACCTTGTTAGCAGCAGTAGTTGGTGAACATTTATATTGAGGTAGCGCCTAGAAGATTCCAGCAGGTTGAGCCGCACTCTGCTGGGAGCTGTACAAGCATCTAACACATTTCAACACCTGCCCCAAAGAGCTCACATTCTGAAAGCCAAGATACAACAGGTGCATGAGACAAATACGTCTTCGGATTCCCATTCCAGTGGCCTTTCCCTGGGGACCGGCAGCCTGTCTTCTCTCTCCCAGTGAGCATTGTTTTAAATGCTGCCCTCTGCCACAGTATCCAGCCAAGACCTTCAACTTGATGCACTGCCTTTACTCCGCTCTTTGCTCCTGCTGCTGCTATTTAAATTGCTGTTCCTGTTGTCCTCTGAAACGGTCCTCGGAGTCTTCAGCCTTTGTTAGCAGGGGAAAGGCCCATGCAGATAGGGCAGAGTTTGCATCATGCTCTGAATTCGCTCAGGTTTGGTGTCTCATCCTAAGGAGCAATCAAGTGGAGAGTCCAGCCCTGAGAGCACACACCCCAGAGCCGTTTCTATGCCATGTTTTCCAGTCTGATTGTGAACGGTTTAGGGTGTTGGTGGATTTTCATGGCCATCTCAAGGGTGTTTGCTTAGGAAAAGGACATAAGAACGGCCACATTGGGTCAGACCAATGGTCCATCCAGCCCCGTATCCTGTCTTCCGACAGTGGCCAGTGCCAGATGCCCCAGAGGGAATGAACAGAACAGGGAATCAAGTGATCCCTCCCCTGTCGCCCATTCCCAGCTTCTGGCAAACAGAGGCCAGGGACACCATCCCTGCCCATCCTGGTTAATAGCCATTAATGGACCTGTCCTCCAGGAACTGATCTAGTTCTGGCATGTAGTAAGAAAGACCTTGGCGTAAACCAGATGAGGGATATTAATAGGCTGACCAGATGTCCCGTTTTGGGGGACTCTCTCTTATATAGGTGCCTATTACCCCTCCGCCCCCTGTCCCGTTGTTTCACAGTTGCTATGTGGTCACCCTGTATTAACCACTGGAACAATTTACTGGGTCGTGGTGGATTCTCCATCACTCAATACTTTCAAGTCCAGAGTGGCTGCTTTTCTAAACGCTCTGTTCTAGTTCCAACAGGAATTATTATTGGCCTGTGTTATGCATTAGGTCAGTCTCGTCCCTTCCGGCCTTAGAGTCTGTGGAAACCACAGATCGGGACGTGTTTGTGTGTCCCCAGTCCCTGGAGAAATGTGAGTCTGTTCCAGCCCTCAGCGGCAGGGCCTAACTTTTTAGCTTAAGCTACAGAGATTCGTGCTCCTAGCTCTGGAGATCTGTGGTGCTGGCCAAGATGGCGACCGTCACGTTGACACCTGGCGTTTGGTTCCTCGAGAACTAGTTGGATTTGGGTCTGGCAGGTGGGTTGCCTGCTCTGAAAGAAGCTTGAATGGTCTCATCCAGTGATGTGTGTGGGTGTCCTTGCCAGGCATTCACCAGCCAGGAGGCGCAGGGGTCAGGCTCACAGAGCAGCCCAGACATTGCCCTGGGCTTTTGTATGATCCAACCGAACTCCAGGAAGGCCGGTGGGATGAGTCCTTCTCTCTGCTCTCCGGTGTCTTCCTCGGTCTTCAGTGGAACTTTTCGGTGAAGCACAATTTGGGTGGGGGGAGCAGAAGGGAGGAGAGATGCTTGTGTCTGAGGTTGAGTCTGCAGCTCCGCTTTGCCCATCCTGTGCTGCAAAGGTTATTTTGGCTCCCTCCGCAACTGGGCTGTGTTCTCACAGGAAGCTTTGTACTGCTGGCGATCGCATTCCCAGCAACCCGGGGCTGAAAAATGGCAGAGCCTGCAGAGAAGATGAGTCCACAAAAATGATTCCAGGGCTGGAGAAAACGTCTCATCGTGAGCTCGATCTGTTTAATTCAGGGGTTCTCCAACTTCGCTGCCCTGCGACCCCCCTTCCGACAACAAAAATTACTACACAACCCTGGAGGCGGGAGGGAGACTGAAGCCTGAGCCCGCCCTAGTCCCACTGCCCTGGGGTGGGGCCAAACCCGAGCCCCACTGCCCTGGGGTGGGGCCAAACCCGAGCCCCACTGCCCTGGGGTGGGGCCAAACCCGAGCCCCACTGCCCTGGGGTGGGGCCAAACCCGAGCCCCACTGCCCTGGATGGGTGGGAGGGCCAAAGCCGAACCCCAGGGCTTCAGCCAGAGGCAGGAGGCCTGTAACCTGAGCCCCGCCGCCCAGGGCTGAAGCCCTCGGACTTTGGCCCTGGGCGGTGAGGCTCGGACTTTGGCCCCGGGCGGTGAGGCTCGGACTTTGGCCCCGGGCCTTAGCAAGTTTAAGACAACCCTGGCGACCCCATTAAAATGGGAGCCCGACCCACAGTTTGAGAACGGCTGGTTTCATTTAACAAAAAGAAGATGGAGAGATGATCTGATCCCTGTGTATCAGGACCTTCACGGGGAGAAATACCAGGTACTAAAAGGCTCTTCCATCTAGCGGAGAAAGAGAGAAGAAGAACCAATGGCTGGACACTGAAGCCACGCAAATTGCAGTTGGAAATCAGGCCCACGTTTTTAACAGCGAAGGCGATTAGCCATTGGAACAAACTACCCAGGGAAGCGGTGGATTCTCTTGATGTCTTCAGTTCAAGACTCGCTGCCTTTCTGGAAGACGTTTTATTCAAACACAAGTCATTGAGCTCAGTACGGGGGTGGGGGGAGAGGGGGATGACCGGGTGAAAGTCAATGGCCCATGTTACCACAGGAGGTCAGACTCGATGAGCGAATGTTCCCTTCTGGCCGTAGGAATCTGTGAACTTCCTGTCTTTAGATGCTGTCTGCCATCGTTTGCTGGCGAATGGCAATGACAATGACCTGTGGGTTTGGCATGCAGTGGGGAATGTGCCATGGTCTCTCTTTCTTAGGGTCTGCGGTGGTGTGTACAAACCCCACACAGAAGGGGTTAAGGAGCCTTTCTGGGACCGGCCGACACTGCCTCACCGCACCTGCTGTAGACCCTTCTCCAACGCTTGGACAAGGAGCTTAACAGGGAGCCAGATGGCAGAGAATGGGGAGACATGACCTATTCTACCCAATCCACTCTGCTCCTGACGGCAGAGTGTTTGCAATCACTGCCTCTCAAAGGCCCTGGGTTGGAACCTGATGGGGACAGAGGAGAGGACCTGGGTTCCACTGCCACCCACCGTTTTTGTGGAAGGGGCATAAACCTCTTTCCCCCCGCCCCCCCCCTTGGAGAGAAGGAGAGGTTGGAAACATTGTAAAGCCTGAGTCAAGGACCTGGAACCCCCAGAGGCAGCCCCATAGACAACAAAGGCCAAATAAGAGTGCATAGCTTTGCACATACAAATATTTGCATGCACGTTTCAAAACCTTAGCTCTGGCATGCAATAGTCAGACCGACACTGAAGAAACCCACATGTGGGATTAGATAGAGACAAAGGGTTAAATTAGCTTGGCTAAAAGATATATATGTGTTGCAGTCTGTGCAAAGTGCAGGTTCTTAGTGGTGGTGGGAAGGCCTTGAAAGATAGTCTGCTTGATTGGAAATACTGGACCTGGAAAGTGGTGGTAAGATTGGAAGGAAGTCTTGGAAGAAGAGGCCTCAATTATCAAGAATGGTTCTGACCAGTTTTAGCAAAGAAAAGGATTCAAGAAGTAGTGACCATGCTCATGTAGGTCCCGATGAATGAGGTACAAAAGGGTGGACTCTTAGAGGCTTCGTTACTAGTGGCTGCTGGTCCTGTTGGAGCTGCCCAACATGGGTTTGAGCATCCTGGGACTAGGCCTGTTATAATTACCTACAACTGCATGTTATTGGATGGATGTAATAATTGCATAGGCATTCAGGGCACATTTGCGGTGGCTGTATAAATACCATTCGGCCTTCGAATTTAATAAAGGAATTTACAGTTAAATTGGTGTTGTGATGGTACCCTATAATTCCAGCACCATCCTGGATACGTCAGTCCTGGCCAGTTGGTCCAGTATCAGACTTCCCGTTCCTGGGCAAGCTCAGAAAGAAGCCAGCCTATGGCCAACCACAAGCTCATCTAACTTTCAAGACCCGGCACCACCTGGCTTCAGGCCAGGACACGGAACAGGAGCTGGTTTCATGTCCCTGATGGCTGAGCTCCTGTCGGTGGGGAGAGGGGCAGCCGTCCGGTCTCAGCCCCCTGGGCCCCTGCACGTTCCACACTGCGGGCCAGGAGCTTCCACTGGCTCCCCCAGGAGGTGGCAGGGTCCAGGGGAAGGCGCTGAAACGGTTTGAGTCCTTCCGGGAGGGACGCCCCCAAAGAGCAGTGATGGGAAACTGCCCCTCCCCCCCCGGCCCCTCGCTCGTGGGGCTCCACCAGGGTCAGTTCCTGCTCCGGCCCTTTTCAACATCTACCACATCTGCCATTCACCACCGGGCCAAAGGGGCCAGACGACATGGACTCCAGTGCCAGCAACATGCCGAGGACACACAGCCCTGCCTGTGCTTCACCGCATCCGACCGCACCACGGCCACCAGGTCGGCCCAGTGCTTGGATGAGATCAGCTCTTGGATGAAGCTGAACCCGAGCACAGCAGAGGTGATCCTGGTGGACAGGGAAAGTATTTTTAAGAAGTTGCAGCTGTGGCACAACCTTTGTTGTTGAAGATACACACCCACAGCCGGTGAATTCAGTGTGTAGTCTAGGCGTACTCTTGGATTCCCCACTGATGCTGAGCTCTCACGTCACAGCATCTGTGAGGAACCCTTTCTGCCATCTCCACTTGGCTGGGAGCCTCCATCCCATCCTGGCAGATAAAGACCTGGCCTCAGTTATTCCTGCCTTTGTCACTTCTCAGCTGGACGACAGCAATGCGATTTACCTGGGGATGAAAACCTTCCGCACTTAGGAAAGTCCAGCTGGTACAAAACACGGCCATGAGTCTCCTCGGTAAAAAAGGCGACTGCAACACATCTCACCTGTGGAAGCAGGGAAAGTTTTAATAAGAATTTGAAGGGAATTTTAATGCGTGTTAGTTAGTTAGCAAAAGTTAGGCCATACTGTAACCCTAATGACGTAAAACTTGTAAAAGCAAAGATAGTGCAAGGCAACAGAACAAAAACTGTGTACAAAGTTATTACGACCTTGCAATTACTAACCAAAATGCAGGCTTGCTTTTCTTAAAAGTAAAACAAATAAAATAAGCCTTTATGCTATTGTAGTGGGCCGGTGTGGCTCCCCTCCTCCCCTCAGAGGGTTGAGCCCCGGACACAGGAAGGGGCGGGGCTACAGCAGGGTGAGCCCGCCCCTCAGAGGGTCAGGCGGCGACCCGGAAGAATAAAAGCCGGGCCTCCCAGCTCAGTCAGCTCTCAGCCACCGGGGAGAGCAGACCTGCCTGAGGGAGCTCCTACCGGAGGAACCACTGGAGCCCCGAGCGACTGCCTGGACTGGACGGAGAGCACCCTACCTCGCTCCTGGGAAGACCAGCCGGAACTCCCCCGCGCCACCTACGACGAGGAGCCCGGGGGAACGCCCCAGCTGCCATGCTGTTACCCCGAGGAGCCCCCGGGGCAGGATTGGCTGGACTTCCCTAAGGACCTACCAGACCTACCCCCCAGCCCGGGTTGGGACGAGCCCATGCAGTGGGACTTCCCGGGGCGAGACGCCGTGGACCAGGTAGGCCAAGAGGGGGATAGTGGAAGTGGCCCGGGGGCAGCTGACCTCAGTCAGGCTGCTGACCAGACTGAACCCATGTCAGTGTGTTGCGGTCAGGATCCCCACTGACCGGCAGCGGTGAGGACCGCTGCCTAGGGCCCCGGGCCGGGACACAGTGGAGTGGGTGGGCCTGTGTCCCCCCCTGCCACCCCACTCACGGGTGGCAGTCGTCCCCCTCTACCTACTGGCTCAGCCTGCCGCAAAAGGCCTGAGCCCCTGTACTGCTTGCTACTGGCTCAGCCTGCTACCAAAGGCCTGAGCCCCTGTACTGCTTGCTACTGGCTCAGCCTGCCACAAGAGGCCTGAGCCCCTGTACTGCTTGCTACTGGCTCAGCCTGCCACAAGAGGCCTGAGCCCCTGTACTGCTTGCTACTGGCTCAGCCTGCCACAAGAGGCCTGAGCCCCTGTACTGTTGTTACTGGCTCAGCCTGCCACAAAAGGCCTGAGCCCCTGTACTGTTTGCTACTGGCTCAGCCTGCCACAAGAGGCCTGAGCCCCTGTACTGTTTGCTACTGGCTCAGCCTGCCACAAGAGGCCTGAGCCCCTGTACTGCTTGCTACTGGCTCAGCCTGCCACAAGAGGCCTGAGCCCCTGTACTGCTTGCTACTGGCTCAGCCTGCTACCCAAGGCCTGAGCCCCTGTACTGTTTGCTACTGGCTCAGCCTGCCACAAGAGGCCTGAGCCCCTGTACTGCTTGCTACTGGCTCAGCCTGCTACCCAAGGCCTGAGCCCCTGTACTGTTTGTTACTGGCTCAGCCTGCCACAAGAGGCCTGAGCCCCTGTACTGTTTGCTACTGGCTCAGCCTGCTACCCAAGGCCTGAGCCCCTGTACTGTTTGTTACTGGCTCAGCCTGCTACCCAAGGCCTGAGCCCCTGTACTGTTTGTTACTGGCTCAGCCTGCTACCAAAGGCCTGAGACCTATTTAGACTGTTTGTCGCCCAGCCCCTGCACCAGGGGGCCTGGGCCTGTCCTAGCCTTAAAGAGACAGGACAGAACCCCCGTGAGACAAGCAGGCCGGTGTGGCTCCCCTCCTCCCCTCAGAGGGTTGAGCCCCGGACCCGCCTGTTACAAGTGGTACCTGACCAAGGACCGTGATCCCTTGCCCCTGTGAGAAGGGGCCGGTGAGAGGGCGGCGGACCGCCCCTCTTAGCCAGGAAGATGGAGACTGACCGGCTGTTCCAGCTGCTGGTGGAAAGCCAGGAGCGGCAACAGACGGCTCAGCTCCTACAGCAGCAGCAACAGCATGCCGCCCTGCTGGAACAGCAGCGGCAGCGAGACGCAGCCCAGCTCCAGCAGCAGCAACAGCAACAGGTAGCTCAGCTAGAGCAGCAACAGCAGCTGGTGCAGCAGCTTGGGACCCAGCTGCAGCACCTCCTCGGGCCCGCCCCCCGCCCCGCTGAATGGCCCGCGGGGGAGGGCACGGGGGGGGGTCCGCGTCTGGCGACCGCCCTGCGTCTGACCAAGATGGGCCCAGATGACGACCCGGAAGCCTTTTTGGTCACTTTTGAGCGGGTGGCCCTCGTGGCGGGATGGGCAAGAGACCTTGCTGGCCCCCTATTTGACCGGGACGGCCCAAGCAGCCTACCGGGGGCTGGCGACCGAAGAAGCCCGCGACTACGACCGCGTGAAGGCTGCAGTCCTAGACGCTTTGGACATTAGCCCGGAGACGTTTAGGCAGCGATTCAGGCGACATACCTACCCGGCGGGAGCCCGTCCCCGGATGGTGGCCCAGACCCTGAAGGAGGCCTGCCGTAGGTGGCTGCAGCCAGACGTCAGGACGGCGGAGGAGGTCACCGAGCAGGTGGTGTTGGAGCAGTTTGTTCACACCCTGCCGGCCAAAGGCAGGGCCTGGGTACTCCGCCACCGACCGAAGACCTTAGCGGACGCCGTCGCGCTCATGGAGGGCTTCCTGGCTGCTGAAGCCTCGATAGGGCCCACCTTCCGGCCACCTACCTCGGGGCCCGAACGACCCCGGGACGAGAAGAGGGCGTCGAACATGCCCCACCCACGAGGCCCAGATCACGGGCCGGGACCCCGACAGGGAACCCCGACTCCACGCTGGGAAGCAGCCCCCCGGCTGACTACCCCGGCCTTCACCCAGGGAGCGCCCAAGGTCCGGCGGAGCCCCCCCCGAAGTACCAGAACAAGCCTTCCCCGGAGTGGACGCCCTGAGCTCGGTCCCTGCTTTAGATGTGGGAAAGCAGGACATGTACAACGAGACTGTCCTGAGATGGATTGCAGTTTCGGGCAGGTTTACGTAGGGGCCGGCCGGGCCCGCCGGGCGGAGGCCCCCAAGCTGATAATCCCGGTGACGGTTGAGAACCAGACCACACAGGCCCTGATCGATTCAGGGTGCGGCCAGACCCTGGTCCGCCAAACTCTGGGACCACCGGCCGACCCCCGTCTGACGCCGATACAATTACAGTGCATCCATGGAGATGTCCGACCTTACCCAAGTGCCTGGGCCCAGCTAACGGTGGGAGGCATTACCCGGTGGGTAGTCGTCGGTCTGGCGCCCGGCCTGGCCTATCCTGTGATTCTGGGGCGAGATTGGCCCTCATTTGAAGAGGTCCTCAGGGCAATGCCGGGGTTGGCTGCTGAACCCCGGGGACCTCCACCAGAGGCGGGGCAGGCGGGTGAGGAGAGTGAGGGAGGAGACCAAGAAGGTCAGGGGCCGCCGGGACCAACTCCCTCAGCACCTCGCTTCGATACGGACTTTTGCCGCGACCAGCGGTCGGACCCAACGCTTAGCCGGGCCTACCAACAACTTGCGGCCGTCGACGGCTCCGTAGTGGATTCTCATCGGGCCACGCAGTGGCCTCATTTCGAGCTGCGGCGAGATCGGCTCTACCGCATCGATCGAGACCCACGCACCCGGGAACCCTTGACGCAGTTGCTGGTACCCCGTTGTCACCGCAGGGCCGTGATGCAGTTGGCCCACGATGTGCCTGCCGCCGGGCATCTGGGGCAAGAAAAGACCCTCGCCCGAATCCTGGCGCAGTTCTTTTGGCCCGGTATCCATCAAGAGGTGAAGCAATATTGTACCTCCTGTCCCGAGTGCCAGCTGGCCGCACCGCCTCGGGTATCCAAGGCCCCCTTAGTCCCTATGCCAGTCATCGAGACCCCCTTTGAGCGGGTCGCCATGGACCTGATAGGTCCGCTTCCCCGAAGCGCGGCCGGCTTCCAGTATGTTCTCGTCCTCGTGGACTACGCCTCCCGCTTCCCCGAGGCCGTTCCCCTGCGGAGCATCACCGCCCGGACCATTGCGGGGGAACTGATGAAGATTTTTGCCCGAATAGGGTTGCCTAGGGAGATCCTAACGGATCAGGGCACTAACTTCACGTCCCGGTTGCTCCAACAGGTCTGCAAGCTCCTGGGGGTGAAACAGCTGCATACGTCGGTATACCACCCGCAGACCGACGGGTTGGTAGAGCGGTTTAACCGCACCCTTAAGGACATGCTAAAAAAATTTCCCCCCGAGGAATTGCGGCACTGGGACCAGTTCCTACCGCCCCTGCTGCTGGCCATCCGGGAGGTTCCGCAAGCCTCGACCAAGTTCTCCCCCTTTGAACTGTTGTACGGGCGGAGACCCCGCGGACTTCTAGATTTGATGCGGGAAACATGGGAGGAGTCGGTCTCCCCAACCCAGGGCCTCCTCCAGTACGTCCACCAGTTACGGGAATACCTAACTCAGGCCGGGACAGTAGCCCGGGAGAATTTGCGGGCAGCCCAGGCGAAGCAGGAGCGGAACTATAACCAGGAGGCACGGGCCCGGAGGTTTGCTCCTGGGGACCGGGTCCTACTGCTTCTACCCTCCAGCGAGTCGAAGCTGTTGGCCCGTTGGCAGGGGCCCTATGAGGTGGTGCGGCAAGTGGGACCCGTGACATACGAAATCCGCCAACCCGACCGACGGAAGAAGCTCCAGGTCTACCACATCAACCTGCTAAAGCCATGGTGTGACCGAGAGGGCCTACTGATCGACCCTTGCCCGCCTGAGCCCGAACTGGGCCCGGACACGGCCGAGACAAGGGGTGTGGAGGAACCCCCGATAGGCCCCTCGCTCACGGCAGAGCAGCGTAAGCAGCCTACCTGTCTCCTGCAGGCTTTCCAAAAAACCTTCACGGCAGTCCCGGGGTATACAACCCGGGCCTGTCACACGATTCTGACCGAGCCAGGGAAAACGATCAGGGAAACCACCCGGCCTTTGCCATACCGGATGCGGCAGGAGGTAGAAGAAGAGGTCCGAACCATGTTGGCCTTGGGGGTCATCGAGCCTTCCTGCAGTGAATGGCGCAGTCCGGTGGTGCTGGTCCCCAAACCGGACGGTACGCGCCGATTTTGTATAGACTTCCGTCGGGTGAACGCCATCTCGCGGTTTGACGCCTATCCAATGCCCAGGGTGGACGAACTCCTGGGCCGCCTGGGAGAAGCCCAATTTATTACCACCCTGGACCTGAGCAAAGGATATTGGCAGATCCCACTCGACGAAGCATCCAAAGAGAAAACGGCCTTTGCTACCCCCTCAGGCCTTTATCAATTTAATCGAATGCCGTTCGGCCTCCATGGGGCCCCTGCGACCTTCCAGCGGTTGATGGACCACCTCTTGCGGCCCCATCAGGAGTATGCGGCCGCCTACTTGGATGACGTGGTAATCTACAGCCGCCACTGGGAAGATCACCTCAACCGGGTCGCCGCGGTCCTACGAACCTTGCGAGAGGCAGGGTTGACCGCCAACCCTAAGAAATGTAGGATCGCATGGCAGGAGACCACTTATCTGTGCTACACGGTGGGAGGAGGACGAATCAGACCCCTGGTAGGCAAGGTACAGGCCCTTGCGGACTGTCCCACACCCACGACGAAACGCCAAGTGCGGCAGTTCCTGGGGCTCGCCGGGTATTATCGGCGGTTTATTCCGCAATTCGCATCAATTGCCGCACCCCTAACTGAGCTCCTCACGAAAAATAGTCCCCGACAGGTGCGCTGGACGGCCGAGTGCGAGGTGGCCTTCCAGACCCTGAAGGACCGCCTTTGCCAGGAACCAGTCCTGTACAGCCCGGACTTCGACAAGCCGTTTATTCTACAGACAGACGCGTCTAAGACCGGCGTGGGGGCGGTCCTGTCGCAAGAAGCGGATGGGGGGGACCATCCAGTAATATACCTCAGCCGGAAGCTATTCCCCCGCGAGCGCAACTATTCCGTGATCGAGAAAGAAGCCCTAGCGGTGAAGTGGGCCTGTGACGCCCTCCGATTCTTCCTCCTAGGTGCCCCCTTCACCCTCGTCACGGACCATGCACCCCTCCAATGGTTGATGAGGATGAAGGATAACAACCCCCGGATCATGCGGTGGTACCTAGCCCTACAGCCCTATGCCTTTACCATCCGGCATCGGGCGGGCAAGGACCACGCGAATGCCGACTTCCTGTCCCGCCTTGAGGAGATGGAAGGACCTGGCCCCAAGGTATGGGAGCCAGGCTTGAGGGGGGGGGAATGTAGCGGGCCGGTGTGGCTCCCCTCCTCCCCTCAGAGGGTTGAGCCCCGGACACAGGAAGGGGCGGGGCTACAGCAGGGTGAGCCCGCCCCTCAGAGGGTCAGGCGGCGACCCGGAAGAATAAAAGCCGGGCCTCCCAGCTCAGTCAGCTCTCAGCCACCGGGGAGAGCAGACCTGCCTGAGGGAGCTCCTACCGGAGGAACCACTGGAGCCCCGAGCGACTGCCTGGACTGGACGGAGAGCACCCTACCTCGCTCCTGGGAAGACCAGCCGGAACTCCCCCGCGCCACCTACGACGAGGAGCCCGGGGGAACGCCCCAGCTGCCATGCTGTTACCCCGAGGAGCCCCCGTGGCAGGATTGGCTGGACTTCCCTAAGGACCTACCAGACCTACCCCCCAGCCCGGGTTGGGACGAGCCCATGCAGTGGGACTTCCCGGGGCGAGACGCCGTGGACCAGGTAGGCCAAGAGGGGGATAGTGGAAGTGGCCCGGGGGCAGCTGACCTCAGTCAGGCTGCTGACCAGACTGAACCCATGTCAGTGTGTTGCGGTCAGGATCCCCACTGACCGGCAGCGGTGAGGACCGCTGCCTAGGGCCCCGGGCCGGGACACAGTGGAGTGGGTGGGCCTGTGTCCCCCCCTGCCACCCCACTCACGGGTGGCAGTCGTCCCCCTCTACCTACTGGCTCAGCCTGCCACAAGAGGCCTGAGCCCCTGTACTGCTTGCTACTGGCTCAGCCTGCCACAAGAGGCCTGAGCCCCTGTACTGCTTGCTACTGGCTCAGCCTGCCACAAGAGGCCTGAGCCCCTGTACTGTTTGCTACTGGCTCAGCCTGCCACAAGAGGCCTGAGCCCCTGTACTGCTTGCTACTGGCTCAGCCTGCTACCCAAGGCCTGAGCCCCTGTACTGCTTGCTACTGGCTCAGCCTGCTACCCAAGGCCTGAGACCTATTTAGACTGTTTGTCGCCCAGCCCCTGCACCAGGGGGCCTGGGCCTGTCCTAGCCTTAAAGAGACAGGACAGAACCCCCGTGAGACAAGCGGGCCGGTGTGGCTCCCCTCCTCCCCTCAGAGGGTTGAGCCCCGGACCCACCTGTTACAGCTATGTATAAACAAAATGTATTTGTTGCTTTTTACTGTCTCCATAATTGCTATAAATTGTCTGTAACAAAGGTATAAAGGCTTAATGTAATTGTTTACCAGTTAAAAGACCTGTCCAGGACTGGGGCGACCCTGTGTCCTATGGCACTCTCTCCCTCCATTGTAATTACTAAAAAAATAATAAAGTATTTAATTTTGCTGCACCCAAACAAAAAGCAAAAACTAAGTTTTTCTTCGACACACCTGTCCTCCTCTTGGCACTGGCTTCCTACAGAATGTTCAAATCAAGTTCAAGGTCTCAGTCCTTGTCTTCCAAGCACTCCATGGCCTGGGCCCAGGGTATCTAACTAAAGGACCGTTTAACGCTCTGGGTTGAAGACCGTGACCCAGTGGAACTCTCAACAATAGGAGCAAAGCTAGTCTGTGCAGGAGACAGAACCTTCTCTGGGGAGGGAGAAGGGGCCAAGGCTGCAGAATGAACTCCCCCAGGGTTGCCAGGTGGCGTCATCTTGTGTCTCTTCAGAACACAACTCGCCCAGCTGCAGGTCTCTGTCCCAGTAAGGTGCCTCTGGCCAGAGCAACCTTCAGTCCTACCCCTTTCAGGGCAGTTCAGGTTCAATGTTAATCAGGAACAAAAATAAATGTAACTCAAAACGGGGATCGTCCCACAAACCTTCAGTAAGGCTGCGGAATTGGCAGACCAGGTGCCAGCTCATGCCAAAAGCCAGGGCCTCGCTGAACTCTGACAAATGCATAGCTGGAAACGAATCACCTATAGATTAGTGTAGTTAAAACAGATATTCGTGGTATAAGAATGTTTTTAGTGTTTAGACTTTATGAACTGCTTGTAGGATGCTGCATGTATTAATCCTATTTATAACATCTGTAGTCCATGTTATATGGAGTGTTTGCATTGTAAACCTCTGACTGTGTCACTCACCAACCAGGAAAAGAAGCATTAAATAAGGTAAAGTGCTCTGTAAACGGGTCGGACTCACCCCTGAGGTGCCTCCTGCTGGTGACTCCGGGAATTAGCTCTGTTCCAGCATTCGGAGCGCCCTCTGCAGGCTGGTGATCCACCTGTCTTCAGGCCCCCGTGTCCCTCCCTGGACCTGGTGCCCTTTTACATGGGGGTGCTGCCCCCTGGCAGTAACCCCTTTCTCTCAGGGTCTCCCCTCCTCAGGGAACCCCCACCCTCTATCCCCACCTTGCCTCAGTATTGGCTACTGTCAGTCATTGTCTAGCCCCACGCTCTGGGGCAGGCTGCAGTATCAGCCTACTCATCACAGGCAAAGGGGTTTGGACCTGCTGCCTTGGCCTACCCCTGGGCTGCCCTCTGCAACCCCCAGTACCTATTGGCCCACTGCTAGGCCGCAGCCTGGGGCTTTCTAGGCTGGAGCTCCCCAGCTCCTCAGCCTTCCCCAGCCCTGCTGCACTCAGGTATCCAGTCTCCAGCTCCTAAGTAGCCAGGCCCATCTCTCTCTCTAGCCAGAGAGAGACTGTCTGGCTTCTGGCTTCCCTGGCCTTTTTATAAGGCCTGTGGCTCAGTTTGGGGCGTGGCCTCACCTGCAGCCACTTCCCCAATCAGCCCAGGCTAAAGGCTGTCTTCTCAAGCCCTGCCAGGCCACTTTTTAAACCCCTCCGGGCCGGAGCGGGGTCCACCCCACTACATGCTCGTCCTGCACACTATATGGTCCATTGAACGCAGATGAGGCATTGTGTAGCATCAAAGGACAGAGACCCTGTTGAGTGCATTCCTCACTCCCTCCAGGAAGGGGAGACCTGTGCATGAACTCATCCCACCACCTTGGATGCTGGGGTGAAGGGGATAAAATCCCTGGTAAGGAGAAACTGGGATCTTTCTACTGTCTGGACTCTGAGGGGCAAAGATTCCTAAACATAAGCAAGAGATCCCCATGCTGCTTGGCCTGAGCTGCTTATTAGAGATGCTTCTATTCCCTTTTCAACTTTAAGACTGTAACTCATTTGTGTGTGTGTGTGTTTCCTGGTTTAGCAAAGCAATTATATATTCACTTGTAAATCACTCTAATTTCTTTCCCCCCCCCCCTTAATAAGCCATTAGTTAGTTTGTTACAGGATTGGCTACAAGCGTTTGTCTTCAGTGTGAGATCTGAGTACAGCTGACCTGGGGTAAGTGACCGGTCCTTTGGGACTGAGAGTAACCTGAATATTGCTGTGATTCTGGGTGTAAGGGACCGTCTGTCACTAAGACCAACTAGCTGGGGTGGCAAGACACACTAGAGTGCCCAAAGGGACCGTCTGTGACTCCATGGTAAGACTCTTCTAGTGCTTTAGGAGTTGACACTTAGTACTGGGTTGGTGAAATCTCATTACAGAACATACCACCCGTTCGGGGTGTCTGCCCTGCTTTTTGATAGTCTGTCCTGAGGTTGGCACTCATGGTCGTGAGCCACTCCAAACAGCTGGAAGGGTATATCGAGTGGGGTCCTGTGGGGATCTGTCCTGAGTCTGGTTCTATTCAATATCTTCATAAATGATTTGGATCATGGTGTAGGTAGTAGGCTTATCAAGTTTGCAGATGATACCAAGCTGGGAGGGGTTGCAAGTGTTTTGGAGCCAGGATTAGAATTCAAAATGATCTTGGCAAACTGGAGAAGTGGTCTGAAATAAATAGGATGAAATTGAATAAGGACAAGTGTAAAGTACTCCACTTTGGAAGGTATAAGCAATTGCACAAATACAAAATGAGAAATGACTGCCTAGGAAGGAGTCTGCAGAAAAGCTTCTAGGGGTTACAGTGGATCACAAATTAAATCTGAGTCAACAAGGTAATAAACACTGTTCCAAAACAAAAAGCAAACATCATTCTGGGCTGTATTAGCAGGCGTGTTGTAAGCAAGACGCAAGAAGTAATTCTTCCGCTCTACTCAGCGCTGATGAGTCCAGCAGAGGGCAACAAAAAAAGATTAGGGGGCTGGAGCACATGATTTATGAGGAGAGGCTGAGGGAACTGGGATTGTTTAGTCTGCAGAAGAGAAGAATGAGGGGGATTTGATAGCTGCTTTCAACTACCTGAAAGGGGGTTCCAAAGAGGATGGATCTAGACTGTTCTCAGTGGTACCAGATGACAGAACAAGGAGAAGTGGTCTCAGGTTGCAATGGGGGAGGTCTAGGTTGGATATCATGAAACACTATTTCACTAGTAGGGTGGTGAAGAACTGGAATGGGTTCCCTAGGGAGGTGGTGGAATCTCCATCCTTAGAGGTTTTTAAGGTCAGGCTTGACAAAGCCCTGGCTGGGATGATTTAGTTGGGGATTGGTCCTGCTTTGAGCAGGGGGTTGGACTAGATACCTCCTGAGGTCCCTTCCAACCCTGAGATTCTATGATTCTATGATAAGGCCTCAGATGGAGTATTGTGTCCGGGTCTGGGCATCACACTCTGGGAAAGATGTGGGTAAACTGGAGAAAGTCCAGAGGAGAGCAATGGAAATGATTAAAGGTCTAGAAACTGTGACCTACAAGGAAAGATTTTAAAAAATGGGTTTGCTTAGTCCGGAGAAGAGAAGACTGGGGGGACCTGAAAACAGTCTTCAAGTACGTACAAAGTTGTTATAAAGAGGAAGGTGATAAATTGTTGTTCACATCTCATGCGAACTAGTCAAACCTCCTTAGTTTGCAAATACTGGGCCTGATCCTCAGAGGTCCTGAGCACCCTCCATGCCCGCTCACTGCAAATCCGATGTGCTCTGTGGGCAGCTTGAAAGATGCATTGTTCTAACCGCTAATCCTGCACAGTTGCCCTGGGATCTGAGTCAGACTGTGAGGGATCAGGCCTGGCTGCAACAGTCACTCTCCTGCCAACCCAACAGGCGCAGCTGGGCTACAGCAGGCTCCTAATTGATTGCACCACCTGATTGTTAGGGAGGGCAGCAGCTCTCTCTGGCTGCTCAACGTGTTCACCCCCACAGCTGCGACCCTCCCTGTGCCGGCTGCTCCTCACCTGGCTCCAGCCCTGCTCCTAGTCCGGTCCCCACCTTCCTCGGCCCGGGGCTTTGCTACCTCAACTTGCTCCTGGCTCTGGCTTCCTCTCCCCGACTCTGATTCTTGACTCCAGGCCGGACCTTTGGTGTGCCTTCTGGTTTCTAATCCTTGGCTACTGATTCCTGGGCCCAGCTCTGACTCCTGGTTGTGGCTACTGCTTCTTGACTTCGGCCCTGGCCCTGAGATTGGATCCCCTGCCCAGCTCCTGCTTTGACCATTAGGCCTGATTACCCATGGCCCAGTCTCTAACACAAACTGGGTTCATCCTGGTGTCTGCAGCTTCACCAAGAACAGAGAACCTGCTGGCCATACTCTGTCCTTGGTTATACCTATACCAACGTAGGGACACATTTCCAAAAGGGACCCTACCTGCCCTTCAGTTGTGTACCTGCAACTCTGAGCACACAAAAACGTACACGTGCACTGTTGAGCACTATTTCTATTCTATTCTATATAGGTTTTTATACCACACTCATCACCAAAGTACCTGAGCGCCTACCAGTTGTGTATTAAGGACCATGACTACACATCTGTCTGTCATACGCTGTTTGTTCTCTCATCCTCCCCCCAGAGGGAGGATCACAGAATGTAGAACTGGAAAGGACCTCGAGAGGTCATCTAGCCCAGTCCCCTGCACTCAAGGCAGCACTAAGTTTTATCTAGACCAGTCTAGATTTCTATCTAGTATTGTCCAACCTGCTCTTAAAAATCCCCAGTGATGGAGATTCCACAACCTCCCTACGTAATTTGTTTCAGTGCTTAACTACCCTGACAGTGAGGAAGTTTTTCTTAATGTCTAACCGATGTCTCCCTTGCTGCAATTTCAGCCCATTGCTTCTTGTCCTGTCCTCAGTGGCTAAGGAGAACTGCCCATACTTGGGGTGCTGCATCTGAGGCTATGTCTACACTACACAGTCTATACCAGAAAAGCGATGTCACCGTTGCTATGCCAGCATAACTCCCTAGTGTAGACGCAGCCTACGCCAATGAAAGCATCCTTCCATCAACATAGTTGCATCCACACTGGAGGATAGGTTAGCATAGCTATGGATTTTTCACAGCCCTGGCCAATGTAGCTATGTCAACCTAATTTTTAAGGCTCCTGGGTGGATTTCCTATGCCTAGTCACAGTCAGAGCCTGTGGTCTCCTGGAATTGAGCTATTTCATGCCCTCCCACTTGAGTAATAATCTCCTGTATGTGACATCTCACGCCCAGAACTAAGGGCCTATAATTTTCCACAGCCCATTTTCTTATTTCCCCTTTTATTTGGCTTCCTTTCCACTACATTCCATAGATTCATAGATTCCAAGCCCAGAAGGGACCATTGTGATCATCTGATCTGACTTCCTGTGTACCACAGACCAGAGAACTTCCCTAAAACAATCCCTAGAGCAGAGCTTTTAGAAAAACATCCCGTCTTGATTTAAAAATGGTCAGTGCTGGAGAATCCACCACGACTCTAGGTAAACTGTTCCAATGGTCAATTACCCTCCCTGTCAAAAGCGTGCACCTTATTTCCAGTCTGAATTTCTCTCGCTTCAGCTTCCCGCCACTGGTTCGTGTCAGACCTCTGTCTGCCAGACTGAAGAGCCCATTGATAAATATTTGTTCCCCGTCTGGATTCTTATCGATTCGGTTCTCTCACTAGCATTCCTTGGCCAGAGCAGTGGCTCATGAGTTTTGTGCTCATTGCCAGTTTCAATGACCCCAGAATTATGCTGCCTTTTGGTTCTGCTAGTTGTTCTGAACCTGAACTGCACCTTGGCGTGAACTGTAGGATGTGAGTGATAATTGGGCCCAAATGTAGCTTACTTTTCTTTGGCACCTAGTGCTATGGTGATGAGAGTCACATAAGTAGGCAAACTGGCCATGTCTCACTAGAAAAGGTTTCTCAGTAGAGCTACACTGGCAAACCCTCCTAGTGTAGATGCAGCTTATACCGGCAAAAGAGCTTTTGGCAGTGTAGCTTGAATTGGTTCCCTGAGCAAAATAAGCTATAGTGCGAAGAGTACGTTTATTGCAGATACAACTGTGTCAGCGCTAGGGCTGTTGCCAGTATCGAAATGTTTAAAACAAAAAAAAAAAATCACACCACTAACTAACATTACTGCACTGGCAAAAGATTCCAGTGCAGACCTGACCATAGTATCTTCCCCACCAGAGTCCTAAAGTACTTTACAGAAAACATTGAAATGCAGTTACTTGTCGTCATTGAAGAATCAAATACTTTGCACTTGTAGGGACACATTCTCCCTTCCAATCGGATCCTTTTGTTCCATTCTGGTTGCAAATGTCCAGTGGATACTTCCCTAGTGGAAGGGAACTCTCTAGTCATGCAAAGCCAGCAGAGCTGGCTCCTTTGCTAGCTGCCTTCCTGCCCCAGCTCTGCTCCACTAGTGGAAGGTCTTTTAGGGACCCTAGACCAGTGGTCTAGGCTTCTCTAATTTGTGTTAACTGGTTTTTCTGATGTGCCCCTCCTGCCACTCTGTTATGCCAAGCAGCACTCAGCTGCAGGGGATAATCATTCTCCCATGATGGTGAGGTGAGATGCCTTGCAAACATTAGCTAAGGCAGCCTCCTTACATCTCTCTCTCTCATTTTTTTTCTCCATTTAAAAGACGAGAAACTGAGGTAGAGAGAGATTACAGTGCTGTTGTGGTCAAAAAAGTGTGCAAAACTACGACCTCCCTTCTGAGGGGAGCTGCCCCCATGCATACACAGATTCATGGGTATTGCCTGGAGTGTCAAAAATACCTTTTTACTACTTGGCTGAGTCAGCCCAGCTCTGGGGGAAGGAGCTGGACTCCATCCCGCCTCCCACCTGTGTAACTTGCAGTATGGTTTACTAGGCTCCGATGGCAGTGTCTTTATAGCTAGCAAAACCCAGCTTGACTTCCAGATCCCAGGTTGAATTTGCAGGGCATGCAACTAGAAAAAGAAATTGAGGGTATGTCTACACTTGCAGCTGTACCGTGCTGGGAGTTAAACCTGTCTTTGTACAGCTGAGCAGGGAAAGCGCTGCAGTCTGTCCACACTGATAGCTACCAGCGCACTGTCGTGGCCACATTTGCAGCATCTGCAGCGGCATTGGGAGCGGTGCATTATGGGCAGCTATCCCAGCGTTCAAGTGGCTGCAACGTGCTTTTCAAAAGGGGGGAGTGGTGTGGAGTGAGATAGGGAGCGTGGGGGAGAGAGAGAGTGGATTTTTGGAGCCGACACTGTGTCAGCAGCTGCCTTGCAAGTTCTGACCCCCTCCCCCACCCCTCTCTCACTCACTGAAAGCAAACACAGCTGATAAGCAGCCTCCCCGAAATGGACCCCCCACTCCCTCCCTCCCACGCGCCGTGCTGCTTCTCTCCTCAAGCGCCCTCCCTCCCCCTCTCTTCAAGCAAACTCTAACTGTGGGCGTTCCAAAGGGAGCCCCCTGCCTGCCTCTGCTCATTCACAGCAAACAGTAGCTGTGTTTGTTTTTTTGATAAGCAGCTCCGGGAGCCCAGAGTTCACAACAAAATAAAGAGAGGCATCACAACAAAACAAAGAGAGTAATCTTTACTTAAAAGGATTATGGGAAGCTTCCGGAGGTCAGTTACAGCGTACTAAGATTATTCCCTGTTTACACTGGCACCCCAGCGCTGCAGCAGCAACGCTATACTCTTTATTCCTCTCGTGGAGGTGGAGTACAAGCAGCGCTGTAGCCAGGGAGATACAGCGCTGTATGTGCCTTGCCAGTGTGGACGGGAAGTGAGTTACAGCGCTATAAAGCCACCAACAGCGCTGTAACTCTCAAGTGTAGCCAAGGCCTGAGAAACTGTTATCTGGAGTCACTGAACAAGGATAAACAAGGAGTCCCTGTGCAGAGTGTACAAGCACTTCTGGGACATTTACTGCACTTCTGACCACCGTCTGACCCTAAGTGATTTAGCTAAGGTTACAAAGCAAGCCTTGGGAGAAACTGGAATAGGAATAAGGAGTCCTAGCTACCCAGCTTGTCCTCTAACCAGTACACACAACACGTCCTCCCTTCGCTAATGTAAATGGGAGCATTCAGTTTCCTCTGGCCTATGCTGCTATTAAACCGCAACCTAGGAAACCGCTGACTGTATTGTGAACACATGGGGCCACTCTCAGCATCATTATAATAGGCTCCCCACCCTTTCACTGGGAGGGTTACAAGGGGTTCGCAGTGACACCCTTGAATAAAATGGGGGTAATTTCTAGCAATGCTCAGGATTGTTCAGCTAAAATAACATTCTTCTCCCCCTTCTCAAACATGGTCTTCACTTTCAGGCTGAATCTTTTCTTGTATTGATTGATTTGTAGTCTGAAGATATTTGGTTAAAGGTGACTTGCAAGACGGAAATGAGCAGCGGAAATGAATTTGTGCCCTATTGTTTGTTTCCTTATGATCATAGAATCATGGAATAGCAGGGTTGGAAGGGAACTCAGGAGGTCACCTAGTCCAGTCCCTGCATGTATCATGAAGGCCTGGAAAGCAGTTTCGGTTTGTTTTTAATTGTTTGGATTTACCTTTTGAAATATCAAGGAGTGTTACATTTTGTTGGTTCTGGCTTTGGTGAAGGACTCATTGGAGGTTTCAGGGATGTGAGCTGTCAGATTACCAAGCATGTCACTGGGATTGTTGCATTTTAACAAAGAGTGTTTTTTTTGTATCCTAAGATTTGAGTTAATTAAGTGTCAACTAAAACAAGAGCTGTAAACAGCCTGAATCAAAAATCACTTCTGCTCAATTAATCAGGGTTCACCCACAGTTTCTTGCATGTCAACTCCAATTACATTTTCTAGTTGCAGATAGAGTCTTCCTGGAAAAGAAAGGGAGGAGACCAAAGTTGCTAAGGTAAACAACACCCTCTTATGTATTTGCAATTTTCCTTTCAGTTAAAATCAATTCCCTGGCCTCCTTTTTACATCCTAAAGAAGCAAACAAAGAACGTAACCCCTTTGTGATCCACTCTGTGGATCAACCACCTTTAACCGCTTCGAATTATTTTTTCATCTTTGTGTGCCTTGCTGCTGCTTCTAGGCCAGCTGAGCTAAGGATTACAACAGCACAAAGGGCCTGCCCTATGGGGTTTCTTCTGCACATGGAACACTCAATGAAGCTGCAAGTCACACACAGAGGGGTTGCACAGCTGGGCCCCGGGGCAAACGTCCTCTTGACCTTGTGGGCCCCATCAGATCAGCAACCTCACCAAGCAACAAGACCTTCCCTTGTACTTACCAACACAATTTTGCAGATTGACTAGCTCCAAGCAAACGTCAGAAAGTTGTGGTGCTTATTAGACCTGGGCCCAGTTTATCATTTGAAACGTGCTCATTGCTAGTTACTCCAAGTAAGTAAGAACGGCCATACTGGGTCAGACCAACGGACCATCTAGCCCAGTATCCTGTCTTCTCACAGTGCCCAAGGCCAGATGCTTCAGAGGGAATGAACAGAACAGGGCAATTATTGAGTGATCCATCCAGTCCCAGCTTACGGCAGTCAGAGACTTAGGGACATCCAGAGCATGAGGTTACATCCCTGAGCATCTTGGCTAAAAGCCATTGATGGACCTGTCCTCCCTGAACTTATCTAAATCTTTTTGAACCCAGTTCTAGTTTTGGCCTTCACAACATCCCCTGGCAACAAGTTCCACAGGCTGACAGTGCATTGTGTGAAGAAGCGTACTCTCTTTTGTTTGTGTTAAACCTGCTGCCTATAAACTGGTCCTTCTGTTATGTGAAGGAGTAAATAACATTTTCTCATTCATTTTTTCCATACCATTCATGATTTTATAGACCTCTGTTATATCCTCCCTCCTTAGTCATCTCTTTTCCAAGATGAAAAGTCCCAATCTTTTTAATCTCGCCTTTTATGGAAGCTGTTCCATGCCCCAAATCATTTTTTGTTGAAATTCCCTTTACTTTTTTCCATTTCTAATATAGCCTTTTTTTAGCTAGAACAACCAGAACTGCACACAGTATTCCATGAGTGGGCGTACCATGAATGTATATAGTGGCATTATATTTACTGTCTTATTATCCATTCTTTTCTTAGTGGTTTCTAACATGCTGTTAGTGTTTTTTTGAGTGCTGCTGCACATTGAGGGGATGTTTTCAGAGAACTATCGACAATGACTCCAAGCTCTTTCTTGAGTGGTAACAGCTAATTGAGACCCCATCATTTTGTATGTATAGGTGGGATTATCTTTTCCAGTGTGCAATACTTTGCATTTATCAACATTAAATTTCATCTGCCATTTTGTTGCCCAGTCACCCAGTTTTGTGAGATCCCTTGTAACTCTTCGCATTCTGTTTTGGACTTAACTATTAAGCAGAAAGGTACTTGTGAAAGGAAAGGACGGGATACAGGACTGGCCTTACCACTTACAAGGCCTGGTTAGGAATGTTTGTCCACACAAGACCATAATGATGTAGGGATTTGTACTGGTGGAACGACATCTGTGGAAGGCCATCAAGGCATGATATTGGAATAAATCCCCAAACGTAGGATTTATCTCTGTCACACCTATGCTAGAAGGTTTTACAGGTAACATTTTTGCTGGCATACGGCCGCCCATGTTTCAGTGTCACTGGAACGTATGCGCACTCATCTGCCTTTGCCAGTGCCACCTCCTCACTGCAAGAGGCTATATCAGCAAAAGACAGGCTGCACTATGGGTAAGCATCCCAGTGTGCCCCATTCAACTGTCCAGCACACAGAGGCAGCTCCAGGCACCAGTGCACCAAGTGCATACCTGGGGCAGCAAGCCACGGGGGGCGGTCTGCCGGTAGCCGTGAGGGTGGCAGTCAGGCTGCCTTTGGCAGCGTTTCTGCGGGAGGTCCACCAGTCCCACGGTTTTGGTGGCAATTCGGCAGCAGGTACGCTGAAGGTGCGGGACCGGCGGACCTCCCGCAGGTGCGCTGCCGAAAGCTGCCTGACTGCCGTGCTTGGGGTGGCAAAATACATAGAGTCAAGTATCAGAGGGGTAGCCGTGTTAGTCTGGATCTGTAAAAGCAGCAAAGAGTCCCGTGGCACCTTATAGACTAACAGACGTATTGGAGCATGAGCTTTCGTGGGTGAATACCCACTTTGTCGGATGCATGTACATGTATTCACCCACGAAAGCTCATGCTCCAAAACATCTGTTAGTCTATAAGGTGCCACAGGACTCTTTGCTGCTTTTGCAAAATACATAGAGCCGCCCCTGCCAGCACACTGCCTCGTGGGATGTTTTCATAGCGCCTTGGGGAATTATGGGAACTCAAGTTCCCACAATTCCCTTTGGTTCCTCCTGTAAACTGCTATTTTCATGCTTTTTTGAAAAATTCCCCCGTTCCTCTGTTACATCCTATAACCTGCTCTCCCTCACACTGGTTTCTAAGCTCTCCCTCTGACATCTTGCTTTCAGAAGCATGGAGGATGCTAAACCGCTCAGTGGCATTCTCATGTCTATTTTAGAGACGAGGCCTACAAGAAAACATTACATGGGTGAAGGGCAGGGAGAAACCTAAACTCCTCGCGGCTGAGGCTGGGGGCCAGGAATCGGGCTCATTGTGGAGAACACAACGGGAAGAGAGGTGGGGAAGAACATAGAGATAATGGGCCCAATTCTTCCTCGAAGTGGCAGCCCGGGCACCCCAATGGCATAAACAAGAGCAGAACCTGGCACATTGTATCTAGTACTTTCCAAAAAGTGCTTTGACTCCATCAAGTATTTGCTCCTGAGATCCCCCATTCTCAAAAATGTTTGCATTTAAATGGCTCATCTAGGTATCCATACCTCATTGAAGAGAATGGCTGAGGGAGAAGTTGGATACACCTTTGCCGCTAGCTATGTGTTTGAGAGAGCGTTTTTCTGCAAGGCTGGCTTTAGAGGGCAGCTAATGGAGTCATTTACAGGACAGAGAGAAACATTCTTTTAATGATGGAGGCTTAGAATTTGTAGGAAATTGCAAAAGGGAGGAAATGCCACCCTTGATTGTTACTACACAAGATACCCCATAGCCATGAAGTGCCCCAGAGTCTCCTTGGTCTATGGACTTGTGGGAGTTCTCAAGCTAAACAGGTCATGGTAGATCACTATCTAAGGCCTTGTCTATGCTAGAATATGTAGATATACTGGCAAACCTTCCTAGCAGAGAATCAGGTTATATATGTCCCCTGAATGAAACAAACTATACCCTCAAAGGGACTTTTTCGGTGGTATAATAACATATATACTACAGCTTTTTCCTGGTATAGCTATGCCAGTTGTGTGTGTGTGTGGGGGGGGGGGCTCATGCTCCTAACCAACATAGCTATGGCAGCAAAACCTTTAAGCCTAGATCAGACCTAAATGAGAGATGTCCAAGAAAATTTAAACGAGGGTGCGTTTCCAATCTGCAGATATTTACCCTCCATGAGGTGGTTGTGATATTTTCTGGAGGATGAGCTGACTGATCCATAATTACTAGTGATTTTTAATCTTGCGAGCGGAGTGTGCATTATATTCCTACTTTACTGAGGCACAGAGCAGAAGGAAGGGTGGCCAGGGACTAGAGTTCTAGACTGGGCTGAGGAAACTCAGGTCCAATTCTTTGCTATGCCACAGACTGCTTGTGTGTGACCTTGGGCCAGTCACTTCATCCTCTGTCCTTAGTTCCCCATCTGTAAAATGGGGATAATACTTCCCTATCTCACAGGTGTGCTGTGAGTATCGATACATTAAAGACTGAGAGAGGCTCAGATGCCGTGGTATTGGGGACAATATAAGGACCTTAGATGGATGGAATTGGGCTCAAGAAGGGATGGGTGTTCTCATCAAAAGCATTTTTGAATGTAGGTGTTTTTGGAAGGGATAAGGAGATAAATATGCAGAGAATTCCCAAGCTACCTGAATAACCAAATGAGTATTTTGTTGGTCACGGAAGAGAGGTTTCAAGGAATTTGAGAAATATTGGCAGTGAATATATTTAACCATACCCACACCCAGGGACAAATGTCAGAGTTATCTGGCCATCTGGTCTCCTTTTCTTTAATTAAATGAATGAAACCTATGATCACACAGGCCGGCCCAGAGACATTGCCAGAACAAATCAATAGCTGTAGGAAAATCAGATTGCTCATCTCAAATGCACAAATGCTATTAAGCAGAGACAGTCTGAATCATCTTGAGTTCATGTCTATAGTGCACTGGGTGCCATAAAAAAGCAAATACTGTAGGAGGGTATTGACTTTTCCTGTGTTTAGAATATATATAGTATATATCAGTAAGATGACTACAGCATCTATATCCATCAGCTGACTTATGCAGCATTCATCCCCATGGTATCTGAGTGTGTCACGACATTATAAATTGTATACACCCTCTCTTTTTTTCCTACCACAAATCTGCAGGAACTTGACTTAGGGCATGTCCATGATAGATATGATAGAGGTCTATGATATCATGACAGGTGTGGAGGAAGTGTTATTTACTCCTTCTCATAACACAAGAACTAGGGGTCACCAAATTAAATTAATAGGCAGGAGGTTTAAAACAAAGAAAAGGAAGTATTTTTTTCACACAACGCAGTCATCTCATGGAACTCTTTGCCAGAGGATGTTGTGAAGGCCAAGACTATAACAGGGTTAAAAAAAGAACTAGATAAATTAATGGAGGATAGGTCCATCAATGGCTATTAGCCAAGATGAGCAGGGATGGCGTCCTTAGCCTCTGCTTGCCAGAAGCTGGGAAGGGGCGACGGGATGGATCACCTGTTCTCTTCTTTCCCTCTGGGGCACCTGGCATTGTCCACTGTCAGAAGACAGGATACTGGTCTAGATGGACCTTTGGTCTGACCCAGTATGGCCGCTCTTATGTTCTATACCTAGCATAGCATGGGGTCCTGGTCCATGACTCTGGGCCCTAGGGCTGTGGAAATACAAACAAATAAATAATCGTAATAAAACTATGGCTTTGAAAACCCAGTTCAATGACTACAGCTTTGACAAAGAACTGGGTCTCCAAAAGAGTAGTTTTTTTTTTTTTTCTTTAAGCATCCTCAAAGAGACACTTGCTCTCTGGGAGCAAAGAAGCAATGACAGAGCAGGGGTAGCATGTATTTTAACTTTGTATTTTGTGGTTTTAGAAGTTTAAGTTTGCGTTACCTTAATGCTTCATTTCCTAGTTTTCAAAGGTTTGGAATGTAGCTGACATTCTGGAAAGGCACGAGGCCACCCTGACTCTCCGTTAATGGAACTTTTGGCTATCTAATATTTTATAAAGCCAATAAAATTGTTTTGAAAGAAAAAAAAAGTTTAAGTGCTGCTAACTGTATCCTTGTAGACATATGAAGGTCACCAGGGTCTCCCTCAAAACAGATGTTCCTGCCTCTGTACAAAACACCAACAGATGTTGATGTATTGTTGCAGGCGAGGAGGCTCTAAGTCTGTAGAACTGCTAAGGTAGCAGAGTAGATTATGTGATGGGTTCTAGGAGTTAGAAGCGGTAGCTTCTATTCCTCCCGCTGCTGCGTGACCTTGGGGAAGTCTTTGCATACCTCAAGTTTCCCCTCCTATACTTTGACTGTTATCTATTTAGCCTGTAAGCTGCTTGGGGCAGGAACTATTTGTACTGTGCTTCACGCGGTTGTGGTTGAGGCCTCTAAGCACGATTGCAACACAAATAATGGTGTTTTTTAAAACAAATATATTGTTTGTAATGTAGGGCCCCATTCTGCAAATATTCAAGCTTTACTCACTTGAACAGTTGGACTTTAGCGGGACTGCGCGGATGGGCTTTGTGTTTGCAAGATCTGGGCCTTACAGGCACATGTAGTTCTGGCCCTGAAGAGTTTGCAAGCTGCTCAACAGACAAACAAATCCCCCCCTCCCCATGAAAAAAAACCCCACCCCACCACGAAGATGGGGTGTGAAAGAGGTACAAGCCAAGGGGCTGGTGGGAATTCTTGCAGCTGCAGACTTGGGGAAGGAGGGACCCAGAAGCCAGGCCTAGGGAATGGCTCAGTGGCTGCACCTGGGGCTTGGGGAAACAGGCGAGCAATGGGATCTGCGCCAGCCGCCCACGTTCCTGCTGTGCCGGAACCCCCAGCCGCAGCGCCGGGCAGGTGAGGACTACACCTCCCATGGCACCCCGCGCTCCCCGCCGCCATGAGGGGGAGCGCTCGGCGCGCAGCACGCCGGGAGCTGTAGTCCTGGCGGGCCCGGCCGGCGCTCCGCAGGCCCGGCGGCGAACTCCATGTCCCGTGGTGCCCCGCGCAGCGCGGCCGCTGAGGGGAGGGGGCGGCCGGGTCTGAGGGAGCCGGAGGACGGGGAGCAGCGGCAGCGGCGATGTCGGTGCAGGTGGCGGCCCCCGCCGTGGAGCTGAAGGAGCTGGGCGGCCCCAGGGACAAGGGGGCGGCCGCCCCGTCCCGCCCGGCCGAGCCGGGGCCTCTCCCCCCGCCGGGGCTCGGCGTGGCCGGGGCGCCCTGCCCGCTGCCGGCCCCGGCCGGGGAGCGTGAGGCGGCGGCGGCCCCCGGCGCGGGGTGCGGGGCCGAGCGGCCTCCCGTGAGCGGCTGCCCCGGGCTCCCCGCGGCCGGGCTCCCCCCCGGGGCCGCCAAGGTGCCGCAGGCTTCGGCCATGAAGAGGAGCGACCCGCACCACCCGCAGCACCGGCACCGGGACGGCGGGGACGGCGGCGCCGGGCGGGAGGCGATGGTCAGCCCCGACGGCACCGTCACCGAGGCGCCCCGCACCGTCAAGAAGGTACCGTGGGGGCGGGGGGACATTCCCCTCTGGGAGGGGGACCCCTAATGCAGGACCCCGCTAGGGAAGGGGGTTCCCCATGACTGAGACCCACATTCCCTTATTGCAGAGCCGCCTTCGTACAAGAATCCCCGTTTGCTTCAGGTGGGACCCCTGGGAGAAGCACCCCTGTCCCCCTGACAGGCAGGCTACGGGACAGGGACTCTCCTCCCTTGAGAGGGAAACTCTCCTTACCCCATAGGTATCTCTTTGCCCCTACGAAGGGGCTCCCACACAAGCCTCTCAGGTAGGAGAGCCCAGTTCTCTGTGGCCATCCTCCCGTACCAGCTTGCTGGGGTTGGCTGGGGGGCTTTGTTTCTCCAAGAAAGACTGGGGCTCATCTCTTTGTCTGTGAGCGAGAGCTCCCATTCTTCTGGAGAGACCTTCCTTGTGATCCCTTGACAGCATACCCTGTGTTTGGGGGACCTGACCCACCTGATCTCTCCCTCGAGAGGCCAAAAGCACTAGAACCTGAGACACTGAACTCCCTGAAGAGAGCTACTCCAGATAAACCCACTAATCCAGCCCTGGAGAGACCCCTGAGTACCCAGGTGGAGACTCTGCCATGTGCTAGCACTATAGGCACCCTCTCTTGGAGAAAGAGTGGAGCACCCATAATCTGATGCTTGCCTCCCTCCCATCTTCTTCCTTGGTCATCTTTGTTCATAGGTAACCTCACATTATTTGTAGCCCCCCGTGTGGTATCACCTTATTCCTTCATCCCCTTTTTGGAGTCTGCCATCCTTGAGAAGGACACCTGTTTTCCTTCATATTTCCTCTAAAGGACCAGTGCTTGCTTGACAAGACAAAAAACATGGTGATGGATCTTCTGTGTCAAGGATCATGACATATTTGACCTTCTAAATCTCCCAGGTGGAGGGGGAGTATTGATGTGGGTGGTGAGAGTTTCTGCCTGGGAAGAATTCTGCATCTCTGTCTCCAGGTACTTCTAAACTCAGCAGAGGCAAGGTCTGATAGAAGGGAAACAAACAATACCCAACCAGAGGGAGCTGGTCCTCCATGCAGTAGGAGCAGAGTATTCATGAAGGAGCAAAACCACCACCACCTCCATTGCCTAGCACGGTGGGATTGTTTATGGGCTGTGAATCTGTGCGGTTGCTATAGGAAGTGATCTGTTGAATGAGGATGTCTGGGAGTACATGCTGTTCCTTCTCCTTCTGCAGTGCTACTGATTTCCAGTCACTTCAGTGCGTGGGTTTGTTCCAGTGACTGAAGGGTTGTCTTTGCATTTATTAAACTAGGTTTACACATCCACAGTCCTTTTGGTACAGTCGTAAGTTTAAAGCAAATGTATGCAACTTTTAAGGCAATATACAGTAGTAAAACATATATTTGCTTGGCTTTAAGAATTTCAGGCCTTGTCTTCACTAGGGAAAAAGCATATTTTGAACATGTTAACTAATCATTAATGCATGTTAAAATCCTGGTGTAGACAGGATAAGTTATAGTTTGAACGTGTTGGCTGGAAAAGTATGCTCTCTGTTAGGATTTATCTTGACTGGCTAATCTGTTAAACCTACAATTTACCTTGTCTACACTAGGATTTTAACGTGTGTTAACACATTATGTAATGTGCTTAAAATACTTTTTGTAGTGTAGGTATGACCTCTGAGGGTTAATAGCCAATACTTCCCCCCCTTTCCATTATTTTCTCTTTCTAGAAGTGTTAGTAGTAGATATTAATTTGGTTTTGCAAAAGTCTAGTTGCATAGGCAAATACTTTTTCTTTGTATGAAGATATAATTATTAACACATCACCATGGTAAAGGGTGGGTGGGTAAAAGTGCCTAAATTGGTAGATTTCAGTGATTTTGCAATGCTGTTTTAGTTTTAATGATGGAATCATAATATCTGATCAGTAGCAAAATGACAAAAACATTTAGGACCTGATCCTACAAAGATATATGCACATGCTTAATTTTAATCACATTAACTTTACTTACTCTTGTCTCAGTTAAGTTAAGAACCTTTTCTTAAGCCTGGTGCTTTAATGTTTGTCCTCATTTTCACTATACTGAGTTCCTGCGGCCACCAAATCCATGCTAACATTTTTGTAGCTACTTCTGACATCTTAGAATTCTGTATGTAGGCCCAAATTTTCAAAAGTGGCTATCGATAATGGGGATCTCAGTTTTTAAGATACCTTGGACCGGACTTTCAGAGGTTAAAGTCATTTAGACAAGTCACATCAGTCATTTAGTCTTAACAAATTAAAATTTCCAATTGCAGCTTACTGATTAGGTGAGCTCCCCTTGACTTCAGTTGGAAGTGAGTGAGAGCTTTTAAAAATCAGGCTTAAGGTAATTGGTATTGGACATCCATGAAATGAGGTATCCAAAATCAGAAAACTTTGGAAATGTTGGCATTAGTGATTGTGGTGTGGTAAATTGGTAAGAGTAGGGGTGTGAGAATGAGTGTACACTTACACGGGTGTGCATAGCAATTTAATACTCACCTGTCATACATTTGTTTATGAAGCATATTGAAATCTTCTGAGGAAAGGTACTATACAGTTGCAAAATTTTATATTAATATAAATGCTCATTTTACAAATGGAAAGTGAACTTTTTTTTCTAGCTTTCAGTACTGAAAGCAGAGCTTGCTTTCTGAATGTCAAGCTGTGTTCTTTCTGCTTCTTAACATTATCAACATAAAGGTTCTGGAATCGGAACTGAGCTGGCAATCCTGTTGATTCATGAAGCAAAATAGAACACAGCTTGCTCCTCCGTAGCTAGACCGCCTCTGCAGTACTGATGGCAGTAAAAGCTGCAGGTTTTGTCTGTAAACTAAGTGGGTTTAAAACTGAAAACAGAGAGTACAGACGCATAGGGTAACAAGGTGCATCTTATTACAGTGTCACTTGTCTGAGTAACTTCGCTGTAACTATAAAATTCCTCAGTAAAATGATTAAGTCAAAATAGGTGCCTGATGCTCACCAGACTGGCATATTAGTGAGCTGTAGTTGGGTATTTTACTTTGCAAAGAGTATACATGACTCTCATGTGGCTTGTCTAAATGATGATTTTGACCTTGACTCCTAGCTAATTTGATTGCATCAGGGAGCATAAAGGTTGAAATTGTTGCTTTTCCATAATAAATCCAATTGTTTGAGGTGAGGTTCTCACAGCATTTTATTCACTTGCTGTATAGGAGGATTTTTAGATAGTCTGTGTTCCATTCAGATTATTTTACTTATGTGTTAGTTTGCCATTTACTCAATTTCATTCTAATCTATAGTGATCAGTTATACCAGGGTAATAAATGTTTCTCCTAAGGCTGAATTCCCAACTGCTGCTTGTAATGAGAGTGGTTTATATGCCAGTTAGTAAAATCTTACCAGTGTTATAATATATAATACACTTGGGCCCTCTCCCTCAGCATGTATTCAATTTATTTTTAGATAGCACCTTCTGTATGATATTCAGACCTTTGTTGAAAGACCAATACCTTAAGTTCGATACAGAGACTCTTGCAGGTAGAAAGGGAAAAGTGGCATGTAGAGAGAAAAACAATAGTAGAAATATACAAGCAGTAAAGATTAGTAAATGTTAACTCAGTGAGAGGCATAGAAAGTGCAGAGATGAGGAAAGGCAGTATAATTAAGGGTACCTAAACTCTGATGAATGAGTGAAATATTAGCACTTGGCAAGCAGTCTGAAGCCTACACCCAATTTGTATTAAAATTGACATAAATGCTAAGTACAGGTGACTGTGATATTTGTACTTCCTTGACAAAGGAATAGACACTTCATGTTTTGAATTTTCCAGTGATTTAAAAACCTATAGCTGATCAGCTTTGATCTGCACCAAGCAGTTGAGAAATGGGCCAGAGGCAGTATTTAAGACTTTGAAAAGTGTATTTGGCCTCTTGGGGTGTGTTTTGAGCATCTGAGCTCCAGCATCTGTAAAACAATGTTCTATGTCAAACAGGAAGTGATGAAGGCAAGATAAAAAAAAAAAGGCTGAGGTGTTGTAAAGGGAAAACAAGGTCAACTTGAGTGAGAGTCACTTGCACTGTTGGGAAGTTTTAAAGAGAGGACTGAGGGTACGTCTACACTACGGGATTATTCCGAATTTGCATAAACCGGTTTTGTAAAACAGAATTTATAAAATCGGGTGGAGCGCGGCCATACTAAGCACTTTAAATCGGTGGTGTGCGTCCATGGTCCGTGGCTAGCGTCGATTTCTGGAGCGTTGCACTGTGGGTAGCTATTCCCTAGCTATCCCATAGTTCCCGCAGCCTCCCCCGCCCCTTGGAACTTCCGGGTTGAGATCCCAGTGCCTGATGGGGCAAAAATCATTGTCGCGGGTGGTTCTGGGTAAATGTCGTCAGTCACTCCTTCGTCTGGGAAAGCAACGGCAGACAAGCATTTCGTGCCTTTTTCCCCTGGATTGCCCTGGCAGATGCCATAGCATGGCAATCATGGAGCTTTTTTTGCCGTTTGTGACTCTCACCGTATGTGTACTAGATGCCGCTCACAGAGGCGATTCAGCAGCGCTACACAGAAGCATGCTTTTGCTTTTGCATGACAGCAGAGATGGTTACTAGCCATATTGCACCATCCAAACCCTTCCATAAATTGGAACTGAGGATGATCATGGCTACCAGTCCTTTTGTACCATTTGCTGCTAGTGCCCCTGGTCAATCAGCCAGGGGCGCAAAAGCCAAGAGTGGTTACTAGCCATATTGCACTTTCCATCGTTTTGTACCATTGGCTACTGTCATAAGTGCCCCTGGCCGATCAGCCAGGGGCGCAAAAGCAAAAATTGGGAATGACTCCCTGAGTCAATCCCTCCTTTTTGGTATCTAAAAATAGAATCAGTGCTGCCTAATATAGGCAAGTGTGCTAGAGAACCACCTGCTCTGTGTCAGAGCCCGCAGAAATTATTATCTGTATGCTATTCACAGGGGGTGCTCCTGTAACAACCCCACCTGTTGATTCCGTTCTTCCCCCAGCCTTTCTTGGCTACCGTAGCATTGTCCCCCCACTTGTGTGATGAATTAATAAAGAATGCAGGAATAAGACACACTGACTTGTTAGTGAGAAATGAGTGGAAGGCAGCCTCCAGCTGCTATGATAGTCCAGACAGGACATTAAGCAGTGTGTAGGAGAGAAGCCCAGCATCCCACTGCTAGTCCAGGGGCAACAATCTTTTCTTTACACATGAAGGGTGGGGGCTGATGGAGCTCAGCCCCCTGTTGCTATGATTAGGATGGTTACCAGCCATATTGCACCATCCATCCACCAGAAAAAATTAGGGCCAATAGGCTGATGACGAGGACGGTTACCAGTCCTTTTGTACCATCAGCTGAGGCTGATGATGAGGATGGATTTCCATCTTTTTGTACGATCAGCTTATGCTGATGATGAGGATGGATTTCCATCCTTTCGTACCATCAGCCGCCCATGGCGGGGGGCGGAGCAAGGATGTTGGTGTTGAGTGCTGCACTATCGCGTCTATCTGCAGCATTCAGTAAAGATAGGGTGACATGTAAAAGAGTCAGAGGATTGTTTTACCTTTCGCTTCTGGGGGTGGGTGAGTAGATTGCCAAGCTATGCCCTGACCCGCGGACACTGTGTTTGACCCTAGAAGCATTTGGAGCTCAGCCAAGAATGCAAATAATTTTAGGAGGCTGCAGGAACTGTGGGATAGCTTCAGTCCTCCAGTCCATGCGCATCCATTTGATTCTTTGGCTTTCCGTTACGCTTGTCACGCTGCAGTGCGCTGAGTCCCTGCTATGGCGTCTGTCTGGAGATTTTTAAAAAAGGATTCTGAATTTCATCTTCTGTAACGGAGCGCTGATAGAACGGATAGAACGGATTTGCCTGCCCTTACAGCGATCACATCCGCATGGTCCATGCGGGAGCTCTTTTTTTTATTTTGATTTCGGACTGCATCGCCACCCGTGCTGATCGGAGCTCCACGCTGGGCAAACAGGAAATATTCAAAAGTTCGCGGGGCTTTTCCTGTTTACCTGACCACTGCATCCGAGTTCAGATTGCGGTCCAGAGCGGTCACTGGTGCACTGTGGGATAGCTCCCGGAGGCCAATACCGTCGATCAGCGTCCACACTAACCCTAATCCGATATGTTAATACCGATACTAGCGTTACTCCTCTCGTTAGGGAGGAGTACAGAAACCGGTTTAAAGAGCCATTAAAATCGATATAAGGTGCCTCCTAGTGTGGACGGTTTTGGCGTTAAATCGGTTTTACGCTCCTAAAACCGATTTAAACGCCTAGTGTAGACCAGGCCTGAAAGGTAGCAAAGACTGGAGGAGCGGAATTATTTTAAGTGGTTATGACAGTGATTGGGTGCAACAAGTCCCTAGTTATGAAAGCTAGGAGGGGAGTTTTCAGTTGGTGATAGATTTGAAACCAGTAACCATAGTGAAAGATGGGGTAATATAGTCATGCTTCCTGAAAGGAGAGAATAGTCTGGATGCAACATTCTGAACCCCTGAAGTTGAGTGTAAGCCTTCAGAAAGACTGCAAAAAGACATTGATAAATATTGAGACAAGAATTGATGAAAGCATAAATAAAGATTTCAGCTTTGAGTGTATTCTGAGGATGGTATTGGATGACTTGCAGATGAGAGGAAAAAGGCTAATGGTCCAGATGTCTCCAAATTTTGTGGTTTTGGGGGCGTAAGTTAAGGTGATGAATAGCCTCAGAGAGACATAAGGTTGATTTGTGTATGTATAAAGGAGGAAGAGGGTAATAAATGCATGGCATGAGATTAGAGGCAATTCTACCCACAAGGAAGAAGTTAGTTTTGAAAACATTTAATAGGAAATTATGAGATCTTGAAGTCATGGATAGTTCTCTGGGAAAAAAGAACCTCAATGTGCAGCAGCAATCAAAAAAGCTAACAATATTGGGAAGCATTAAAAAAGGGATAGATGATAAGACAGAAAATATATTACTTCTATATAAATCCACGGTACGCCCACACCTTGAATACTGCATGCAGATGTGGTCGCCTACCTCAAAAAAAAAAATTGGAATTGGAAAAGGGCAACAAAGATGATTAGAGGTATGGAATGGCTTCCATATGAGGAGAGATTAATAAGACTGAGAGACGAGTAAGGGCTGGGGGGAAATATGCTAGAGGTCTATAAAATCCATGATTGGTGTGGAGAAAGTAAATAAGTGTTATTTACTCCTTCCCATAACACACGTACTAGTGGTCACCAAATGAAAATAATAGGCAGCAGGTTTAAAACAAACAAAAGGACAATTTTTTCCACACAATGCACAGTCAACCCGTGGAACTCCTTGCCAGAGGATGTTGTGAAGGCAAAGACTATAGGGTTCAAAAAAACCCTAGATAAATTCATGGAGGATAGGTCCATCAATGGCTATTTGCCAGGGATGTTGTCCCTAGCCTCTGTTTGCCAGAAGCTGGAAATGGGCGACAGGGGATGGATCACTTGATGATTACCTGTTCTGTTCATTCCCTCTGGGGCACCTGACATTGGTCACTGTCAGAGGACAGGATACTGGGCTAGATGGACCTTTGGTCTGAACCAGCGTGGCCGTTCTTATGCTGTAGATTTGAGCTGACAGACCAAGAAATAAGGTAAATGAAGAGAATGAACTGAGGGAGATGTAAAGTTAGATGTCTATATCTTATCTCGCTATGGGAGAACTCAATGCTAGATCAGAAATCACTTTTCAGAGAGGACAAGTGGTTCAAGATTGGGAACCTGAGGCAGTTTGTATTAGGATGAAGGGGAGATGTAAAGCCTTGACTAGGCATGGAAGAGAAGTAAGATCCAGTCCCACAGTGAGTGCTGGAGGCTGTTTGAGACACCCACAGAATTTAGACCAAGGTATCCAAAGCACAGTAGACCAAATAAGAGAATAAAGAAGAATCTAAGATAAGAGGTAATGTGAGCTTTAAATCTTTTATGTGAAGTCCTCTGTGGGGAGGCATAGCATAGGCATTTGCAGAATAAGCATCTCCTTAATGCCTCAACCTTGACTTAGAGGAACCATCTCTAGTGGGGAGAATGGAGCTCACTCGCTACGGCCCATTCAGGTTTCCCCCTCTCCTGCGATTTCTGCCACAAAACTGTCACTAAATGACAGCGTTGGTGGCTAAATTTTTGTGATGAGTTCTCAACCCAAGTGCCCCTAAACTAATTTCCATAATTCGTTAAACATTTGTCAGATGGTACAAATCTAGCTCAAATCAGTAGTGACTAGCAGCTCAGACTAGCAGCCTAGAGGTGAAAAATTGTGTCCCATTAATAGTGTGAGCCATCCAGCCCCCTGTTCGCAGTAATTTTTTTTGGTAAGATAAAGACAGAGTGGTTGATGGCAGTGCTATATAAAGGAAAAAGGGTTTAGTAAACTCTAATTTTTACCGATTTGTACCCTAAAGCATGATAGAAATGCTGTACAGTCTGTGTAACAGGTGTTATTATACAGACAGTGAAGGAAGCCAAAATCAAATTCACCAAATGCTTAACTCAATATAAATGTATTGAATTTCAGTGAAGCCTTTCTGGGCTCTCGGAAGTCACTCTGGTGCTCTGAAATGGTGAGACTTGGCAAGTGTAGAAATGAGGTTGAAGAACTTGAGATTTGATTTCCTTAAGCAATTCTCATGATGTGTAAAGTTTTTCAGATTAAAGACTTCCAAACCCAAATCTCTTTTGGGAACACTTGCTGTAGCAACTCCATTGGCCATCTCCTTGCCTAAAACTTTGAAGCAACAGCTTGCAGCTTTGCTTTTCTCTTAGTAAATTGCCATAATTCTTGTGCCCTGTGGATCTGAGAGCAGAAGGAAAAAGTGTAATTGTTTAGTCCTTTGGATGCATATTGGGGTATCCAAACTTTATCCAGTCAAAGGCTGCATTGGCAAGAACTCAAAGGTCACGTGCATAAAATAACAGGTTGCAGCTGCCCTCTGTTAAGGTGGAAGTGCAGCCTGTGGAAACTACAGATCTCAACATGCAAGAAGTCTTGGTTGCGCATCTCAAGATTGGGCACTGCATGCAGACATCTAGTCTTGGAGCCTTCTCATCTCAGTATTAAACATGAGGGCAGCTGTTGGCCGTGTGATTGATGTTGAATGCTGTAGGCCGGGGCAGTCAGTTATTTTTTTGTCAAGGTTCGTATTTCTTGGTCAAGGTATAGTCAAGGCCCAGACTTCAGAGAAAATAATTTAAAAAACCCCAATAATAAGTAAGTAAAAAGATTTTGGTGTCTTCAATCTGGATTTAGCCTGTGGTCTGCCTATTGACTACCCCTGCTGTAGGCTGTGGTCTGACATCCCATATATCAAAAGCGGTGCTGCTTCACTTATCTAACTAGAGTGGTCACATGTCAGGGAGATATGGTATGCAAGTGGTTAAAAGAAAATACTGGCCCTTTATCTCCAGATAAGTTGATATAATGACGATATGGTCATGCTAGGCATGATTTTGAGTCTTTTCTGATTTTGCAGCAGACACTCGCTTATTCTGCAGTCCTGCTCAAACACATGTGCATCATATCACGTATTCAGTTCTTGTAAATGAAGATGAACATTGATCAGAAAGTCATGTAGAAGTTTGTAGGAGACAGGATGAACCAGTGTCCATGTAGGTGGTCGTGGCCATCCCTCCACACCTACCTCTGAGGGGGGCCATGCCTCCTCGGAGTCTGGTCTGCTAGAGTACACTCAAAACAAAGAAAGAGGGCATTAGCAGTGCTCGATGGGCCCTGGTCTTCAAACAGGGAAGGACCACAAACAGTCTGGGCTCTGGCTGGCTGTCAGGACAGAGCGGTACTAGGTTTACTGTCCTGCCCTGCTTGAGGGCCGGACTTCTAACAGTCAGGCAGGCCTGTCACAAGTATAAGCCCAGCCCTCAAGCAGGGTGAGGCTGTAAACAATCAGGGCTCCAGCCTTCAGTCAGGCAGAGCTGTAGTCCAGATACCCTCTGTGAGGCTCTGGCAGAGGTGAGCACCACGCACAGGCTCCAGCAGAGATGTCCAAGGAGTGCAGGCCTCCTGGCTTAAGCAGAGGGAGTGGCAGGGGGGACGCGAGCCCACCCAATTCCATTGTGTCTCAGCCCAGGGGGCTAACAGTGGTGGAGTGGTCTACCATTGGGTCAGCAGGGATCCACCTGCAACACACTGACCTTGTATGAGGCCAGCTCTCAACCAGACTGTTGTCTGGTTTCCCTGGGCTGCTTCCTACTCTCCCCCTCAGGTGTACCTGTGTCCAGGGGTCATCCTCAGTCTCCTTGGGATATACCGCCAAGGGTGGCGGTAGCAGCTCCTTGGAGTTGGGAGTGGCCAGGGTCTTGGGAAGCTTGTGGAGACCCTCAGGTCAGCCACGGTTCTCCTCGGGATCCCCCTCCAGCAGTAGGGAAGATGTGTCTGTCTCCCTTGGCAGCTCCCTTCCGGCTGGGCTGGGCTGGGCTGGCCTTTTATACTTCCTCTTCCTGTCCCGCTCATCTGCTTCCAGTGTGCGGGATGTTGTCCTCCTGGCTCTGCCCACCAGGTTACTTGCTACATTCCAAATCAGAGAGCAGTCACCAAAGTATAAAGGAAGATTGCTCCAGGCAGCTGGATTTGCATACGAAAAAGCCCTTCACCAACAACAGTAAAATTAAGAGGTGAATCAGGTGTTATAAGAAAGTGAGCAGAAGTTGATGTAACTCCATAGAAGGATTTACAACAAAGATTAATTGAGTTGTATCCTAAAATGATTGGGGAACCAATGGACTTGTTTGAGGATGGAATGACATGGTCATGCTTATATGTACATATGAGAAGGAGGGCATTCTGCTGCATATGCTTGGGTTTAGAGGGTTGACACTTGAAGGAGGCCATAGAATAAGTGAGAGGAGATAAAGGCCTAGAAGTGGAGTCAAGGCAGTAGCGTAGCTAGGTAATATGGAACCGGTGATGCAGGAAGAGATTCTCTCTCTTTGAGTAGGGAATGTCTTTTTGGTCTGTATTTGTACAGCACCTTGCACAGTGGGCTCCTGCTGCAGGATTAGGTCTCCTAGGTGCTCCAGTCAGATGAATAATAAGAGGAAAGTTCGGGGTCAGGAAGATACCATGATTATATCCAAAGGCAGCAAGTGGAAGGTGTGAGTTGATAGGATGACTGGAGAGAGAGGGTTATGTTTGAGGATTCTCTTCTTGCCCAAGAGAACTGCTTGTCTGAGGCAGTTAACTGAAAAGTTTAGGGGTAACCACAAGTTTTCCTTGGTCAAGAGGCAGAGAGGATGAAGAAAGATGAGTAATCAGTTTTTCAAGAAATGTTACTGTTTAGTATTATCAGCATAAAAGTAATGGTTAAGGTTTAAGGGATGTATGAAAGAAATTGGGGTTAGGTAGGAAATGATTAGATACAAGTGTGGAACCATGGCTGGATGGAACCTAAGTTGGATGTTCAGGAGCCTGGAATTATCCAGTGTCAGAGGCTGTACTGAACCTGGAGAGGAGTCTTCAGTGAAAAGTTGGAAGTTCAGTGACAGAATGGGAATTCTGTGCTATACCCAGGCCAAACCTCAGGAGGATATTGTGAGGAAGGGTACTTGTGAAGGTGATGGTCTCAAGCTCTTTATTGAGAAAGGAAAGGCTACAGGCAGGACAGTGGTTAGGGCAGGGTCAAGGGATGCCTTTTAAGTAGGGAGAGGAAAAATTTTAAGCGCTGTAAGGCAGAGCTTAAAAAACCCACTCACCTGTTGTGACCCTAAGAGCCTCTTTTATACCAACTGGCAAAAGGCTCATCCTGTACATTGTTGTCAGAATATTTAGCCAGACAGTGTCTTGTAAGGTATCATATGAAAACTGGTGACATGCTGGTCATGGATATCATTGTGTGATGTATGTAGGGGTTGTGTATACAGAGTTATATGTGCACTTGAAATATGTTCTAAAACGTGTTTTGGAGGCAGTTGATAAACACGCTTGCCCTAGATAAAGGAATGTGGATTTACCTGTCAGCATGGACCAAGTTAACAGAGGGATGAGAAAACGGCATGGCTTGATTATGAGCAAAGGTCAATGGAAGTACATTTGCCTCTAAAGTAAACAAAGTGATCAAGCCAATCAAAAAAACAAATAAAGCACAGGATGAAGAACAGGCTTAGTACCTGCACCCCAGAGAACAAACAGCAGGGGAGAGGAACTTTATCTGGGTTATTTTCAAAGAATACATTTTAAAGGCTTTCTGGGCTATAAGAGGGATGAAAAAGGACCTCTCTTGTTATCCCTCACGTAGGGGTAAAAGAAACAGCATCCTCTGATTCTGAGAATGGTAGGCCCTCCTGTCTGAAGGACTGGGGATGCTAATAACTTGATGTAAACTGTTTAGACAAGGGTTGTAGCTTGCTAAAGTTAAGTTTTAGTCACTAAAAAGTATGTTTGGCATCCGACGAAGTGGGCATTCACCCACGAAAGCTCATGCTGCAAAACGTCTGTTAGTCTATAAGGTGCCACAGGATTCTTTGCTGCTTATGTTGTTTTTGTTTGTAACTGTACCTGTCTCTTTCTATTGTTTAGTATCACATACATTTGTATTCTTTATTAATAAACATATGCGTAGTTTTACTATAAATTGTCTCAGTATTGTGTATTAAGGTAAAGAGAGTGCCCTCAGCTGAGCCAAAAGGCTAGTGTATATTTTGCCTCTTTGGAGGCAGCAAGCTTGGTAATTTCTGTGAGTGTCCAGTGAGAGGGGCTGGATTCTGAAGAGAAACGCTCTTCCAGGGAGTTCAGGAACTGGGGTTAACTGAACGTTACCTGGACGGTGAAGTTAAGACTGGCAGGTTCTTGAGGAGTTTGCTGGTCAGGCGGACAGACCGGTGTGGCAGGGAGCTGACATACACAGATTAAGCTCCAGCAAAGCGCTCTCTTGCTAAGGCAGAGTAACAACAATGGCTTACAGTCCTGAGCACCCTGAGAAAGTGTCATGCCCGTGGTCGATAGGATGCTTTTTTGGATGATGCCCACATTTCATTTCAAAGAGACTATGTGAACGCTAACCAAGGGTAAGGCTGCAGAGACACTTCAGTTTTGCTAAGCTGCAGCAGATCAAAAACTAATTAGTCTTGTCAGTTGTCTTTCTGCTACTGGGAGATCTGTGGGCAGTAATGAAATTTATAAGAATCATACTGATGCTGTTTGGGTGGTAGCAGCAGAGTTGGGCATTGAAGCTGGGGATGAAGTTTCAAAAAAATCCCATGTGGGAGGACCAGGGTAGCAGAGACAACCCCATTCTCGCCCAAGTGGGAGTGAATATCAAAGAGCAGCAGCCATAAAAGGGTTGAGGGAGGCTTCAGATTTTCAGACACCTTGTAACTAGAGGCTGATATAAAGGGTGAAGCCTCCGTAAAGTCCAGAGACAGAACCCTTGAAGGGATCCCAGCTGCTGGAGGAGTAGTTGAGGGTGTTATCTTCTCACTTGGGGTTTGCCTTTGGACACTGGAGCTCTCTATCTTTCAAATCAGTCTTTGGCTAATAGGCTTAGGTGTCTGCTGAATAAATTGAAATGGGAGGGGGAAGGGTGATAAGAAGTTAGCAACAAATCTTGAGAGAGGTTTTTTTGAGGAGAGTCAAGAAACAGAGAGAAAGAGAGGCAGAGAACGTTTGGGCAAAGAAAATGTCTTGGGGTGGAGGGGGGGAGGAAATGGATAGCAAAGACAACGCAGAAAAAGATGCACCATCATCTGTTATAGGAAAGTGATGTGAAACTCAGAAGGAAAAGAAGAAATCAGAAAAGAAAGAGATGTAGTACTTTTGTTGTTATTTTAATGTATTATAGGTGGAGCTGGTAGCGCCACCTCTGATTAAGGTTACCTGAGATCCAACTGAGAACAGTGTTTATAACTTTCCCAGATTTTAACCATTTGAGCTGAAATTTTCCATACTGGGTGTTTACCTTGGGATGATGATGGGTTTTTTTTTGTTTTTTTTTAAGTTTCAGGGAAAATGGTTCAGCTATTTCCAAGACCAAGATTAGGGGAATATATTCTGGGGAAAAACACCAGAGCGCATGCGTTTCCAGAACCTGGAAGGAGAACCCAAGATTCCTCAGTCTCAATATTCCTCTGTCAGCAAATATATGTGTTGGGAAGACACACTGGCACATTGTGTGTGTCTTCCCAATTAATGACTTTAACCTCTTCTGTTACCAGTTATTCCATTAGGTAAGATGACAGAGGTCTGTTGTGAATCTAACCCTCCTGATGGATCTGTTTGGATATGAATTCCATGATGGAATTTTTTTTTTCTTTCCAGTTTGCTTTTTTAAAAACCTAGCGAATTGCATACAGGGAAAACTACATTTAAGGAACATTATGAAGGTTGCAAAGTCAGGCACTTAAGTTAGTAAATGCCAGAATTAAAGTTGCAGTTCACCCTCCTTAGTCCTTAATTGCATGATCACATGCTATTTTTTTTCCACAGGGTCCCTGCAACATTCAGTGCACAAGATGGAATGGTACGCACTGGAGTGAGCAGCTATTCAATATTTTGTTTTATCCTCATTGTTCAATGTTTGACTCCATGCTCTGGCACACTTTTCAAACCTTGCTCTGAAGACAGAATTAATTTCCTTATGGGCTTTTCTGTGGTCCACTATAGAACTTGTGTTCTTCACAAATATTAATTTTACGTTTACAATACCCCTGTGAGATGAGGTGTGGTATCCTCATTTTACAGATTAGGCACAGAGGCACACAAAGATTAAGGTCAAATGTCAGCTAATTTTGGGTGCTGATTTTGAGATGCCTGAGGCTTGATTTTTTTTTTCCCCAGAGTATTTTAAATAGTCAAAGCATGGCTCTCATTGACTTCAGTTGCTGCTGAGAGTCCTCAGCACTTCTGCAAATCAGACTTCAGGGTTTCAAGTTGGGCACCCAGAAATTGAGGATCACATGATAGTTTGGTCCAAGTGACTTGCCCAGAATCACATAGAAAGTCTGTGATAGAGGCAAGGATTGAATTTATTTCCCAAGGGAAGCCTTGAACTGCCTTAACCATAAAACCATCCTTTCTCTTCCAGCAACCCTGCTTTATTCACTACATACTTTTCAGCTTCTGCAACAAGTGAAGCAGGGATCCTACTAGACAACACCCTCCTTCATTAGTCAACCCTAATACATTCTCAGAGCATAGTCTGTCCTGTGCACTGAATGAGGAAAGGGTTTTTGGGAAAAAATAGTATATCATCAAAGACTGTATCATAATGCACAGTGGGGGGCCTAGATTTCCTAACTTTGGAGTGCTTGTCTTGCAACCTGAACATTCTTTTAATGTAGCTTTTTATGTGCAATTAAATAGAAAGTTTATGGTAATATGTACTGTTTATTATGTGCAAAAGTTTTATGATGTTAAATTGAAGAGGGAGTGGCTTTAGGGGCTTGGGTTGTTGGTATTTTCCATCCAGAGTAGATGGCCTCATATTTGGGTTTGTAGGTGTCCATTGTGTTTTTCATGCCATGCATAAGGTACCATAGGAAAAGTAGGTGTTGACAAGGTAAGAGAACTTTCAGTCTCCTGGGCTGTCATCTTTTCCATGTTCGTTCAAAAAAGCAAATATGTGAAAACAAATAGCAAAAGGGGGAGCATGGATTTGTCTTATCCGAATACACTTATTTTTTACTCCTGTCACAAGGTAGGATGTGAGCAGCACTTTATCGCTCATAAAACTGTAGGATTCATGAAATAGGCTGTTGCTATGAGACTTAAAACTCAAGGGCCATTTATTTTGGGAAAACTTCCTATAGCAGATCATGTTAGTGCCTGTTTTGTTCAGTGAACTTTTCCACTGGTCTGTCAAGGTAACATGACCTAGAAACTTGCTGTCTGAGGTTTGATATTCTTTTTCCTTGCTGGGGTGAGGACATCTGCTCAGGTTCTCTTCAAGACAGGCTGGGTGGGCCAGGACTGCCCGGGGGGGCATGTGTGGCAATTTGCCCCGGGCCCCACAGGGGCCCCCATGAGAATATAGTATTCTATAGTATTGCAACTTTTTTTTTTGGAGAGGGCCCCCAAAATTGCTTTTCCCCAGGCCCCCTGAATCCTCTGGGCAGCCCTGGGGTGGGCATCAGTTTTCCCATTTGTAAAGGGGGGAGGAATAGCTCAGTGGTTTGAGCATTGGCCTGCTAAACCCAGGGTTGTGAGTTCAATCCTTGAGGGGGCCATTTAGGGATCTGGGGCAAAAATCTGTCAGGGATGGTACTTGGTCCTGCTAGTGAAGGCAGGGGACTGGACTCAATGACCTTCCAAGGTCCTTTCCAGTTCTATGAGATAGGTATATCTCCATATAATAATAGTAAAATGGAATAATACCTATTTTAGAGGGATGTTGTCAGGATTAATATTTGCAAAGAGCTTCAACATCCTTGGAAGAAATGCATATTACCGTATTACTATCGTAGTTCAAAAATCTCCTCAGTTTCAATCAGTACTGGGCTGCTCTGTTTTTGGTATCATAGCTTTCTGTTTTTGCATTTTAGAGTACATGTTGTATGTGGTGTTCATCTGTAATGGGTTTCCATGAAAGTCTTGGAACCCATTGTTGGTATTTTGAGTTTTTCAGATTGAGGTAACAAACTGTATTTTACTTCTTTCTAGAAACACAGAATCCTGTTGTTGGGATGTGGGTACAGGGATATTTAGTAAAAGGCTACATTTGTACTGCAGTGTAATGGTTGTGAGGGCTTTGAGTTTCTCTGGCCAAAAGTGCTGTGTAAGTGCAAAGTATTTTTACGTGGTTTCTTTACTTGCTCATATTTCCTCTGAGACTCTTATGGGGCAGTAATTTTGTAAAATCAGTTTTTGGTCTATGCTAAGCTACCTGGCAAGGTCAAGCAAACAGACTGAGAAGCAGTAAGTGTTTAGCAAGCAAACTGCAGCTTATTTCACGCTCTGTAGTCTACAAGGTGGATACTTGTGCTTGCCATGTATTATGCATACTGAGAAAATGAGACGTTCACAAGACTTCAGTGACATAAGAGAAACTGCCTTTTGAATTTTCCTTCTACTCAACTGATTTTAAAGCCCAGATATTACAGTGATGCTTCTGCCGTGGTGGTAGGTTTTAAATGAGCCAGGAGTTAAGTGAAGAATCCAGCAAATCAGTCCAACAGACAGATTTAATAGCGTCCACTGTCTGGCACTTAGGGTTTTAGAACTGCTGGCTCCTGGGCATAACTTCTAACCCTAATGGTGCTTTTAGTTTTCTTTTTGGAGCTGATTTCTAAGTCCCTGGTTACTTACTTTGCCTGATTCAGCTATGACGATCTGTGAGCCACAGACCCTTAATGCTGGGTTACATACACTTTTGAACCAGGCATTTACTGTCTGAGTCACTGTCACACTGACCTGAAAATGAAGGGAATTTAATACTGTGTATTGTAACTGGTATATAATCCCACTGCCTATTCCTGGTTTTTTGCTTCTGCACATAAGGACGTGTTGAATCCTGAAAATCTGAGTGAGGAATGGAGTGAAAATGTCAAGAAGCAGAGACTCATGGTGGATCTGTGTTTTTCCTTTGTGTGTTTGTATGCCATGGTGGCTGGATTCTTTATGGTGTGATATTTTCAGGTCACTTGGAGGAGTAGTGAGGAGTCCAGTGACTAACCTGTCTGTCAAAGCTCTAGAGTGAACTGATTGAGTATTGTTGTGTGGCACACTGGCAGCAATGGGAAGAAAGAAATGCTTGCCTTTTACGTGTTGTCGTGGCCACTCTTATTTGATGTTATTTTAATTGTAGGCATCGCTTTGTCAGTCTTGTCAAATAGTTTGAAGGGAAGCAGATAAAACAGAGATGCGTGTAGCCTGGTGTACTAAGGATTAGCAGGTGAATTTTTTTTTCTCTGTGGAAGTATGGTAAAAAAAAAAAAGTGTGTCTGACAAGTGGGTCCATGAAAACTTATGCTCCAATACGTCTGTTAGTCTATAAGGTGCCACAGAACCCTTTGTTGCTTTTTAAGTGTGTCATTTGCATAGTCATGAAACCTATAGCTTTGGATCAGTGCCAAAAGAGCAAAACTATTCCAATGAATGTGTATAAAACAAAATAAATAATGACTTGTGTTAAAGTCCCTATATATTTTGAACTAGTAGGGTTAGAAAAAAATGCTGAGAATTCCAGTCATCAAGTGGTGTCCATTTGTTTTTATCATTGGATCAGAAGATCTAGAACAGTAAAATCACATTATTCTGATTACCATCCTGCTTTCCACTTTTAAATTATAATCTGATGTTAGTGGTTGCTAATATCTCAAACTGTTAGAACCAAGACCAATTCTGTACAGCACCTGGAAGCTTGGAATCCCTGATATCAAATGACATTAAAGTCTTAATCTGATTCTAGGGGTTTGTGAACAAACTGCTTCCATGATCTTTTCCTTAGGCTCTAATGGATGATGTGATCAAACTTTCTGCCACTAAGACTAATGCCATGAGAATTGCAGCTCAGAATCAGGATTTTTCACAGGGTGGGTTTCAAGTCACTTACGTTAAGTAATGTTACAATACTCTGAGATAATGAATCTTTCTAGTTCAGGCTGAAAGAAAAGACTCATTGCTTCACCTTAGCATTTTTTACATTAACCACAGCCTCCTATTAGAGTAACAGAATCAGCAAATGATGAGTGAGATGAATAAGAGACCAAAAAAACCCCACAAAAACTCAAGTATAGTGGAAAAAAAAGTGGGTATAATGCCACACCACACCAGATTTTTGATGACTATGTAATTTTGTAAGGTATTTAGATACCACAGAGATGAGCATAGTAGGAATAGAATAAATTAGGCTTCTGCATTGGAATGATAGCACCTAGGGTGAGGGGGAGAAGCCTGTTGGGACACTAGCTTATCTTTCAGCCAGAACAGGGTCATTCCCTGTTATGTAACTCCTCTGGCCTTGTTGGAGTTTGTAATGCCTCCCAAATTAGTGTTATCTGTGTAGTCCATTTATATGGTATTTTTATTCTTCTAAATCCATTCATTGAAGGTGTTAAATGAGATCAGATCTGTTCAACACACACTCTTGTGGCTCTCCCATCACCACTTCAGTGTTTTGTCATAACCTTTCACTTAGTTCTTCATCCAACTGTTGATCCATGTGATGAGGTTCTATATGTGAGCCAATTAAAAATGTAGTTTTGAGAGGCTGTAGAAAATTGGCTTAATATTACTGAAAATCATTCAGGTTTGGTGCTCAAGGGTTACAAGTGAAACGAGTTCCTTGGAAATGCAGAGTAATACAGGATAGGTTAAGGGTGCCCAACTTTAAGTCAGTTGAGGGCCATGCTGGTAATTTCAGGATCCGGAGGACTCTATATACTGTGCGTAAAATGGATATTGCAGCTACTCTTATCTTTAAGTGAGCATTTACAAACAATAGAAAACTTTTTAAAAATGTGAATTAAATATGATGCAGGATCATACCACAGTTACCAAGATGCTTTCTGCAGGAGCAAGTGTGGCAAAGGGGATGCCATCAGGATCAGTTTCTGCTGATTCTTTTGGGGCATTGGAAAAATGTTTTATATAGAAACATCACAGAAATGATCCTGTGCTGCCACTGGGGCATTCAGAGTTTGGAAGAGAAATTTGACCTCTTCTGCACCGACATGGGAGAGGACTTCAGGGTCATGTCAGTTCCATTTTGATGCTCCTGAAGAAAGGAGCTACTTCTGTATCGTGCTGGGTGAGGGAGGAATGGAGAAGCTATCATGTCCTACTTCCCTTTTGTTTGTGATGCATATCTCGTGGCAGCATTAGTGCCAAACCAAGTCCGGTCCTTTATGTTAAATGCCAGCAAAGGATAGCGATTCTTCAGAGGCAGCTCTCTCGTCCTTCAGTCATGGTTTCGGGCTGGTTGAAGAAGCAGCATTATAGGCTCAGTCAGAGGAATGTGGACTTCTGAGTGAGTCAGGGAGAGACAGGAGTAAAGGTTGAGGTAGGGAATCTAAGAAAGGGAGGGTGGCAATGATATGAAAAAGGAGGCAGAAAGCTAACATCTTAATTTTAGTAGGGGCAAGATTGTATTTGGTTTTTGGCTTCTGAACCAGTAATGGACTGGATTAGTAGCTGAAATAAACCAAGAGATAAACCCCATCTTCCTGTGCACCCCACTTCTAAAATGTTATTCCCGCTATTTGAAAGAGAGTAGAGAGGGGAATTTCTCCTTAATCCTCCTCCACCCATGACATGCAAATACCCTAACTTATAGAATATATAGGACAAATAACTTGTCCTAAACTTAATTGTTGTCATAAACTTAAGTTTTGCATTTGGATCCTAGGAGGAATATAGACTGAGCTAGTTAGATTACTACTGTTTTCTGGTTTTGTAGAACAGTGAGGCTAAGATGCAGACTGCTGCAGATCTCAGGGAGTCTCCTTGGCCCTGTCTTCTTGGATCATAACTTTACAAACTACAACTGTTTTTAGAGGATAATGTTAAGAATATTTTTCCTAGAACTTGGCTAATTAAACTGTGCAATAGACATTCCCCTTGGCAGCCTTTAGTGTCATGCCTATTAAACTGTGAAGAAAGGAAACCATGCTAAAACAATCCCTAAATTCTCTTTTACCTAACTTGGGTCTGACCTAGTTTGGACTGGGTCTAGCTGGATACTTTTGTATGGGTAAGAGTAAAGCAAAACTGATGGGGGAAACATGCAACAGTAGCAATCCCCAGAGCAAAACAGTATCCTTAATTTGCCTCAACATTCTCTGTAATAACCAAGGATTTAAAGTTTGTTTAAATTGGGTTATTCAGTGCTAATATTATGCAAGATTCCTGATCAGTGGTGTGGAGGTTTGAACTGAGACACTACTTGGAGCTATGATGGAATTAAAGTAACCTTGGCAACCATTATAAATAAAATAGGCCTCCTTGAGAAGTAAGACTGTGCCTATGTTTGCTGCATTCATTCATATCCTTCACTTACATAACATCATGCTGCTGCAGCAATTTAATACCCAGCACCAAGGGCAACTGCTAGTTTTGAGAGTGTCGTGAGCTTTTGCTTTGCCAACTGGTTCTTGCGTCTATTTCCTATGGAGTTGAAATGATGGCAATACTGTTTTTCTCTGAATAACGTGCAGCTGTTCTCTCCCATCACAGTTTCCTTGGACTCTGATATTTTGTTCTCTCTGACAGTCCTGTTCTTGAGATCTGATGCTGTTGCAGCGCAGTACCGAATCCATCTCTCTCCATTACGCGCCAGCCTCCTAAGCTTTTCTGAGAAATCATGACTTCTTATATGCACATGTGCATATCTTCAGTGTACTTTAGTGGAATACAGCTGTACATTGTTGTAGTTAATGGCGGTCCAAGCTCTGAACTAATTCCCATGTTTCAGTCTAATTCTCCTAATCTTGCCCCTATTATGGAAGGAAGGGCATACAATTTTGAAGCTTTCTGTTAATTCTGTAACTCTGTGGGGGGTGGGTGGCAATTGTTTCTTCTGTATGTATGTCACTGGGAGGTGGGGAAGCAGAACAGAAGAGTAGAGTTGGAATAACCTTAACACCGAAGTTATGACACACAACTAGTAGGAGTCTGAACTGCATTGCACATGGTTGAAGTAGTGCTATATTTTAAGATCACACTTCTGTCTGAATTTTTTACCTGTTGATGGTGTTACAAGTAACACCTTAATTGCTTATAACTACTATGAAAGATCGGAAAGATCTTTTTTCGTTTACTTTGTGCACATGACCATTGTTTGTGTAGTCAGTTGGCTGTTTCCCCCGCATTGTCAGCCAGTCTTCCCTATTTGTGTGGATCCTTCACACAGCCACAGGGGAGAGAACAACATTTTAAAAATAGAGAAATCTGAGTTTTAAAACCACAAAAATTAGTGCATTATCTGAACTGACTAGATTTCAAATTTAGAAGTCCTGGTTCTAGGTCTGTGGGGACACTGTTGGGGTGTGTGGTCCTTGCTGGGTCTTATCTTTCACCAACCACCCCAATTCTTCAGTACTTTTCCTGCTGGCTTGAGTTTCTCTGGCACTCAGGATAAGATGACATTTTTTAGCATGGATCCTATTTAGAGGACCTGTATGTTGGTCTTCTAAATCTTTGTAGTGAAAAATTTGTTTTGAGCAAACTTCTGGAAGGGTAATATTGTCAATGGAATTCAGGTAGCCAGGTCTATTTGATCTATTAAATAGGGTGTATCTACACTACAAAATTAAGTTGACATACAGTCACCGCAGTAACTAAGTCTGTTGTGTATGTCTACTCTACGCTCCTTGTGTTGGCAGAGCATGTTCACAGTAGCAGCACTTATATTGACACAGAGCAGTGCACCATGGGTAGCTATCCCACTGTGCAACTCTAGCACAGGGTTTCTTGAGAAGGTGTTGCAAAGTTCAAAGCACAGGGGAAAAGTGGGGGGGAATATCATTTTGAGATCATAGCAAGAGGCACACTTGCAGAAGATAACATGCAGCTCCGTGTAAAAGCGACATGTCTGCGGCTCTGCCCCAGAGCGACTGATCTGGGCAGTGAAGTTGAAAACAGTGACCAGAGCAGTCACAATGGGCATTGTGGGACAGCTCCTGGGGCTGGTAAAGTCAACGTACGTAATGCAGTGTCTGTGCTGCCACTATGTCAACCTAGCTGTGTTGACTTAAACTCTACACCTCTCGCGGAGGTGGAGTTAAGTCGACGTAGCAGGCAAGTTATGTTGGTGTTGGGAACTTTGTAGTGTAGACACTGACATTATTATGTTGACGTAAGCTGCCTTACATTGACATAACTCTGTAGTGTGTACCAGGACATAAAGTGCAAGGACGATTACCCTGAATAGTACATGTAGATGTTTTAACACACAATCACAATTACTTTTCTCTGTTAATTTTGTCTTTAACCTTCCACTGAGAACATGATCTCTGGCGACCAGACAGAGTGAAGGTCAGTAATGAAACTTTATCAGAAAAAACTTCACATAATAGAACTTTGTATGAAAGATGCTTCACAAAATAAACTGTAGCCCTAACTGCTTTTAAGTTAAATAGTCACAAACTTAAATAGCAGGGGAAGTGAAATTAAGGCCATGTCTACACTAGCGAACTTACACCAGCACAGCTCTTCCGATGCTAACAGGGAGTTTTGCAAGGGAGTTCTCCAGGTGAAGGAGGAGCAAATACAGCACCCTTGGGGTAAGTGGCTGTCTGTAGTGCATATTTATGTTTGGGGGTTACTTGCTGTGTGCTGAGCTTGTGTTTGTCTGTTTGGTTGTTTGAAGGACTGTGTGCTGGCAGTTGGAAGCTGTGAGCTTCAAAGTAAGGTTTGAAAGCTAAAAGCCTCTGTTAATTGGCTGAGCCTTAGTCAGTGGGTGGAGCTATCAAGAAGGCCAGGGCTTTATAAAGCAGTGAGCAAGTCACCAGGGAGCTTTGTGACCAGGGGCTGCTAACAGGAAGTTTTGCCAGGGAGTTCGGAAGGGGAGTGGGAAGGGGGCAAGGTTCACTTGCTGTTCTTTAAACCTGTAAACTAAACTACATTCAAAACTTCTTGATTTAAACAAAACCCTTTCATTTACTAGGTAGCTGCAGGAGACAATGAACGCAGAAGCCCAGCAGCAGAGTGGGGGCTATCGAGTTTATTGCACCGAGTGCAGCATGTATGATTACCTGCCCTGTGGGCGGTAGCGTATGTGTGCATTTGGTGCAAGGAGCTCCTGGCCCTCAGAGACTGCGTACGGGCTTTGGACGCCAGGGTGGTGGAACTGGAGGAGCTAAGGGAGGCAGAGAGGTATATTGATGAGGCTTTCCGGGACACTGTAGAATTGTCCCACCTCCGATCAGACAGTCCCTGCACTGTTGAGGAGGATGAAAGGCCCAGGGAAGCAGAGCAGTCAATGGGAGCAGAGGGAAACGGTCCCATAGTTGGGACTCTTCTTCCAGATGGCGTTAGGATATCCTCTTGCACTGAGGTTACCTCTCCGGGGGAGGGAACTCCAGTCACTAGGAAAAGGCAGGTGTTAGTAATGGGAGATTCGATCATCACAAACATAGATAGCTGGGTTTATGATGACCGGGAGAACCATATGGTGACTTGCCTGCCTGGTGCGAAGGTTGCGGATTTCTTGAGGCATCTGGATAGACTTATGTGTAATGCTGGGGAGAAGCCAGTGGGCATCACAGAGACCTGGTGGACCAAGGACAATCAATGGGACGCAATCATTCTAGGGTACAAAATATATCGGAAGGACAGAACAGGTTATGCGGTGGGGGGAGTGGCACTATATGTGAAAGAAAATGTAGAATCAAATGAAGTAAAAATCTTAAGTGAATCCACATGTTCCATAGAATCTCCATGGATAGTAATTTCGTGCTCCAATAAGAATAACAGATCCCTAATGTTATATCGACCACCTGACCAGGCCAGTGATAGTGATGATGAAATGCTAAGGGAAATTAGAGAGGCTATCAAAATAAAGAACTCAATAATAGTGGGGGATTTCAGTTATCCCCATGTTGACTGGGAACATGTCACCTCAGGACGAAATGCGGAGACAAAATTTCTTGATACTTTAAATGACTGCTTCTTGGAGCAGCTGGTATGGGAACCCACAAGGGGAGAGGTAACTCTCGATTTAGTCCTGAGTGGAGCGCAGGAGCTGATCCAAGAGGTAACTATAATAGGACTGCTTGGAAATAGTGACCATAATATAATAACAGTTAACATCCCTTTAGTGGGAAGAATGTTTCAACAGCCCAACACTGTGGCATTTAATTTCAAAAAGGGGAACTATGCAAAAATGAGGGGGTTAGTTAAACAGAAATTAAAAGGTACAGTGACTAAAGTGAAATCCCTGCAAGCTGCATGGGTGCTTTTAAAGGCACCATAATAGAGGCCTAACTTAAATGTATACCCCCAAATTAAGAAACACCGTAAAAGAACTAAAAAAGAGCCACCGTGGCTTAACAACCATGTAAAAGAAGCAGTGAGAGATAAAAAGGCATCTTTTTAAAAGTGGAAGTCAAATCCTAGTGAGGCAAATAGAAAGGAGCATAAACACTGCCAAATTAAGTGTAAAAATGTAATAAGAAAAGCCAAAGAGGAGTTTGAAGCACGGCTAGCCAAAAACTCAAAAAACATTGTTATTACCTTTTAAGTACGTCAGAAGCAGGAAGCCTGCTAAACAACCAGTGGGGCCCCTGGATGATCGAGATACAAAAGGAGCAGTTAAAGATGATAAAGTCTTGCGGGGAAACTAAATGGATTCTTTGCTTCAGTCTTCATGGCTGAGGATGTTAGGGAGATTCCCAAACCTGAGCCGGCTTTTGTAGGTGACAAATCTGAGGAACTGTCACAGATTGAAATGTCACTAGAGGAGGTTTTGGAATTAATTGATAAACTTAACATTAACAAGTCACCAGGACCAGATGGCATTCACCCAAGAGTTCTGAAAGAACTCAAATGTGAAGTTGTGGAACTATTAACTATGGTTTGTAACCTGTCCTTTAAATCGGCTTCTGTATCCAATGACTGGAAGATAGCTAATGTAATGCAAATATTTAAAAAGGGCTCTAGAGGTGATCCTGGCAATTACAGACTGGTAAGTCTAACATCGGTTCTGGGCAAATTAATGGAAACAATAGTAAAGAATAAAATTGTCAGACACATAGAAGAACGTAAATTGTTGGGCAAAAGTCAACATGGTTTCTGTAAAGGAAATCGTGTCTTACTAATCTATTAGAGTTCTTTGATGGGGTCAACAAACATGTGGACAAGGGGGATCCAGTGGACATAGTATACTTGGATTTCCAGAAAGCCTTTGACAAGGTCCCTCACCAAAGGCTCTTGCGTAAATTAAGTTGTCATGGGATAAAAGGGAAGGTCCTTTCATGGATTGAGAACTGGTTAAAAGACCGGAGACAAAGGGTAGGAATTAATGGTAAATTCTCAGAATGGAGAGGGGTAACTAGTGGTATTCCCCAAGGGTCAGTCCTAGGACCAATCCTATTCAACTTATTCATAAATGATCTGGAGAAAGGGGTAAACAGTGAGGTGGCAAAGTTTACAAATGACACTAAACTGCTCAAGATAGTTAAGACTAAAGCAAACTGTGAAGAACTTCAAAAAGATCTCGCAAAACTAAGTGATTGGGCAACAAAATGGCAAATGAAATTTAATGTGGATAAACGTAAAGTAATGCACATGGGAAAAATAACCCCAATTATACATACAATATGATGGGGGCTAATTTAGCTACAACAAATCAGGAAAAAGATCTTGGAGTCATCCTGGATAGTTTTCTGAAGACGTCCACGCAGTGTGCAGAGGCGGTCAAAAAAGCAAACAGGATGTTAGGAATCATTAAAAAGGGGATAGAGAATAAGATGGAGAATATCTTATTGCCCTTATATAAATAGATGGTACACCCACATCTTGAATACTGTGTACAGATGTGGTCTCATCTCAAAAAAGATATACTGGCATTAGAAAAGGTTCAGAGATGGGCAACTAAAATGATTAGGGGTTTGGAATGGGTCCCATATGAGGAGAGATTAAAGAGGCTAGGACTTTTCAGCTTGGAAAAGAGGAGACTAAGGGGGCATATGATAGAGGGAGCATATGATGAGTGATGTGGAGAAAGTAGCTAAGGAAAAGTTATTTACTTATTCCCATAATACAAGAACTAGGCCCACCAAATGAAATTAATGGGCAGCAGGTTTAAAACAAATAAAAGGAAGTTCTTCACTCAGCGCACAGTCAACTTGTGGAACTCTTTGCCTGAGGAGGTTGTGAAGGCTAGGACTATAACAGGGTTTAAGAGAGAACTGGATAAATTCATGGAGGTTAAGTCCATGAATGGCTGTTAACCAGGATGGGTAAGGAATGGTGTCCCTAGCCTCTGTTTGTCAGAGGGTGTAGATGGATGGCAGGAGAGAGATCACTTGATCATTACCTGTCACTCCCTTTGGGGCACCTGACTTTGGCCACTGTTGGTAGACAGGCTACTGGGCTAGACGGACTTTTGGTCTGACCCAGTACAGCCGTTCTTATGTTCTTATAATGCAGCTGCACCGCTATGAAATCACTCATGTAGATGTTTTGTGCCAACAGGAGTGCTCTTTCCCGTTGACATAATAAAACCAGCTAAATGAGTGGTGGTAGCTATGTCGGCGGGAGAAGCTCTGCCACCGAGATAGCGCTGTGCACATGAGCTCTTATGCCGGCCAAAATTATGTCACTCAGGGTTTTTGTTTTTGTTTTTGTTTGTGTTTTTTCACACCCCTGAGCAACCTAAGTGGTAGTGTAGACTTGGCCTAAAAGATATGAGCAAGGGAATTTTTAAGATGAGACTTTTAAAATAAAAGAGACTTCATGTGCTGGGGAAATCCAAAAAAGTGGTTTTATATCGCGGAGGAGCAGAGAAGACAATTGTAACAATAGTTGCCTGGTTGTGTGAAGGACAACAAGAAGGCCACTAAGCTAGTGGGGAGTCGATGGAGGCTGGAGTCTGTCTATGGTGAGTCTTATAGAATCTATCTGGCAGTTTTGAGCTGGCTCCTGAAAGAAGTGAGAAACTGGTGATGTTTTGAGGATGAAGGTTAGTAAGATGGCAGAGAGCAGCATTTTGCAAATGTTGATGTCCAGAGCTGGGACTTAGGGAAATTCATAGGAGTCAGTCAAAAAGTAGCCCCACTTTAACTCTGCAGTTCTAATGCATCCATTACTGTAATGTGAGGGACCAGAGGCAGTTATTGTATTGACTCTTATTCAGATACTTTTAATAAATGCTGTTATAAAATATCAGTTAGGATATGTTCTGAAGCTGTTGTAATTGAGAGAAGTTGAAGTATAGTGATTTCTAGTAGCCCAGGCAGCTTTCAAAGAGGCTAAGTAGCAATCACATCAGAGTCCAAAAAGCAATTTGCCTTTAAGCACAAGTAGATCTGGTGACTGTATACAAGGGGTTCAAAAGAAGTGTCTGGAAGGCAAGTCTGTACTTTCCAGGCCAATGTTGATGGAGGAAAAAAGCAGATGAACATGTACAAATGTCAGTCTAAATGGAAACAAAATGTGATACTTCGGTCTCTGAAGGTCCTGGCTTTGCCAGTCTAGTTTTTAACACTGTTTGTGTACTAGAGCAAACAAGATCAGACAAAGATCTTGCAATCACATATAGAGAATAGAACCCGGAAGGCCTTTTGGTGATTAGCCTATGTGCACGTAGGCTGTAATAGAGCTGTTTCCCCTGCTAATGTGCTTAAAGGATACTTTTTTTTTTTAAAAAAAAACTTCTTTCAGGTGTGAGAGCCTATTCCAGGGGTCGGCAGCCTTTCAGAAGTGGTGCGCCGAGTCTTCATTTATTCACTCTAATTTAAGGTTTTGCATGCCAGTAATATTTTTTAACGTTTTTAGGTCTCTTTCTATAAGTCTGTAATATATAACCAAACTATTGTTGTATATAAAGTAAATAAGGTTTTTAAAATGTTTAAGAAGCTTCATTTAAAAGTAAATTAAAATGCAGAGCCCCCCAGACCAGTGGCCAGGACCCAGGCAGTGTGAGTGCCACCGAAAATCAGCTCATGTGCCGCTTTTGGCATGTGTGCCATAGGTTGCATACCCCTGGCCTATTCTGTCTTATCTAGATTTTTATACTGTGCTCATTACCATAGTATTTGAGCACCTTCCAGTAGTGCATTAAATAATGGGTTGTTTGTTCTCTCATCCTCTCCCCAGATGGAGAAGTGTGTGCAGTGGCTTGTTTTGGTAGGGGGGTGGTTGTTGGTTGTTAAATATACCTTTTGCTGTGTGTTTATATTGGAGAAGGCTGGTCAAAGGAGTGCACCTTCCACTTGGAGCAGAAAGTAGTGACATTTGTGGCAGTCTTTATTTCCCGGGGGAGTTGAAGCCACAGTCTCAAACCACCCTCAGGGAAGGTTCTGTCTCCTGCACAGACTGGCTTTGCTCCTATTGTTGAGAGTTCATTGTGTCATAGAAATGAAGATTCCCACTATTCCCACTCTGAGCCATTGAGTACTCTTTGCCACGATGTACTCAATCAATAACCAGCCTTCCTACTGTGAGTGAAACGCTGCTTCACTTTGTCCCCACACTGTAGTAGACATGGTTCTCACGAGATCCAGGCTTGACTCCCCTGCCTTTCCATTTCCCCCCAGTCTGGTATGGTGTGGCACATTCAGGGGATGCTACTGCTCTTTGTTATGAGAAAGCCGGATAAACTGTGCCTTGGATGCTTAGGCAGCTTAGTCCAATGTTGTGTCTTTTCAAAAGGACACCATTTTGAAGTGGATAAAGACCCACCTGCAAACTTCTGCAGAATAGGTGTGAAACTCTTGGGAGGAATTACAGAGGCATAGAGTTGAGAGGAGAATAATCTTGGCACAAAGCATTCTGAAGAAGGATGAAGTAAGTGAGCTGCAGTGTGTGTGTGTGGGACAAGATTAGAAAGGACAGAAACATGCTTATGCAATATGGAAAGATGAGATCTTGCCAGCTTCCTCATTTGACCCTTGTGATTTTAGTGCCAGTTTTGGGGTGGTTTTTTTTTTTCCCCAGAGTGATCATCATCAAGATGATCCTACTGACTTTCCCCACGGTGCTGCATGTGTTCCCTTTTAGCTTCTCCAGTTACATCCATTGCTGGATGGCTGAGGTCAGTTTATGACTTTTGAATCACCCATGCATGTAGACTTTATAGGTTTCGTATTCAGAGTTTGTAAATTAACTGTCCCTTCCTGTTTTTGTTGGAAGAGCTAAAGGGCTGACGGTATTGTTTTCAAGTTTTCATTAAGTTGCCCAGTCATTCCATGTTTGAAATAAATAAATAAAAATACCAGAAATAGAAGGGGAACCAGAAGTGGGCAACAAAAAATAAGTGGCCTGGAATATTTCCATTAAATGAGAAATTAAAAAGATTGAGACTCCTCTGGTTAGAAAGAAGGCTGATGGGATGTGATAAAGGTATACAAAATAATATAAACGGTGCACAGAAGATAAATTGAGGGCTCCTATTTATCTTTTCTCATAGCATAAGAACAAAGGGACATCGATGACACACAAGGGCAAATTAAAAAGTGTTGAAAGGAAATATTTTACACAGTTATTTGTATTACTGGAGTGCTTAGGAGCCCTTGTCATGGACCAGGATCCCATCGTGCTAGGTGCTGTACAAACAGAACAACAAAAGTCCCTGCTCCAAGGAGCTTACTCTGTGGAATTCAGTGCCAGAAATCTCTGGTCTATTATCTATAGAGTATATTTCAGTTATAGGTAATTGATCTATGGACTGCAGTGCCAGAAATCACTCAGTCTGGGAGTTTAGTAAGATTTAAAGGATTAGACGACATATACGTGGATAATGAGACCATCCACGCTTACATGCAACAGGGGAAAAATAAGTAATAGAACCCTCTTACAGTTTGGGGCATTAACCAACCACTAACTGACTGAGGTTAGGAAGGAACATCTTTATGGGCAGATTATGGGGATTCTGTTTTAGGTACTTTATATAGCCCCATCCTTGTAGTATCTCAGCACCCGTAATCTTTGTAGTTATCCTCGCCCAACACCTCTGAGGTGGGGAAGTGTTATGTGTCCCCATTTTACAGATGGCAAACTGAGGCACAGAGAGCCTAAGTGGCTTGTCCGTGGTCACACAAGAAGCCGGTGGCAGAGCAGGGGATTGAATTTAAGTCTCCCAAGTCTGAGGCTAGCACCTTAACTCCCTGTTCAGTCCATCCTCTCTCCTAGTACCTTTCTCTGAATTATCTTGTACTGGCCACTGGAGACAGGATGCCAGCCTGGTCTGATCTGCGGTGGCAGGTTCTCTGTTCTGATATAATATGGTACTGTTGCTGGATATTGTTGTACCTATGCATCTCTTAGCTAAGTAAACTCAGGGTTTGATAGTATAGGTGTCTGGAGTTCTCCCAGCTCTGAGACACTCTGTGTTCTTGGGCCATTCATTCACCCCCTCTGTACCTTTTCCTTGTATGTAAAATGAAAAATAATACCTGCCTATACAAGATGGCTGTTAGGGTGAATTAATGTTTGTAAAGCACTTTATTGATGAAAAGCAGATGTTAATGGGAGCAGTGCCAATTTACTCAAGCATGAGAACTATTGTAAACCTCTGATAGCTCTGAAGTTCCAATTTCATTGCTTTTGTAATTTTTCTGATGCTACTTTAAAATGGAACCAATTTATTTGAGGCAGCTTAGATCTTCTAAAAATGAAATTTGCTATGTGATAAACTTCTTTGCTCAACTGATTTAAGATTTATTATGGGTTTCACGGGCTGTCTGATGACTACAGCAGGATGGTGCCTGTACATTGACCACAGGAGGCTTACGGGTTTGGAAGTTAGTTATCTGGTTACTACAGTATAGATTCTGGTGAGTAACCATAAATACCAGGAACATACTGTACTTTCCTTTTCATTTAGTGGGCCTTCTTACTTGACTAATGTTTTTAATATGAATAAGTTGAAATGTCTTTCTGGTTTCTCTGCAGCAAATGTTAGCTTTAGATGACCATAAATGAATCATTGGGCATCCTGAGCATGTGAATTTCCTGCTAAGAGCTATTGCAGTGTTTCTCAAGGGCTGATTCGTGGACCGGCGCTGGTCCCTGAGGTCTCCCTGACACAGTTGAGGAAGCCAGCAAGCCTGTCCCTATATCAAAAACGTTGAGAAACACTGAACTATTGCACAGTGTGGCTCCTTGATGGTGATATATTTCTCTTCTCTGTTTTCTCTCTCTTCCCTTCTGTCTAAAACCCATGAAGTAGCTTGCTGCCACTGCATTGGTTCAGAAATGATCAGATCTGGTTTATGTCCTATTGCATGGACAAATATAACAAGGCTGTATGGTTTAAGAACTTGCATGGGGAAGACTTGGGACACTAATCTTAGCTGTGTCACTGTGATATTGTACAAATCATATGGTCTCATGCTTCAGATAATATAAATGCAAAACTGAGCAGAAAGCAGAAATCTCCCTTCAAACCAGGTGCTACATCTGAGCTGAGCTTTCTGGGAAAAACAGATCTGAGACAAATAGATGTTACTTCTTCCAGTAGTCTATGGGAGCAGATGGAACGATGATAGTACTGGCAGAGGGCATTCACGGGCATTTGCTCTTTCAGTCTCCAGTCTTTCTAGAGAACCCTTCCCTGCTCACGTTAGTGTGGGTTTATTATATTCTAAACCAGTTTACTACCCATGCCACAAAATACATTAAAGGCCACTTCTCAGCAAGGACAACAAAACAGGACACTTTGTTTTAGGCAAAGTCACTTTGGCATTAAGAGCCGAAAATGTTAGTGTGAATGCCTGTTTTGAAATACCACAATTAAAACTCCATATTTGACAACCACCACTGCCCTCCCCTTCCCCTTAAAAAAAAATAAAAATCCCAGATGCATTCTACTTTAGTTAATTTTGACCTAGTGTTCTAGATGTGAAAGACTTCATATTGCATTCCCAGCCCCCTGAGTCATCCACTCTCTTTATGTCTTTAATCAATTTTAAAAGATATTCAAGCAGAGAAAAATCAATGTTATAAGTGGAACACATTTCAGATATGTGAGACGGAGAAAGCAAGAGCAAAAAAGCATTAAAATGGTTACTTTTAAAACAGTTATCCTGTAATGCAGAGTGAAAATTGCATTAGTCATAGTAAAGATCTTGGCTACCTGTTTTTCGTTGAAGCTCTTATCACTCAAACATCCTTTGTTTGTTTTCTTCTTGAGAAATGCATTGAAATTGTCAAATATCCACCTCTGCAAGAGAATGCCGAATACTGAAATTGTATCTAATAGCACTACTCTTATCCTCTTAAATCAGACAAAACCAAGTTCGCTAATTTAAATTTATAAAATGTAAGCTTACTTAGTCCCAGGTTGTAAGGTTTTTCAGGGCAATCTTTTTATTTTTTGTACAGTACCTGCTACAATGGATCCCTGATCAATGTCAGGGGACCCAGGCCACCACCGTAATAAAATCTGTAATGTTTCCAGTATCTGAGACTTAAACTCGTGTACTGCCTCTTTAAAGAAAGGGGCATGGGAGACTTATCCTAATTTTTTTCAAGGCATGCTAGAGGTGAGGACTGAGGTGCATTGGCAGAGCTGTGGGGAGCCCAGCTCTAGAATAGCGGGTGGGGCGGGGGAGGAGAGGGGTGTCGTGTCTTGCAGAGCATGGATTGAGATCCATTGCCAGAATTTTGGAGGTGTTCCAGGATAGCATGGGATGTTGCCATTCAGGAATTATTTAAACTGGTAGGACTGTATCAGGTAGCATGAATAGACCAGCCAGCTCTAGCTAGAGCCATGTGCTAAAGGCATATTCATTCCCTTCCTGTGGTCATGAACATGAGGGTGGGGGGGAAATGCAGCCGACTGCTGTGACCAGAAGCATATATATAATTAGATATCATTGCTCTGGGCTTCTGAAAAGTTAGTTAATGCCAGAATACAAAAATCTCTCCACAGCTAACTAGCAAGAGGTGTTCATGTATGGGAACTGGAGAGAAACTACTTTTTATAGACTCTGATAGGTAGAATGTTGCATGTGATGACAGCACAAGTAGAACTAAGGTCACCTTTCCCCAGTTTCCCCCTTTTCCTCTGTCTTTCCAAATGTGGTCTATTCAGAAGGCCAAATGGGAACAATGCTTTTAAGCAGCACTGTCTGGGTTTGTTTTTTTTCCCATGCAATCGCTGTATTTCACCCTACTTAACTTTTAACTTAGAAAATGAGCTACCAGAGCTGGCCTGTGCAAAGCACAGATGGGATCAGTGGGTGTTTCATGGACCAATTGCATCAATTTACCTCTTTTGATGATTTATACTCATTTTCTTGTCTTAACTGCACCTTAAATTAAGAATCTGTCCACTCATGTTTTGCTCACACACAGCTCTTTGCTGGTTTTAATCTGCAGAAATGTAAAAGCTGTTAAGGGCATGGAGGGACTTGAAATAATTGTAACCCCTGCTTGAAGGTGGGGGGTTGCAGTGTAGGAGATTTATTCAGTAACTGATTTAATGCTAGTGTTTGTTTCCCCTTTTTCTCTTAATTCTCTGCATCTTTCCCTTTGTCCTTCATCCCTTATCTTCCCACCCCCCAGCTTTTTGGGGCAGGGAGACTCATATGTTGGTACGCTTCTTGGCACAAAGGGGCCCCAATCTGATTGGGACTACCTACGCTACCATAACACACATACTTTCTGCTGTCTTTCCTTGCTCTTAAAGCTAGCAGAGAGGAGCTGAACTGTTCTTTCCCTTGAAGGTGCATCCACTACAATGAACTTGCACTTCATCCAGAGCTGACAGTTGAAATTTTGTTACCCTGGGACACCCTGTCAGCCTTCTGCTCCACTGTGACCTAGGGGTGTCTGGGTACCGTGCTTTTTTCCACTCTGGGTCTAGCCTGCTAGATCGTTGCCCCCAGGCTAATCCTACTGATTAAAGCAAATGTCAGTATTTTCATGGTGCCTCTTCTCTAGAAATGTCTGGGCCTGAGTTTGTAGACAAGCTATGCAGCTTGTTAGCTGTGAAAGGACAATTTCAACTTCTAGTGCTCCAGCTTTACCACAAGTGACTGCTGATATGCCCTTGAACTTTGTGCCAAATTGCATGTGGTGGTTTTGTGGTATGCACTCAGTTATAAGGAGAAAACTGAAATGACTAAAGTCGCTTAAGATGACAGCAACATCTAAACTCTAAAGGACTGTCTGTTTCCCATCACCTGACATAGCTATCCAAAAGTTTTAGAACTCCTTAGTCATCTGTAATGACTTCTTTGCCTCAGGCCTACTGAGTAGGGGCATCTGAAGTTCATTCTTAATGTTAGGAGGTTTTATTTTGCTCTGGGTTCCTGTCAAGCTTATGCCACATATAAATGGAATTTAATGCAGCATTTGACATCCTTGCAGGCAGAAATTTGTCCTCAGAACAGGGTGGTAGCGGTAGTACAAGCTTCCCTCACACTATCTCAACCTCAGCATGGTGAACCTAGTGGGACAGAGGAGTTCATTTCCAGGCCCAGTTAGTCTTCAGCCTCTCCAAGGCTACCAACAAGTGTGCCAATTAATGGTACTTGAGGTCTTATTATGTGAATGCCTCACTGAGACCTGGTCCTAAATCATTTGACATGTTTACTGTTCAGTTATCAAATGGTAGCCACTTTCACATGCTACAAACCTGAGCTAGAGTGAAACTGGCAGAGAAAACCTTTAAAGAGTCCATATCACCAGGCCATTGAACAATCAAATTCTTTCCCTACTTCCAAAGTTCTTTACCTAATTAGATTATCCTCCAACCTTTGATCATTAATAATCTTAACAATTGTTTTGTTGTAGGTAAGGTCCAAAGGTATAAATGGCTCTTACATAGCTACTGTTCTGCAGTCCTCATGGAAGAGCAGCCATCCAGGATTCTTCCATCTCTGGGTAATCTGTGTGCAGGTACAAATGTAGCCTGATGTAAATAAATTTTTAATTAGAAGAGAACTCTGCACTAGAATCAGGTGGGATTCTACTGGGGTGGGGGTAGGGGGGGAAAGACATCTCATTTTCTGCCACTTGTAGCGATATTTTGTATTCCCACTAAAACAGTTATCATGGTTGCCAGAACATATTGCCCAATAGAATCTTTTCAGATGCACAAAATGCTGCCAGACAGTACTGACATCAACTATGAGGCATCCATCTTTGTGTGCAGCCCTGCCTTCAGGGTAGCTAAAATTTTATTAAACTGGGAAGAGTAAAGGGAATATTTCATTTGGAGCTGGGGCAGCACTGATTTCCAGGATACTAGGGAGCACTTGGCTTGCTACATTTTACTCGCTCTAGCTGACTTAGCTTGATATCACAGACACCACACTTCGTTTCTCTTCTCCTCTCCTGTTCCTTTCCTTTTATTTTGGAACTCATAAAAGTCTGAGCAAGACAAATTACAATATAAGGCAGAGATGCTTGGAAAGAGAATCATGTTGTGACTTGCCAAGGAAATCAGCCTTTACCAGTGTCCTGAAATGACCAGCTTCCTCTGGCAAAGACCCATCTCAAAGGATGCCTATTTCCAAAACTATTGCAGGGTTAGATGCATTTGGACTGTGGAATTAGAGATAAAGTGTACACTCCTGTGATATCTATGTAGCAGGATTTCACAAGCTTTGGCACTGTGACAGACTCACACCAGTGGGTACAGGAGTCTGGTAGAAGGCAAATATACTGGTCACTGGATGAGTAGTTTTCTGTTCCCTGAGTGACCAGAGCAGGGGCTTCACTAGAGTAATCAGGAACCTGCTAGAACCAGTTAAGGCAGAGAGGCTGATTAGATCACCTGCAGCCAATCAAGGCAGGCTAATCAGGGCACCTGGGTTTAAAAAGGAGCTCACTCCAGTTAGGCAGGGAGGAGCCAGAGGAGAGGAAGTGTGTGTGAGGAGCTGGGAGCAAGAGGTGCAAGGAGCTGAGAGGGTGTGTGCTGCTGGAGGACTGAGGAGTACAAGCGTTATCAGACACCAGGAGGAAGGTCCTGTGGTGAGGATAAAGAAGGTGTTTGGAGGAGGCCATGGGGAAGTAGCCCAGGGAGTTGTCGCTGTCATACAGCTGTTACAGGAGGCACTATAGACAGCTGCAATCCACAGGGCCCTGGGCTGGAACCCGGAGTAGAGGGCGGGCCTGGGTTCCCCCCAAACCTCCCAACTCCTGATCAGACACAGGAGGAACTGACCCAGACTGTGGGTTCCACCAGAGGGGAAGATCACTGAGGTGAGCAAATCTGCCAATAAGCGCAGGACCCACCAAGGTAGAGGAGGAACTTTGTCACAGCACATAGAATTCTTTCCCTGAACTGAGGAAAAGTACTTGGCCCTCCCCTAATGGAAATATTTTATTTAAGGAACAATTTGATGTTTGGGTGGGAGGCATGTGTCTTTAGGGTGTATTTTGTAGTATTGTGAACCAGGAGTACACTACATGATTTTCGTTCTTCATGGATTGTTTTCACTTTGTACTCTCAGAACCATTTTGGGGGTTCTTCTTCGACTGATTGCTCCTATGCATTCCAGTTAGGTGTGCGCGCCGCGCGTGCACGGCATCTCGGAACTTTTTTACCCTAGCAACTCAGGCGGGCCGGCTGGGCGCCCCCTGGAGTGGCGCCGCTATGGCGCTAAATATATACCCCAGCCGGCCCGTCCGCTCCTCAGTTCCTTCTTACCGCCCGTGACGGCCAGTTGGAACTGTGGAGTGCTCCGTCCTCCACAACCCTAGCTCTCGGTTCTTGTTTGTATATAGTTAGTTTAGTGATTAGTTTTTACAGTTTGTTAGTTAGATAGTTAGTGTAAGATAAGGTAAAAGGGGGGGTTTCCCCCTTTGCCTCCCCCGGTGCGGGCTCATGCCCAAAGCACCGGGCTTTAAGCCCTGCGCATCGTGCCAGAAGCCGATGCCTGTCGGAGACCCGCACGATGCCTGTCTCCGTTGCCTGGGCGAAGGACATAGAACAGATAAGTGTTCGCTCTGTTCCACCTTCAAACCGCGAACTCGGAAAGAGCGGGATATCCGCTTAAAGCAGCTCCTGATGGAAGCGTCGCTCCAGCCCCCGGCGTCCCTGGCGAAATTTACTGAGCTCCTGCCAACAGCCTCCCGACAAGAGTTCGCGGCGATGTTGGACGAGGGGAGGAGATCATCTAGGTCCTCCATCACGGCCGCCCTCGATGCTGCGGACTCCGGAGCTCAGACCTTAGCCTCCGGCGTGACGATGAGGCGCATCGCCTGGCTGCAGTCCTCCACCCTGCCGCCGGAGGTCCAATACACGCTGCAGGACCTGCCCTTTGACACGAAGGGTCTTTTTTCCGAGAAGACGGATTCTCGGATCCAGACCATGAAGGACGGCCGTATTGCAATCCGTACTCTTGGCATGCACACGCCGGCGACGCAGCGCAGGTCCTTCCGGCAGCAGCCCTCCCGGCCTGTCTATCAGCAACGATATCGGCCATACAATAGCCGGCGACCGACCCAAAATCGCTGTCGTCCTTCCGGCAACCGCCGCAACCAGGGCCAGGCCGCTTCCAAGGCCCCTCAGGGGGCCAAGCAGGCCTTTTGATGGGACGCTCGAGGACGGCCCATCACTCTCCCTACCGGATCCTTCCCCGTTATTTTACAACCGCCTTTCCCATTTCCTTTCGGCGTGGTCCCAATTAACAACAGACAACTGGGTGCTTCAAACGGTCCAGTCGGGATACCGCCTGCAATTTGTTTCGCCCCCACCTTCCCACCCACCCTCCCTGTCCCTCTTCAGGGACCCCTCTCACGAGCAAGTCCTCTTACAAGAGGTTCAGACTCTGTTGAGCGTGGGTGCCATAGAAGCAGTGCCTCAAGACAGGCGGGGCAGGGGATTCTATTCCCGTTATTTTCTCATCCCCAAAGCGAAAGGAGGGCTACGTCCTATCCTGGACCTCCGCGAGCTGAACAAGTACCTGCTCAAGCCCAAGTTTCGCATGGTCACCTTGGGGACCATCATTCCCTCTCTGGATCCGGGAGATTGGTTTGCCGCCCTCGACATGAAGGACGCCTACTTCCATGTCGCAATCTATCCTCCCCATCGTCGGTACCTCCGGTTTGTGGTCAACAGCACCCACTACCAGTTCGTCGTGTTGCCGTTTGGACTCTCCACCGCCCCGAGGGTATTTACCAAATGCATGGCGGTAGTTGCCGCAGCCCTCCGACGTCGTCAGATACACGTCTACCCGTATCTCGACGACTGGCTGGTTCGAGGTCAGTCTCGACAACTCGTGATGGACCAGATGACAGAAATCCTGTCTCTATTTCAGCGGCTCGGTCTTCTCATCAACGCCGAGAAGTCCACTTTGATTCCGACACAGCGAGTGGAGTTCATCGGAGCGGTCTTCGACTCCACGGTGGCCAGGGCCTGTCTCCCTCGCGCTCGACACCAGACGATGGTCTCCATCATCCGGGACCTCGTCACCTTCCCGACCACGACAGTGCGCTCCTGCCTCCGCCTCCTGGGCCACATGGTTTCATGCACATATGTCACCGCGTACGCGCGGCTCCACCTCCGCCCCGTTCCAGTCTTGGCTCGCGTCGGTGTACCGGCCACATCGGGACCCCATCGACATGGTGGTCACGGTCACCAGGACGACCCTCGAGTCCCTCAGCTGGTGGCTCGACCCGGAGGTTGTGTGTGCCGGAGTCCCGTTCCACCCTCCTCGCCCGTCCGTCACTCTGACCACGGATGCCTCAGCGCTCGGTTGGGGAGCTCACCTAGGCGATGTTCATACCCAAGGCCTGTGGTTGCCCCAGGAGCTCGCCCTGCACATCAATGTCCGCGAGCTTCGAGCGATCCGTCTGGCCTGTCGCACCTTCTGCACGCACCTGCAAGGCCGCTGTGTAACAGTGTTCACGGACAATACAACAGCAATGTTCTACGTGAACAAGCAGGGTGGGGCCCGATCCTCCCTCCTCTGCAAGGAGGTGATGCTCCTGTGGGACTTCTGCGTGACCCACTCCATTCACCTGGAAGCGTCCTTTCTTCCGGGAGTGCAGAACACGCTGGCCGACCATCTCAGCAGGTCATTCCTCTCCCACGAGTGGTCCCTCCGTCCAGATGTCGTCCACACAATCTTCCGGAGGTGGGGGTTTCCCCAAATAGACCTATTTGCCTCCAGGGGGAACAGGAAGTGCCACCTATTTTGCTCATATCAGGGTCACTCGCCGGGCTCCCTATCGGACGCCTTCCTTTACCCCTGGACGGATCGCCTCCTCTACGCCTTCCCTCCGTTCCCGCTCGTGCACCGAGTGCTCCTGAAGCTTCGGAGGGACAGAGCCCATATCATACTCGTAGCGCCGGGCTGGCCGAGACAGCACTGGTACACCCTGCTGCTCGAGCTCTCCGTTCGGGAACCCATCCCCCTTCCGTTGTGGCCGGACCTCATCACTCAGGACTTCGGCAGACTCCGCCATCCGAGCCTACAGTCCCTCCATCTTACAGCTTGGTACCTGAATGGTTGACCCACGCGGAGAGGGGCTGTTCTGCAGCAGTTCAGCAAGTCCTGCTTGAGAGCAGAAAGCCTTCCACTCGCTCCACTTACCTAGCGAAATGGAAGAGATTCGCTCTCTGGTGTGATCAACGAGGTCTCAATCCGTTCGTAGTCCCAGTCCCTACCATCCTGGACTACCTCTGGTACCTTAAGGGGCAAGGTCTTGCGGTCTCCTCCTTGAGAGGCCACCTAGCGGCAGTGTCCGCCTTCCGTCCATCCGTGGAAGGTCGGTCCATCTTCTCGAACCAGATGGTTTCCCGCTTCCTCAAGGGCCTGGACCGCTTGTACCCGCCGGTGCGGCGTCCTGCCCCGACCTGGGATTTAAATCTCGTGTTGGCCAAGCTGATGGGTCCTCCGTTCGAGCCCTTAGCCACGTGCTCCCTGCTCTACCTCTCCTGGAAGACGGCCTTTCTTGTCGCCATTACATCAGTGAGACGAGTTTCTGAGCTCCGCGCTCTGACGGTTTGCCCACCATACACCGTCTTCCATGGGGACAAGGTGCAGCTTCGCCCTCATCCGGCCTTCCTCCCGAAGGTAGTGTCAGCTTTCCACCTCAACCAGGAGATCTTCCTCCCGGTGTTCTTCCCGAAGCCGCATGCTTCGCCTCGGGAGCAACAGCTGCACACCCTCGACGTCCGCAGAACGCTTGCTTTCTACATCGAGCGGACGAAGCCCTTCCGGCGTTCGCCCCAGCTGTTCGTAGCGGTTGCTGACCGCATGAAAGGCGAGCTGATATCCTCCCAACGGATTTCCTCCTGGGTCACTGCATGTATCCGGACCTGCTACAAGCTTGCTCGCGTGCCACCATGCCGCCTCACCGCCCACTCGACGAGGGCGCACGCCTCGTCGGCTGCCTTCCTGGCCCACGTTCCCATCCAGGACATCTGTCGAGCGGCAACCTGGTCTTTGGTCCACACCTTCGCCTCCCACTACGCGTTGGTGCAACAGTCTCGAGACGACGCAGCCTTCGGCTCCGCGGTATTACACTCCGCCACGTCTCACTCCGACCCCACCACCTAGGTAAGGCTTGGGAATCACCTAACTGGAATGCATAGGAGCAATCACTCGAAGAAGAAAAGACGGTTACTCACCGTAGTAACTGTTGTTCTTCGAGATGTGTTGCTCCTATCCATTCCAGACCCGCCCTCCTTCCCCACTGTCGGAGTAGCCGGCAAGAAGGAACTGAGGAGCGGACGGGCCGGCTGGGGTATATATTTAGCGCCATAGCGGCGCCACTCCAGGGGGCGCCCAGCCGGCCCGCCGGAGTTGCTAGGGTAAAAAAGTTCCGAGATGCTGTGCACGCGCGGCGCGCACACCTAACTGGAATGGATAGGAGCAACACATCTCGAAGAACAACAGTTACTACGGTGAGTAACCGTCTTTTATGTTGGTACACAATAGTGAATAGTCAATTTGGGTTTGGTGAGGCCTGAGCACAAAGAGAATTTATCTGGGTTTAATTGAGTTTCGCAGGCAGTTGTCTGAGCCTCCTCATGGAGGCTGGAAACACTGGCTTAGATCAGGAATACACAACTCTTATGGACTTCAACCCCAAGAGACATGGAAAAAAAAAAGCCAGCTAAAGTTCTATCACTAATTTAATTAAGCAGGAGGTATGAAGGTCTATGATACTATGTTTATCTACCAATATTAGAACTATGAAATTCAGAACAGATTAACAGGAACTATAAAGTGTAAAATTAGAGCAAAATTAAGTAGTACTACATATTTCAATCCTTTCAGTTGTAGAGGTTTCCTTTCCTGCTTGGCACTTTGTCCCATCTGATGACTTGGGCAAGTTGATGTCCTTTGCATTCTTTTAAAATCAGTTTTATTAGTTGGGAACTGAGAGACTTCAGGAAAAATTGTGTGAAGATGCCAGCCTCTCATGTAGGCAGTTACATTGGTGCTATATAGATGTATACCATTCCACCTCATTACTTTCAGCAGGATGGATTAAGGAATTAAAAAGGAAAATATGCCTCCCTCTGTAGGTGTGGCAACTTCTGTCCAAAGACTTCTCTCTGCGGATGTGGGCATCAGAGGAGTATTTTGAAGAGATTTATGGTTTCATTACAGCAGTGTTTTCAGCTTTGATCTTGTCTGTGATAGTGTCAGCATTTCCACAATAAACCCCCTAGCTTCAGGAGTTCGTTTGACTGAGTTACAATCTCCCTAGACTGAAGGTTTGTTTGTTTGTTTTTTAAAAAGGAGCAATTGAGCTTTTCTTTCCACTAAAAGACCACTTAGAGAGGTCACTCTAGCTATAGGGAAGCTAGGCAGCCACCTAGTGCAGCAGATTTCTGAGCAAAACAAAATTTCCAATAAGTTCTTAAGTGTATTGCGAAGAACATCTTGTTTCAGAAAGTGGAGGAAGTAATCGGGGGGACAGCCGTTTTGGACTTGATTCTGACCAACAGGGAGGAATTGGGAGTGAATCTGAATATGGAAGGCAGTTTGCGTGAAAGTGATCATGAAGTGATGTCATAGTTCTAAGGAAAGGAAGGAGAGAGAGCAGCAGAATAAGGCCAATGTACTTCTAAAATAGCAGACTTTAACAAATTCAGAGAACTGGTTAAGGTCCCATGGGAAGAAAATGATAAAAGGAGTAGAGGAGAGCTGGCAGTTTCTCAGAGATTATTATTACAGGCACAAATGCAAACTCTCTCAATGCAAGGAAAGAATAGTAAGAGGCCAATATGGCTCCATTAGAAGCTCGTTAACGACCTGAAAGTCAAAAAGGAATCCTACAAAAAGTGGAAACATGGACACATTGCTAAGGAGGAGTACAAAAGAAGAGCACAAACATGTAGGGACAAAATCAGAAAGGCTAAGGCACAAAATGAGTTACACCTAGCAAGGGGCGTCAAATGCAATAAGAAGTAGTAGTTGAAATATACTAGGAGCAAGACAAAGGAAAGTGTAGGTCCTCTGCTTAGCAGGGAAGGAGAGCTGATAACTGATGACATCAAGAAGCCTGAAGTGTTTAATGCCTATTTTGTTTTAGTCTTCCCTAAAAAGGATAATGGTGACCAGTTACTCCTCACAATTTATATTAACAATAAGAGGGAAGAAATGCAAGCCAAAATAAGGAAAGAACAGGTTAAAGAAAATATTTAAATAAGTTAGCGGTATTCAAATCAGCAAGGCCTGATGAAATTCATTCTGGGATACTTAAAGAAACTAGCTGAACCAATCTTGGAACCATTAGAAATTCTCTTTAAGAATTTATGGAGGACGGGTGAAGTCCGAGAGGACTGGAGAAGGGCAAACATAGTACCTATTTTTAAAAAGGAGAAACAAAGAGGACTCAAGGAATTATAGATCCGTAAGCCTAACTTCAATGCCTGGGAAGGTGCTGGGACCAATCAGTTTGTAAGAACCTAGAGCAGTGTTTCTCAACCTTTTTGATACCAGGGACTGTCTTGCTGCCTTCCTAAACTGTGCCAAGGAGAGCTCAGGGAACAACACTGGTCCATTGACTGGTTATTGAGGAGCAGTGTTTCCCAAACTTACAACAGTTGCGTACCCCTTTTGAGACATTTGTCTTACTGGCGTACCCCTTCTCCGGTGAAGATAATTTGGGGCGAGGAGGGGAGCCACATTTTTATAACACACTCCTAATTAGTTTAATTCTGGATTAAATGTTTATTAGAAATAAATACAAAATTATATTACATACAGTTGAAACAAAACTTAGTAGAAATAATAGTTACATATAGAAATAATACTAGAAATAATTAAAATAGAAGCAAATCAACAGTCTGGCAGAACAGCGTGTGTGTGTGTGTACATACACACACACACACATAATATAGTGAATTTGTATCATTCTGAAATTAAAATATGCTGGTTTGGTTAGGTTAGTGAAGAAAGCATTAATTTTAATACTTACTATTTCAATATTGAAAAATTTTCAGTACAAACCAAACTATTCAGTGCGAGAGATGGAACTGCTTTTGACCAGACACTATCGCGGGAATATCTGGCTCAATGTTTGTGATCTTAAGATGAAGATGGGGCTCCACGTCAATAAGACAATTTCGTTTTTTGTTTTGAGAATCTGATCTCGCACAAATACGAGGTGGGAAAAAGGCAGAAGATACTTGACAGCTTTGTCCGATAGAGCTGGATATTCAGAGCTAACCCCCAACCAAAATGAAGTCAGTGTATTTTGCTCAAATTTTGTTTTCAGGAAGCTATGTGAAGCCAGCTCCAAGAGCTGTTGTTCTTCTGAAGCATAGAGGTTATTTGGCAATGTTTGAACATTGATGATAAAAGGGTTCCTTATCCATTCAAAGGTGCCATCCGGTTCAGGGAAATACTTACCAAGATCTTTCTGCAAGCTTTCCAAATGCTGCTTCATGGTTTGCAATACATCACTATCAAGTTCGTTAGTCGAGTTTATTACTAAGTCATGAAGAGATGGAAAGGAATCCAGTTCACGACAACTAAGACATTTATGCCACAGTTTCAATTTTGCGACCATGGCACTCACTTTGTCTTGAACATGGAATAGGAATATGAGTTTCCCTTGCAAGGATGGATAGATGTTGTTTAAATGAGCAAAGAGGGGGAGGGATAGCTCAGTGGTTGAGCATTGGCCTGCTAAACCCAGGGTTGTGAGTTCAATAGTTGAGGGGGCCACTTAGGGATCTTGGGCAAAATCAGTACTTGATCCTGCTAGTGAAGGCAGGGGGCTGGACTTAATGACCTTTCAGGACCCTTCCAGTTCTATGAGAGAGGTATATCTCCATATATTATCATCTGCAATATATGTTAGTTTGCATAGCCATTTCCAGTCATGTATACAGTCTCACAGGTTAAAAGTTTCATCTAAAAATATGTGCAGTTCTTCTCGCAGCTCAAACAGGCGATTCAGAACTTTTCCATGCGAAAGCCACCGCGCTTCAGCGTGAAATAGGAGTTGCGTGTAATCACTGCCCATCTCATCACAAAGCTGAGAAAACAGCCAGGCGTTCAGATGGCGGCCTTTCACAAAATGGATTATTTTCACAGCTTCATCCAGTACTTGCTTTAGATCTGCCTGCATGTTCTGGGTGGCGTGTGCTTCCCTGTGTATGCAACAATGAGTCGATTTTACTTCTGGTGCAACAGCTTGAATACATGCAACAGCTCCTTTCTTTGAACCAATCATGGCTCTGGCGCCATCCGTGCTTATTCCAACACGACTCCAATTCAAGTCATTGTTTTTGATAAAGTCATTAATAACTTTAAAAATAGCTTCTCCAGTTGTATGTGTTGGCATAGGTTGGCAGAACAAAATTTCATCGTAGACTTAATTATTCAGCTCATATCTGACAAACAACAAAAGATTAGCTAAATTCACAATATCAGTGGATTCATCCGCTTGCAGTACATAGTAGCGACACTCTTCTGTATGTTTGATAATAATTGCTGCTTTACGTTTTTGGCCATATTTTGATCCTATGATGAACAGTGTTATGTGAGAGGGGGACACAATCTATAGCTTTGCTAGCCTTGTCTCCAATCATCACTTGCACCATTACTTTGGCTGCAGGTTTTACTAATGTCTCGCCAATCACTTCAGCAGCTCTGGACTTTGCAATTGAATACGCTACACTGTATGAAGCTTCCAAAGCTTTCATATTTTCACCTCCCATCACATTGCGAATTGTTTTCTGGGACTTTTGGAGATCTTTGCGCCTATTTTCAAAGAATTCTACAGGTTTTTCCCTTATATTCTTTGTTTGCTATCGAAATGGCATTTTAGGTTGGATGGTTTCATACTTTCATTTGTGAGATTCTCGTAACAAATCACACATAGTGGAACAGGCTCCACCTCATCACCAGTCCACGAAAATTGCAGTTTCAGATATTCTTCAACATATTTGTGGGCTTTTTTCATTTTCTTTGCAGCTGATACGTTCAATAAACTTACAGATGGTTCACACGGTTCACTAATTTTGTTGTCACAGTTGTCTGATGTAGCCATATCACTGCATTTTTCGACATAATTATCACTGACGTTAGTATTTCCTTCATAATTTTCTTTTGTATGTTTCAAACTTCCCGTTTTTAGCCAGTGATCCATTGTAAATGGATTTAACAAAAACAAAGAGAAATTTTGTATATTAATACACACCAAGTATGTACTTGCTATGATCTTTAGATTACTACGAGTAGTTATTCACTTTTATCTTTTATCCGTCAGTATGACTTCTGCATATGCCACAAAGGCAAGTGTATTGCCTGAGCTGCGGTAACGCGCACACATGGTTTGTGTTGGCTCTGCTGTGCTATTAGATGTTACTGAACGCGTTATCATATTAGTTACAATGTAAACCTGTGTGTATTTCTACTGTACAAGTGAACACCATTCTTATATATTAAATTTTAGTCAATTTCTTACAGACTGAATTATGAAGGCCTATAGCTAGAGCCCTACTTACATATGCAGTTTACAGAAAACTTTCTACCATGGTAGATAGTTACAGTCAAAAATCCATTCTTTTAAAAGGGCCTAAGTACAGGGCTACAAAATAGATTGACTGCTTGGACTCATGGGCTAAGCATGCATATATTTTCAGAGCCAAATTCTCTGAGCTACACATGAGTAATTTCTTATGCCGTCAGTGGCAATTTGCATGCAAGTGGATGATTTGGCCCAAAATTATGTCTTAATCTTAAAGGATCAGGACATTAGCAAACATAGTCAAATATTTACATACATAATAGACCACACTTAATCTGGTGATTAAGAAAGAATATAGTTTGAGGATTTTGTGCTTATATTTTCCATTTTGAAGCATAAATCCCTATTTAAACAATAAATACTGTCTTTTGCCAGGTCTTATACAATTCTATGACCTTAACTTTTTTTTTTTAATGAGACATTATACACACATCACCTCAGACTTTAACATTAGGTAAAGTGAGGCCCCACTCCATCCTCCAACTACACATGGTACTTCTTCTTCTATCCAATTCTCCCCTGCAGCCTCTTCTCTTCAGCATTAGGTTTGTGCTGATAGCAAGGGATGATGAAATACACAGTTGGGTGCAAATTAGTCATGTCTTCCTCAGTGTCTTCTGCTGAGCAGATTTTTTTTAAACATCACTTTCTGCTTACTGACGACTCTTAAAAGCTTAACTTTACAGTCAGAATGACTGTACTAAAAATCTTGAAGGCGTATTACATAAAGGGTTCTGCATGCTGAATTTTCTAACAAGGGAAACTGAGCGTGACAGAAGATCTCAGCAGTGGTTCAGTAAAGCATTAGTACCGGGACACTTGTGTGGTTGGCGCTTAATCATTCTAATAAGAATTTCACAAAACCTTGCTAATAGCATGGTTAATTCTATGCACTTCTAGCTAGAAGGGAAAGGTCAGTTCATGAGAGGCTAGTGTAGATGGCTCTTACTTGCTGTTCCTAGTTAGAATTTATGTTTGGTCATGGTGTGTTCACCTGCTTCTTTAAAAGAGTAAGTTCTCATTTTATTGTATTCAATTACTTGCAATAGCATCTTGAGATTTGAGAAGGTTGCAGAAGTCCTCCACTAATTATTTTCCTTTCCCTTGTTGGAATGCATTTCCCTTGTTTCTACCATTGCACCACAACCTATATCTTTTGTTTACTTTTGTGATGTGTCAGCAAGGAGGCACACAGCTTTAAGAATACCGTTTTACCTATTTTATGCATAACAGCAGAGGTACCTTAGAGGTGCTTAGACCAGAATAAGCAGTACATAGATAGAACTTGTGTATAATAACAAAATGGTGGCTCTTTCTGAATGCTGTTCTCTTCTATTTAGTCTTTCTTAGAAGCCATCAAATATTTGCCATGCTGTTTGTCTATCAAATATTTATGGGGCACCAAACATGATAATATTATAAGAGCTAACACTTCTCCATATTCTCCTTTAGTGAAAATCTTGGAATATAGTATAGTAATCTTGGTTTGCTTCTTTATCAATTGTTTACCCCCAACAGAATTTTTGAGAAGAACCACTTCAAATGTTCCTGATTTGGGTCTATTTTCAGTTAAAACAACTGTGCAACTGGAGGCAGAAATTTATAATTTTCCCATTTCCCCCGTCAGCCTTCTCAAAGCTAGCCAAACATTAAAATTCCACTTAACATATATATTGTTGAGCTTGTTCTTCCAAGGGCTAGATTAGTTTTATTATCAAATACTTTTTTGCAGCCACGGAGGAGGGCATACAAATTTCCTGAAGTCCTGAGGAAATTTCCATAGTCAGTGGAATGTTTGAGCACAAGTTCCCTCTTCCCTTTCCCATACCCTCTAAAACAAGTGGCTCTGCATAGTTTTTAGCCATAAAAATCTAGGGCCCAATTTCTGGTTGTCCTATAGTCCTTTTACACTGGCTCTTTGACCATAAAGGGGCCTAAAACTGCTGTAACAGATCAACAGGGAATTCCCCTAGGTACAGGGAGCATTTTGTGTGTGTATGTGTAGTGGGAGGCAGAGTAGTGGGAGCAGTTCCAAGCATAGGTAATATCAGAGTTTTCCTGGAGCGATATGGGGAGGGGAGGGTGCAGAATGGCCAGAGCAAGCTATCCCTGCCTTTTGGACCAGCCCTTTTGGAGCTATAGGCAGCTGGACACAAATTAGGGCAGCTGCTGGGATTGCGCTGACTATTCTAGAGCCAAACTGAGCCCCGAATAAGGAAGGTAAAAAGGTGATACAAACCCCCCTCACGTCCAGGTCAGAGTTCAGCCCCTGAATTTTAGTTAAAAAACAACTTTCTTTCCCAGAACTCTTTTGATGTGGAGGCAGGATTCCTCAGGTTTGTGCCATTAAACCATTGGGATACCTTTCCAATTCTACCTCTTAATGTTAGTTAAAGAACATGATCTCAGTCGTGAACACATTTTACATCAAATCTGTAAGTAGAATGATAACCATATTCTTCACAATTGATTTCTGTGGCAAGACTTTAGCAGCAGCCATCCTGAGCCCCAAGTGCTAAAATCTAGCATGATACAACAAACAGAACAGGAGTACTTGTGGCACCTTAGAGACTAGCAAATTTATTTGAGCAAAGCTTTCCTGGGCTACACGAAAGCTTTGCTCAAATAAATTTGTTAGTCTCTAAGGTGCCACAAATACTCCTGTTCTTTTTGTGGATACAGACTAACATGGCTGCTACTCTGAAACATGATACAACAGTCAGTCTTGTAAAGTTGGTGAGTTTTTTTTCTTGTTGTTGAAGTGCAGAGCTACAAAATAATTAGTACTCCCTATTCTGACTCTGGATTGCAGTTTGCCATGACATTATGGTATTGTAGTAGATCGTTTCACACGGATACTTTGTAATGTCCTGACACTATCACAATACAAAATTGTGGTCCTCTATTTGATGCTCTCCTTTTCCACCCTCTTCTTAAGTTCTTACTCCTCCATTCCTACCTTTATAGGAGAAGTTACATTGTGAAAATCATTTGGGAAAGACTTACAGATTTGGTTTGTTGGACCAGTTCAGATAATTTTTTGATCACTGGCTCCAGACCAATTATCAGAGAACTTCCGTCCCTGCGAACAAATATATGGGACTGTCTTGCGTCTCCAATTAACTCTTGGCAATGAGTGTTGTCCATAAATACCTGGCAAAGTAAATGGTTATATGTTTCCAGTGTTGTGGCTGTGTTGGTCCCAGGATATTAGAGAGACAAGGTGGGTGAGGTAATATCTTTTATTGGACCAAGTTCTGTTGGTGAAAGAGACAAGCTTCAGGTCTGGGAAAGATACTCAGAGTATCACAGCTAAATACAAGGTGGAACAGATGGTTTAGCATAAGTGGTGAACACACATTGAAGATTCAGCACAGAATCTGCTGAGCGAGCCTTGCCTTTGGCAGACTGTCTCGCTGGGCGTTCAACAATCACAACATCAGAACACACATTAGACTTTTAGTTTATAAAGTGGTGGTAATCCCAACTCTCCTCTGTGGCTGTGAGATTTGGGTTACACCTGAAAAACCTGGAATGCCAGAACCAGCACTTTCTTCGGAAGATCCTCAACATAAAGTGGGAGGATCACCGCACTAATGTTGGACTCTGTGAGGACACTGACATCTTCAGTGTTGCGGCCCTGATTATCCAAGGTGGAGTGGGCACTTTGTGCGCATGCCTGATGTATGTTTACCAAAACAATTGCTGTACGCCCAACTCACCAAAGGAGAAAGGAAATGGGGAGGCCAAAAGAAACACTTTAAAGACATCCTCAAGATAAACATCAAGAGATGTGGCATCGACATCACACACTGGGAGACAGTAGCCCAGGATAGAGACAACTGGTGAAGACATGTCAGAGAAGGGACTTCCACTTTCGAGGAAAATTGCTTTGTCCTGGTTGCAGAAAAATGCCAGAAAAGAGAGGACAGATGATTGTCACACAGCAATCGTGGCCCAACCCTAACTTCCAATACTGCCTGCAATGTCTGCCAATGAGCCTGCAGCTCAAGGATTGGACCTCTGTCACCACAAGACCCATAAAAAAATAAAACCTGTGAAAGAGATCATCCTCGACCTTGAGGGATTGCCACCGATCACACATTGTAAGAGAGCAAGGTGAAGTGGCACCTCTGTAGTCATAGGACAAAAAAATGGAGTGAGTGGATTACAGATTGTTGTTATAAGCCATAAATCTAGTATCTTTATTAAGACCATGATTTATAGTGTCTAGCAAAGTTATTAATTTAAGCTCCCAGGCTCATCTTTTGAAGGTTTCCTGTGAGGATGAGGACTGAGAGGTTAGATATGAAGTGATTGTTCTGTGAAAAGTGTTTGTCCACGGATGATATGGTGTTTTTTAGGGATGTCAAGTGATTAAAAAAATTCATTGCAATTAATCACAGTTTTAATTGCACTGTTAAACAATAATAGAATACCATTTATTTAAATATTTTGGTAGGTTTTTTTATATTTTCATATATGGACTTGGGGCTCCAGCCCTCCTCAGAGTGCAGGGTTCCCTCCCAGCTCAGACATATATGCTTAATGTGTTTTAAAAAATTAATACGTTAATTTTGTTTTCAGTTAATCACAGGTGTTAGTGGTGGTTAATTGACAACCCTGGTGTTTTGACTTTTATAATTTTTCTGTGCAAGTTCATTTGAGAGTATAGTGATTGTATGGTTTCATCCACATAGTTCTTGGGGCATTTAGTGTGTTAGATGAGGTACATCACATGTTGTGATAGGCATGTGTAGGACCCAGGGATCTTGAAAGGTCTGTTCCGTGGGGGGTATATGTCTGCAGGTTTTGATTGTATGTGAGACTGAGATAGTAAAGTGTAATGAAAAGCTAGTACCATCCCATTAAACAAGAATGCCACCATCTGTCTTGTTGACATCTGGCAGGCTGCCAGCAAATATCAAATAATTTAGTTACTGTCAATTGCTGCTTTCCCTTGGAATGAAGAACTTGTATCTTCATATTCATTTCCTGTCGTGACCTTCTTCAGTCACCTTGACTCCAAAATTAATTGGAACGCTGAAAATAAAACTGAAATTGCAATCTACAAACAGCTCTGCAGCCCAAAGCCAGGCTTCAGACTTCCCTCTCCCTGTGAGGATGACATGAGTTGCCAAATCTTGCTTGTTCACCCATTCCTTGGATCCAAGAACTCTGGTTTTAACTGGGCTTAATCCAAATTTTTTGCGATTAAAATCTGATTTCACATTTCATAGCAGTTATCTTTTAAAATGTGTGTCTCTGGGGAAGAGCGGGGTGACTGCAGTGCATATTACTTAATAAATCTTCATGAGGAGCTAACAGCCTCGGATATAAATACATAGAATTCAAAAGCAAGAGTGTAAATTAATATAAAACATAATGGGCACTTGAAGGGTTTTTCATCCCGTGATCTCAAAAATCTTTAAAATGTATTTATATGCCTCACCCTGGAGTGGTGACTTGTTTACAATCACATGGATTCAGTGGTAGAAGTGAGGATTTGAACCCTGTTCAGTGTTGATAAATGGAAAGTAATGCACATTGGAAAACATAATCCCAACTATACATATAAAATGATGGGGTCTAAATTAACTTGTACCACTCAAGAAAGAGATCTTGGAGTCATGGTGGATAGTTCTCTGAAAATGTCCACTCAGTGTGCAGCGGCAGTCAAAAAAGTGAACAGAATGTGGGAATCATTAAGAAAGGGATAGATAATAAGACAGAAAATATCATATTGCCTCTATATAAATCTATGGTACGCCCACACCTTGAATACTGCGTGCAGATGTGGTTGCCCCATCTCAAAAAATATATATTGGAAAAGGTTCAGAAAAGGGCAAGAAAAATGACTATGGGTATGGAACGGCTGCCATATGAAGAGAGGTTAATAAGATTGGGACTTTTCAGCTTGGAAAACAGATGACTAAGAGGATGATTGAGGTCTATAAAATCATGACTGGTGTGGAGAAAGTAAATAAGGAAGAGTTCTTCTTCGAGTGATTGCTCCTATGCATTCCAGTTAGGTGTGCGCACCGTGCGTGCACGGCTCTTCGGAACATTTTTACCCTAGCAACTCCGGCGGGCCGGCTGGGCGCCCCCTGGAGTGGCGCCGCTATGGCGCTGGATATATACCCCAGCCGGCCCGTCCGCTCCTCAGTTCCTTCTTACCGCCCGTGACGGCCAGTTGGAACAGTGGAGTGCTCTCTGTCCTCCACAACCCTAGCGTTCGCTACCTTTGTATGTATATAGTTGTTGAGTACTTAGTGTTAGATAGTTGAATAAGTTAGTATAGTTTAGGATAAGGGATTAAGGGGGGTTTACCCCTCTTTTTCCGCAACCGGTGCGGGCTCATGCCCAAGGCACCGGGCTTTAAGCCCTGCGCGTCTTGCCAGCGGCACATGCCGGTCGGGGATCCGCACGACTCCTGCCTGCGCTGCCTCGGGGAGACTCACCGTACAGATAAGTGCCCTATTTGCACGGCCTTTAAGCCCCGAACACGAAAGGAGCGGGACAGTCGCTTAAAACAGCTCCTCATGGAGGCAACGCTCCAGCCCCTGGCACCGACCGTGCCGGCGCCGAAGTCTTCATTGGCGCGCAGCGCACCGGCGGCCCCGAGCCACTCCGGCACCGAGGCTCCTCGTCCTCCGCAAGCGGCACCGGTGACCCGGCACCGTTCCCTCTCACCATCGAGGAAGCGTAAGCCAGCGAAGGCAGCTGGAAAGACCCATGCTGAGGGTCATGTCGCCCAGCCACCACCACCACCTCCGGTACCGGCTGTGGCCGTGCACCGTGCCGTTGACTCCGGCGCCGCAAGGGCCGTCGAGTCCAGTACCACCCTGCTCCCCGGTGCCGACCGCGGTTGAGCTGCAGCTGCCATCCACGCCCGAGACATTCTCGACGGCGAGGGAGCTCATCAAGCTCACGGAGGCACCGAGCCTCCGGCCCCCGGCACCGCCGGTGCGGGCTGTCGTGTCAGCGGGTAAGCCGGCTATGATGCGGCCCCCTGCCCCGGACGGACGGAATAGACGGCACTCCAGGTCCCGGTCTCGCTCCCGGTCCCGAAGACGGTCACCGTCGCGCCGCTCGAGGTCCCGGCACCGCTCAACATCGCGGTACCGGTCGCACTCCCGGAGACGCTTCCGGTCCCGATCGCCTTCCCGTTGGCACCGACGAAGGTCCGATTCCCGGCACCGTTCCCGGCACCGTGACTCCCGGAGCCGCTCCCGGCACCGCCGGTCGAGATCCCGGTCGAGCTCCCGGCACCGGTCGAGCTCCCGGCACCGCGGCGGTCGATGGTCTCGTTCGCCATCTCGGCACCGCAACGACCGGCACCGATCCTCGGCACCGTCCGCGGACAAATGGCCGACCTCGACGGCGCAGTCCATCAGCGCCTCCGCACCCCCGTTGCCATCTCGACGCTCGTCGGTCGCTTCAGGGGCTGGCAGCGATGGTCATCTTCCGGCTGCCCCGCAAGGTCAAGCCCAGGGTGCGCAGCAGTGGGGCTTCTGGGTCCCCTGGGCCCAGTACGAGACTCAAGGGATGTCTTTCCCTCCAAGGGCCCCCGCCTCCGAACACAGGGTACCGGAGGCCACAATAAGCAGACCGCCCCCTTCACCACCAGGTTCGGCTCAGTTACCACCTGATCCCCAGAGGCATCCTCGGGCCGAGTCAGCCGCCCACCCCTTAGAGGAACCACCCGTGGAGGCCGTGGTTCAAGGCCTATCCTCGTCGTCTTCACCAGACGAGGCGGTGGCCGGGACTTCTACAACTGACCCTCCACCGATTGACTTGCGGGCCCATCAGGACCTTCTTCGCCGGGTGGCGAAGGCTATCGACCTCCCCGTGGCGGAGGTCACGGAGGACGAAGACCCGGTGACGAATGTGATTGGAGCGGAGGCTCCAGTGCAGGTGGCCTTGCCGTTCATCCGCACCATTCAGAAAAACGCCACTACCATCTGGCAGTCACCGGCGTCCGTCCCTCCCACCGCCCGCGGGGTCGAAAGGAAGTACTCCGTCCCCCCCCACGTGGTATGAGTACTTGTATACTCATCCTGCCCCAGACTCATTGGTCGTCCAGTTGGTCAACGACAGGGAGAGGCATGGCCAGCCCGCCCCAGCGCCGAAGTCCAGGGAGGCGAGGCGTATGGATTTGTTGGGCCGCAAGGTCTATTCTGCAGGCGTCTCCAGCTTCAGATCGCCAACCAGATGGCCCTCCTCGCCAGGTACACCTTTGACATCATGGTGTCCCTGGCGAAATTCGCAGAGCTGATCCCAACAGCCTCCCGCCAGGAGTTCTCGGCGTTGTTGGAAGAGGGAAAAAAGTCTTCCAGGTCCTCCATCCAGGCCGCTCTCGACTCGGCGGACTCGGGTGCAAGAACCTTGGCCTCAGGAGTGACCATGAGGCGCATCTCCTGGTTACAGTCTTCCACACTGCCGCCGGAGGTGCAGTACACCCTGCAGGACCTGCCCTTCGATACTCAGGGTCTGTTTTCTGAAAAGACTGATTCCAGAATCCAGACCCTCAAGGACGGTCGCATAGCCATCCGCACTCTGGGGATGCATACACCTGCAACCCAGCGCAGGTCATTCAGGCAACAACCCTACCGGCCTTTTAATCAGCCCAGGTCCCGTCCCTATAACAGCCGACGGCCAGGCCTGAATCGCCGTAGACCATTGGGCAACCGGCGTAACCAAACCCATCCGTCTTCCAAGGCCCCCCAGGGCCCCAAGCAGGCGTTTTGATGGGACGCCCGAGGACGGCCCATCAGTCTCTGTACCGGATCCTACCCTTTTATTTTACAACCGCCTTTCCCATTTCTTTTTGGCGTGGTCCCAAATAACAACGGACAACTGGGTGCTTCAAACAATCCAGTCTGGTTACCGCCTTCAATTTGTTTCGCCACCCCCCTTTGCACCCACCTACCCCGTCCCTCTTCAGGGACCCCTCTCACGAGCAATTCCTCCTACAAGAGGTCAGGACTCTGTTGAGCTTGGGAGCCATAGAGGAGGTGCCGAACGACATGCGGGGCAGGGGATTCTATTCCCGATACTTTCTCATCCCCAAGGCGAAAGGAGGTCTACGTCCAATACTGGACCTCCGGGAGCTCAACAAGTACCTGCTCAAGCTCAAGTTTCGCATGGTCACCCTGGGGACCATCATTCCCTCCCTGGATCCGGGAGACTGGTTTGCCGCCCTCGACATGAAGGACGCGTACTTCCATGTCGCGATTTACCCTCCCCATCGACGCTACCTGCGTTTTGTAGTCAACAACGCACACTACCAGTTCGCAGTGCTGCCATTCGGCCTATCCACCGCGCCGAGGGTTTTTACCAAGTGCATGGCAGTGGTTGCCGCAGCCCTCCGCCGTCGTCATATACACGTTTACCCGTATCTCGATGATTGGCTGGTTCGCGGAGCGTCCCAGCAGCTGGTAACGGACCAGATGACAGAAATCCTGTCTCTATTTCGACACCTCGGTCTTCTCATCAATGCCGAGAAGTCCACCTTAACTCCGTCGCAGCGGGTGGAGTTCATTGGAGCGGTTCTCGACTCCAATTTGGCCAGGGCCTGCCTCCCGCGATCTCGGCACCAGACGATGGTCTCCATCATCCGAGACCTCCTCACCTTTCCCACGACAACGGTTCGGTCCTGCCTCCGCCTCCTGGGCCACATGGCGTCCTGTACGTTTGTCACCGCGTACACGAGACTCCACCTTCGCCCGTTCCAGTCCTGGCTAGCGTCGGTGTACCGCCCACATCGTGACCCCATCGACATGGTGGTCACGGTCACGAAGCCCACCCTCGAGTCACTCAGCTGGTGGCTGGACCCAGAGGTAGTGTGTGCAGGAGTCCCGTTCCACCCTCCTCGCCCATCCGTCACGCTGACCACGGATGCCTCAGCGCTGGGGTGGGGGGCTCACCTGGGCGACCTTCACACCCAAGGTCTTTGGTCACCCCAAGAGCTCGCTCTTCACATCAACATCCGGGAGCTGCGAGCGATCCATCTGGCGTGTCACACCTTCCGCACCCGCCTGCAAGGCCGCTGCGTCGCAGTGTTCACGGACAACACGACGGCAATGTTCTACGTGAACAAGCAGGGCGGAGCCCGCTCCTCCCTCCTCTGCAAGGAAGCGATGCTCCTGTGGGACTTCTGCGTGACCCACTCGATTCACCTAGAAGCGTCCTTTCTCCCAGGAGTGCAGAACACGCTAGCGGACCGCCTCAGCAGGTCGTTCCTCGCCCACGAGTGGTCCCTTCGACCGGACGTGGTGCACATGATTTTCCAACAGTGAGGCTTTCCCCAGGTAGACCTGTTTGCCTCCAAGGAGAACAGGAAGTGCCACCAGTTCTGATCCTACCAGGGTCGCTCTCCAGGCTCCCTGTCGGACGCCTTCCTGTACTCCTGGACAGATCACCTCCTTTACGCCTTCCCTCCGTTCCCGCTCGTCCACCGAGTGCTGTTCAAACTTCGGAGGGACCGAGCCCGCCTAATACTCGTCGCTCCGGCCTGGCCGAGGCAGCATTGGTACACCCTGCTGCTCGAGCTCTCCGTTCGGGAGCCCATTCCCCTCCCAGTGTGGCCGGACCTCATCACACAGGACTTCGGCAGACTCTGCCACCCGGACCTGCAGTCCCTCCATCTCACAGCTTGGTACCTACGTGGCTGACCCAGGCGGAGAGAGACTGTTCCACGGCAGTACAGCGAGTCCTGCTTGAAAGCAGAAAGCCTTCCACCCGCTCCACTTACCTCGCGAAGTGGAAGCGCTTTGTCCTCTGGTGTGATCAACGAGGCCTCAATCCCTTCGTAGTCCCTCTTTCTACAATCCTGGACTACCTCTGGTACCTTAAGGAGCAGGGTCTCGCGGTCTCCTCCTTGAAGGTACACCTGGCAGCCGTGTCCGCCTTTCGCCCATCCATAGACGGCCGATCCATCTTCTCCAGCCAGATCGTTTCCCGCTTCCTAAAGGGCCTGGACCGGTTGTACCCGCCCATAAGGCGTCCTACCCCGGCCTGGGATTTAAACCTGGTTCTGGCCAAGCTTATGGGAGCCCCCTTCGAGCCTTTGGCCACGTGCTCCCTCCTCTACCTGTCATGGAAGACGGCCTTCCTCGTCGCTATAACTTCAGCGAGACGAGTGTCCGAGCTTCGTGCCCTAACGGTTGGTCCACCTTACACCGTCTTCCATGCAGACAAGGTACAGCTTCGCCCGCACCCGGCCTTCCTCCCGAAAGTCGTCTCGGCCTTCCATGTCAATCAAGAGATCTTCCTCCCGGTCTTCTGCCCGAAGCCGCACGCCTCACCTCGGGAGCAACAGCTTCACACCCTGGACGTCCGCAGGGCCCTCGCTTTTTATATCGAGCGGACGTCCGAACCCAGCTGTTTGGTAGCGGTTGCCGATCGCATGAGAGGCGAGCCGGTCTCCTCGCAGCGGATTTCCTCCTGGGTAACGGCGTGTATCCGGACATGCTACGAGCTTGCTCGCGTGCCACAATGCCGCCTCACCGCTCACTCGACGAGGGTGCAAGCCTCGTTGACCGCCTTCCTGGCCCATGTCCCCATCCAGGACATCTGTAGAGCGGCCACCTGGTCTTCTGTCCCACACCTTCACTTCCCACTACGCGTTGGTGCAGCAATCCAGAGATGATGCAGCCTTCGGCGCCGCAGTCTTGCACTCTGCCACGTCTCACTCTGACTCCACCACCGCCTAGGTAAGGCTTGGGAATCACCTAACTGGAATGCATAGGAGCAATCACTCGAAGAAGAAGACGGTTACTCACCGTAGTAACTGTTGTTCTTCGAGATGTGTTGCTCCTATCCATTACAGACCCGCCCTCCTTCCCCACTGTCGGAGTAGCCGGCAAGAAGGAACTGAGGAGCGGACGGGCCAGCTGGGGTATATATCCAGCGCCATAACGGCGCCACTCCAGGGGGCGCCCAGCCGGCCCGCCGGAGTTGCTAGGGTAAAAATGTTCCGAAGAGCCGTGCACGCGCGGCGCGCACACCTAACTGGAATGGATAGGAGCAACACATCTCGAAGAACAACAGTTACTACGGTGAGTAACCGTCTCTTATTTACTCCTTGTCATAACACACGAACTGGGGGTCACTAAATGAAATTAATAGGCAGCAGGTTTAAAACAAACAAAAGGAAGTATTTTTTCACACAAGGCACAGTCAACCTGTGGAACTCCTTGCCAGAGGAAGTTGTGAAGGCCAAGACTATAATAGGGTTCAAAAAAGAACTAGATAAGTTCATGGAGGATAGGTCCATCAATGGCTATTAGCCAGGATGGGCAGGAATGGTGTCCCTGGCCTCTGTTTGCCAGAAGCTCTGATTGGGCGACAGGATGGATCACTTGATGATTTTTCCTATCGTGTTCATTCCCTCTGGGACACCTGGCATTGGCCACTATCAGAAGACAGGATACGGGGCTAGATGGACCTTTGGTCTGACCCAATAGGGCCCTTTTTATGTTTAGTTGTCCTGTGTCCCATACTCTTTCACATACTGCTAGGATAGGAGTGCTCTTTCATGAAAACAGGACCCTGTGTACTCCGATTCCTTGGCCATAAAATTTGCCCCTTGCTAAAAGAATCTAAGCTTTCATTAAAAACCCAATCTCCATGATTTCAGCCCATATGATTTCAAAGAGCATCTTCAAAAGGTGAACTGAGCTGAAACAATACAGTAAGATCAGAATCTGCAAACAGTCTGAAAAAAATGGCTGTGGCAGATATTCACATGTTCATTAGTTTAAAACTCAGTTATGGCACTCTAAATGATGGCACTTAACTATTTCACTACTGATCTATAACAGAAACACCACAATCCGCATATTCCCCAACAGGTTGCCTTCCACACCTTCCCAAGTGCCAACAATTGAAAATTAAATTTTGGGCGAGGGGCAGTGTAAAGTTGAATTTAATAGCGCATTAAATAACACACACAATTCTATACTGATTGTATTATATACTTTCAGTAGAGTTGATTAAAAATAATTTTTTGAAAAGTTTTCCACAAATGTTTCTTTTTCTGATCAGCTATAAAGCTGGTAAAAAACCTTTAAAATTTAAAATTTCAACAACGTTCTTCATAAAAATTTCTATGAAAACAGGGCCTAATTTTCACAAAGAAATGGAGCCATTTTCCAACCAGCTCTAATTTTCATGTTTAAATCAATAAAACTATATAATTTTTTAAATCTGAGGGTCCTATCCACACTTGAAAGTTAAATCAGATTAAGGTAGGGAGTGAATTTGAAGTGCAGTAGCTGCTCCTGAGTGTGTCAACACATGGAGGATTCCAGAATAGTTAATCTGGAATAACTTCACGTGTAGACAAGCCCTGAGTGAAGCAGCTTCAGAATCTGCAGTGGCCTGGAGTGTTATAGAATCTAGTTCTAGCTATAGAATTTAGGGCAACCTTACCATGAATATGAGCATAGGTGCTCCAAAAGTGGGATGACAATCATACCACAAGATACCAGTTGGCGTTTCTTTAATATAAATCAGGTGCTGGTTTCATTTGCAGTTGGTATTCAGAATCGTTTTTTCTTGAAATTATGACATACTCTTTTGTTGGAAGGAGCTTTGCAGTTTTGAGAAGTTTTACTCATTAGGAAGACGGCTTTCTGAAATACCTAATCAGGTCTGAGGAAGCAAGGAAAAGGGAAGCGAAGGATGAGGCTGGGAAAAGAGATGGCTAAATGGAACAGGAAAATGTAAATTGTGGGTGGAGTTAGAGTACAGAAGGGAATTTGGTGCTACTGCAGTTTGTCAGTTTGACAATGTAAACAACTAATATATCTAATCTTCCCTTAGTTATCAAATAATGTTACACGTATTGTGCAATAGAAAAGTTATGTCATGTTTAAGTATAAAGGTGACACTGTTATTTAAATAAAATTGTAATGATCTATGATGCTAAGACCTTTGATTATTAAAAAATGTTCCCTTCTCTAGTGCCTTCTATAGAAAATTGACAGTCTCCCTCCCAATCATGAGATAGATATTATCTCCTTGTCTACAGAATGATGAATTTAAACATTTTGTTAAACTTACCCAAGCTCAGACAGGAGACCTGTTGCAGAACTGTAAGTAGAATTTGTTCCCTAACTTAGTCTTGTGACCCTGATACTTTAACTCTTAGACCAGTGGTTTTCAACCTGTGTGGTCCATCGACTTCTGGGAGTCTGCAGACTGTCTAAGATTTCCAAAGATTTCCACCTCCATTTGAAAAATTTTAGGCATCAACCAATGAAAAAAGATTGAAAATCACTGTATTAGACCATCCTCCTCTCCACTTAGTTCCTGTTAGCTCTTTATAACCAAGTACGGTACAAATTTTTAATCATCACAACAAGCTTGAAAAGTATTTTTTAAAACCTAATGGTCTTTGCACCTATTTACTTTTCACCATGAAACTAGACTGGTTGTAATCAGGTTCACTCCCACATTCTGCACTAGCACAAAGCTGTTGGGTTCAAACACATTGTATCCAGGGAATATTTAAATTAAAATTGTTTGCAGGAAATTAGAAAAAATCACAACCTTAACAGCCCCTTTTAAAATACAATCTAAGTAGGGGGCCTAACCTAGATTGATAGTGAGACACTCGTTTTTACTTTGTTTTTTAAACTATTGTCTATTACACTCAGGGTACAAGAAAATAATCCATTATATAGAGCACTGTTCCCTCAGTCATTGACTTCTGTAATTTTTGTCTGAAAGTCAGTGCTCTTAGATTCTTTGGTTTCCATTTCCTTTGTGGCCAGGCTGTTTCATCTGTTTATCCAAGGATCAATTAGATTTCCCCGGTGAGAAGGCTGAGCCTTGATTAGAGGAAAAGGCCATTTATGGTGCAGTTGATGCATGTTGTAGTATGGTGCTGACAATCTCTCTCCTTGTGACTTTTAATAAGTGCCTCATCTCTTATTAGTGTGGTGCTTGTTTTCTTTGCTTCTTTGGGATTACAGTACTGCATTTTCACATTGCTTCTTTCCATTTCCTTTAGTTTTCATCATTACAGAAACACCAGAAAAGGCCATAGATGATTTATTGGAGGATGGAAATATGAGTTTGGAAAAGAATATCTGGATCTGGAATTGTGCGGGTTTTTTTAATGGTCAGTTCTGCACAACTGCTTTCTTCTTGGAGATGAATTTATTTGCACTGGATTGGATTTTAATGCTGCATGTATTGATGTTTAACTGAAAATTGACATTTTCTTCTGTTCATGTTGCAACAATTGCTGTTCTCTGCTCCTTTGCTGCATGGTGGATTTTTGCCTCAAGACTGAGATACTTGTGAGCAGGTTAATGATGATGCTAATTGTTGGGGAACCCAACAGGGACTTTACTTGCATACTTGGCCTGTTAACTGAGCTCACAGGCTGATCATGGGTCACACACACGTGCTCCTGTTTTTTTTCTAAGCCACTTGGGACAGTATGGGTTGGCTGGTTGTGGTGTAATCCTTTTCAGAAGTTCAGCTATGATGCCAATTTTAAAAGGGCTCTGGTGGGCTGATACTGTGCACAGTTTCAGTAGAGTATGGGGGAAGTTTAAGTCCAACATGTTGTTGCTTAGCAACTAAAATCCTGGCTTCAACATCTGGGGATATGTGTTGTTTTAGCGGTTTCTAATTGTTTGTGGCCTGAACACTGCAATGCAATCCATGTACATAAAGTGCAGTGCTGTTAACAAGATAGATCTGATGGCACTGAGTTGCCCCCTTGATGGATTGGGGTAAGAACCTAGAGAGATGACTCTAAATTGTGGATTGCGGCTGCTTCGTTCATAGTGTTAATTAAAAAAAACAAAATACTTGGAGGAAGAAGAGGGATATGGTTGTGTACAGATGGAATGAAGCTGCCTTCAGAATTGTACTTTTAAAAAAGGTGTTACGTGAGCATCCTGTCATGCAGCAGTGAGGTGGTAATCCTTCTCAATATGGCTCTGAGATCTCGCATGGAATAGTGCATTAAAATGTGAGCATCTTCATACCAGAAAGATATAAATCTATTTTGAGGAAGCTCAGAAAAGAGAACAAATGAGGGAGCAGTAGGGGCTAATTTGTAAGGGAACACTAAGTTAAATGTGAATATTGGCTAGATGATGACTCAAAAGGGAACACAACTGTCAGTATAAGATGTAAACACCAAGGAGGGAGAGAATCAGGAGAGGAGTCTACAAGTAATGGGATGAATATCTCGTCTTTGTAGCGGTGAATAACCTCCTGACTGAGAGTTGTTGCACTGTGGACTAAATCTCTCAAGGGAAGTGGGAGAGAGACCTATTGGTTTAGGCACCTAAATACAGAAGACAAATCACTAGAAAATGTATCATCAAGGAGATGAGCTAGGTGACACTTACAATATACTCCCCATTATCCATATAGCACGGGGACATGGGTTTTATTTGGATAATTGGGACTTCAGTTAATCAAGAGGGAGGGCAGAAGCCATTCAGCTGCGGGCCTGTTGTCGTCATCCTCACAGTCCTGGCTGGGGGTCTCTACTCTGCCCCGGTCACTCACCGTAGGGCCAGTAGCACCCGATCCCTGTAGATGCAAAGTGTGGGGCAGAGCAAAGACTCCTGGTCAGGATTCTGCTCTGTCCTGCCAAGACCGCAGACTTCTCTGTGCTTTGTGCCTACAGGGATCAGGTTTCACCAGCCCTGCAGCAGTGCAGGGATCCCCTCTGCAGCTTCGCTGTCATGGGCCTGCTCACTCCTGTGACAATGGGGTTGGAGAAGGCTCCCTGTGCTGCCCCAGGAGCCATTCAGCAACAGGGTGGCCTCCTACATGGCCGGGGGCTCCTCCTCCTCCTCTTTGCTGACCTGTTTGGAGGTCTCTGTTCAAACTGTCACATTATCCGAATCCCTGCCTTGTCACCCACCATGAAATACAAGGAAGAGATTTGGATAATAGGGTTTTGAATCAACAGGAGTACACTGTATATCTTTTTATGACCTTATTTCCTTCATCTGCTATGCCTGTTGGTCAGATCAGAAATTGCATTTGTAGCTACCAAACTGCATCGTCTGGCACCATAATCCCAGGCAAAGTTGCTATTCTTGACCAGCTGCTACTGCTGAGGAGGAGGAAGTCAGGCTTTGAGATTTGGAAAATGAATATACTCTTTGGACTGGCTTCCAGTGCTGGACAAAGCTTTGCTGAGCTTGCTTGGTGGCAGCATTTCACAGATTTTTACAAACAGCAGTCTGAAAGATAATTTTCAGGTTTGGATTTTGATCCAGGAAACAGCAGAGTGAGCAATTAATATCTTCAGAGTGCCAGCAGAGCTCTGGTGAAACACGTGTGTGTGTGTGTGTGTGTGTGTGTGTGTGTGTGTGTGTGTGAGACTTGTTTGGTGCTTTGTAGAGATAAAGTTGTTTGCAGTGCTGTTGTAGCCACGTTGGTCCCAGGATATTAGAGAGAGAAGCTTTTGTGTAAGCTTGAAAGCTCGTCTCTTTCGCTAACAGAAGTTGGTCCAATAAAAGAGATAAAAAGGACATTTTTCTTTCTGTCATTATTTGCCATTAAGCTGCCAGATGACGACAGACCATGGCAGGTGGGAATGTGGGTGGAAAAGAGGGAAATAATGCTACTCTTGGAAAATCGTCCTTTTCGTGTATTTCTTGTAGTTTTATTAATTTAATTGAATGTTAGGGAGCTGATAATACTGAAGTGAAGAGCAGTGGTGAAAAGCTTGTCAAAAGTGCATTTTAAGGGTGGATTTGGAGGAGGATGACTGTGACTGCATGGTACCCTGGAAGAGGGAAAATATAGCCATACCTAATGGACATCAGTATAGCAGACTAAGCTGCGGTAACAAGGTTTATTTTCTTGCAACCTTACGGAGATTTCTGGTCCAGACACACTTGTAAAATCCTTTGAGAGTCTCAGATAAATTACTGTATAAATGTAGTCTTGCTAATTTTTCTGCTAGTCATAAAGGATTGTTAACACCAATTTGTGTTGCTTCCAATATAATACTAATAGTAAATATTTGTATAATGGTAGCTTCTAAGGGCCCAAGCTGGAATTTTGGCCTTAATTGTGCTTTGTACTATATAGACACAAAAAAGAAACTGTCCCTGCTCTTAAGGGCTTACAGTGCCAATCCCGCAAGTAACCCAGGGTTATTTTCTTGTCCCTGGTCTCCATGGATGTGGGTGGACAGGCCCAGTCTGTTTGCTTTTTAAGGTGGACTGTAAAGTTTTGCTGCAGTTCAAACCTTCTTTATAAGATTATGGCTGTTGTTCAGAAATGTAATTTATTGCAGTATTTTAGCAAAATGACCTCCCTAAGATCCTGAGAAATTTGAGCTATAGACATTGTGGGTTCCTTTCCAGAGCCAGTGACCATGCAAGTACCATAAACAATGCATGGGAATATAGGGAATTTAGAATGACATGTTTTTTCAGAGAAACTATGGAGTCTGCAGCTCAGTCCCTCCTGAAGTTCTTAGGAAAGTAGTGACAATTTCAAATGTTAAATTTATTACATCTTAATTACTATAACTTTTCTTTTCAACACTTAGCAAAGAGTTATGGAAACACCTTTAATATTGGGCTTTTGTTAATATGGGTTGAATTAAGTATCTGTGTCGTATAGTGAATTGGTGTGAATATTGCCATGCAGTTAACTATTGCTATCTGGCTTCTTTCAAAACTGAGACCATCTCATCATATTCGTCCTCCATCTAAGTTGCGTATCTGTCCAAACCCCCCCCCCCCCCCCCCTGTTTCTGGGCTTCTATGGTGTTGACCCTTATATTGGCCCCCTTACCCAGACCCATTCTAATATGTATCCATCTTTCAAGTCTCTTCTGAAAACATGCTCATAGACCCTATTCTTCTTTGAGTTATTGTCCCTATGGATGTTCCACATCAGGATGTGCATGCACCTGAGCACTCTTGATTGGAGATTTTTGTCACCAGTGTCCATGGTTCTGTGCCCATGCCCTATTTATCTGTGCTCTGGTGTGAGGGATTATAGGGAGGGGCAGACCTGCCACTGCTTCAGTTCATTCTCAGTTGTCTGTGGCTTGAGACAAAGCATCGCAGTATCTGCTAGCTAAGTGTGCTTGCTTGCTGACTTTTTTTCTTCTTGTTTACTTTTGTTTTTGTTTGTTTCATTTCATTTTCTTCTTTAATGTAGCACAGCTTTGTTTTTGGGGGTGTTCCTACTCCTTATTTTCACCTGGTCAGTGCCTGTGTTCCACTCAGCCCCTCTCCATCTGTGGCCTTTCCTCGTGGGTTATGTCAAAGACCCTGGGCTTCAAACCCTGCTAGACCTGCCACAGGTCATTTCCCCCCTCAGCCACAGGCATTCCAGCTGCCTCAGACAGTCCCACGTCCCTTCCAAATGTGAGGGCTGCTCCAGTTTCAAATGCAGAGCCAGAAAGCTGAGAGAGGATAGATTGAAACTCGCTTCTTATGGAGTGTTTCCTGAGACCTGTAAAGTCAAAGCTTATTCCCCCCACCCAAAAAAAACAAAAACAAAAAAGTATATTGGCCTCAACTGCTCAGCTTGCTCTGGTGACTGCACAAGCCTTGGTTCCAGTAAGCAAAGACCCAGGAGTCCTTCAGTGTGTACAGTGACCCTGGAATAAAAGACCTGTGGTACAGCTGTGACTGGTCCAGGTCAGCTGACTCAGGCTCGCAGCAAGCAAGCAGCAAGCAACAGTCTCACATGTCACCAGCAGCAGTACCAGAACTGGAGCCTTTGAAACTAAAGGACTCCTTGAAGAACAAGGACTCAAAGTCAGCATCTGTGGTGTAGTTTTCCATGGGCCATGATAAAGAGCTCATGGACCACCCTTCAGTACTGTCCCAGTATCTCTTGATGTGGTGACTCCCAAGTAAGAGTACCCAGATTCTCCATTACCATCCACGTTCCTCTCTCATGAGGACCTTCAAATCTTGGAAGAGGCTGAGTCCCTCTGCTGAAGGATCCCAAGAGGGATTTCCTGCCAATACTGATATACCCTCAGGTACTACTGCACCCTTCCATGAAGATGCAGCCGCCAGTATTGGTGCAATTGCTGGTCCCTCCCCAGCTTCTGGTAACAGTGTGAGCACCGATACCAAAACCTGTTGATCTTCTGCTGGACAAAGATGCTTCCTCAGACTCAGATGTGTCTGTTCATGATTCCACCACCTTCCTCTTCCAACCTTCCTTGAGGTGCATCCTGAGGAGGAGGACCCCAGTAGAGGTCTGATCCATCAACCCTGGCAAGGGCACCCCATGGGGTTGACTCCTTTATGTTCCACCACAGTGGTCTTTTTTGGAACCTTGGGCCCCCTTGGAACCCTTGGGCAAGAAGCCCCTCCAAGAACAGCTGTCACTGGCACCTCTGTGTCCTCTTCCTCAGGTAGAACCCCCAGAAGAGCAGGAGCTAGGTAGAGAGGAGGAGACACCACTTTCTCAGAAATTCTCCTCCTCAGTAGATGAAGCTGTTATCTCCCCTCTACCCCCCTTGCCATCTAGTGTGGATGACTTTATGGTCTTTCAGGACCTCATGAAAAGGATTGCAAAGACCTTACAGATTCTGCTACAGGAGATACAAGAACCCCAGATTTCCCTGCTGGGCATCTTGCATTCTACTTCCTAAGGCAAGATTGCCTTGCCCATCAGTGACTGTTGTCACCAGCCTGTACGATGTGGCAAGCACCACTGACCATACCACCTGCTTGTAAGTGGGCTGATAAAAAGCATGATATTCCTGCCAAAAGTTTGGAGTATCTTTTTCTCCCACCCCTCTCCTAACTCTATTGTTGATGGTGCTGTCAACAAAAGAAATAGATGGAATCAATCTAGAACAACCCCTTCTGACAAGGAGTTTTAAGTGCCTGGACCTTCTTGGCTGCAAAAGCTATTCCTCAACCACTCTGCAATTAAAAGTTGCCAACTATCAGGCCTTGATGGCAAAATGCGACTTTACAAATTGCTCCAAATTTTCTCATTTTATGGAATATCTGCCACAAGACCAGAGGGAGCAGTTTCAGGCTTCTAGAGATGGTTTTGATAGGCTGTTTCATCCAGTTCAGCTTCACCCCACCCCCATCCTCCTTCCCTGTTTCTTTTCAGGGACCCTTCTCATGGGTGTCTCAGACAGGAGGTACAATCTGTCTTACCCAAAGGGTGATCAAACCCATTTCCACTGCACTTTGTTGGGGGAAAGGGTTCTATTTTAGGTACTTCCTGGTTTCCAAGAAAAGAGGATGGTGGAGACTGATTCAGGACCTCAGGAACATCTTTGCTCTCTCTCAGCAGTTCAGAATGGTAACCCTGGCAGAGACAATTCTCTCTTGGTTAGTCTCCCTTGACCTCCAGGATGCATACTTCCATATAATACACCCTTTCTATGACGTTTCCTATGATTTGTCATGGGCAAGGACCACTACCAATACTATTTCATATCCTTCGGCCTTTCAACTGCCCTAAGAATCTTTACAAAACTGCACTCGCCCATCACAGCATATCTTTGTCTGATGGGAATAATAGTTTTTCCTCACCTGAGTGACTGGCTCCTCAAGGGTTGTCCCTTTCTTGAGAAGCAATCAGCAACTATCAAGGCCCTATCCCTCTGCCCGCCTGCTTAACCAATATACTTCACCAGAGCCATGCTAAATGCCACTACAGCCAGAATATAGCTGCCCATGACAAGTTCACTACAATGTCCAGCTTCATTTCCATGCTGCAACAGAGACCACAAACCACAGGGTGTTTTCTCAACTCGGCCTTTTGGCAGCCTGTATGTTCGTAACACCCCTAACGAGACTACATTTCCGATTGTCTTCAAGCCTGGCTTAAGTCTCTCTACACGCCCAACAAACAGTTCAAGTGAGGGTCAATACCTCAGAGACCTCAAATCCCTCAGCATGGGGAAGGATCCTCTAAAGTTTGGTGCACAAGTCCATTCTCATGTTTTATCCCCACAAAGATCATCATGACACATGCTTCTTTGCTAGACTGGGGTGCCTGTTTCCAGGTCTTCACAGCCCAAGGAAAATGGACTCCCCAGGGGAGATCTCCTCATATCAACATTCTCAAACTCAGAGCAATCAGATAGGTTTGCCCCTTACTTCCTGTCCAACATCAAGAGCCACTCTTGATATGTAATGCTGGATAACAGGGCTGCAATGTATCATATAAATCGCCAAGGAGGAGCAAGATCCCAGTCCTTTTGCACAAAGTACATAAAATTAGGGAATTGGTGTATATCCCACCACATAGAGATCTTAGTAGTTTATCTACCAGGGCTACAGAATGCCTATAGTAGACTCCCTGAGCAGGCATTTTCATCAAGACACAAGTGAGAGCTGAACGACATATATTTCAGCAAATTTGCCTCTGATCTGGGGCTTTTGCTCGTGGGGAGGGCATGGTCAGAACTCATTAGAGGCACACTCTGTACCCCTTTGCCTTGCATCCTGCTGTGCACTGAGCCCCCTTCACCTCCCAGTGCTGCTTCTCAAAGCTTTGAACAAGTTGAAATGAGAGATTGGTGGCCATCCTTACACCTCCATCCTGGCCAAGATAGGTATGGTTCCCAGATCTTCTCCGTCTATCTCTACAGCCGCTTTTTTTCCTTCATCCAACAGTGGACCTCCTGACCCAGGAATCTGGCACCATGACCTACCCCAGCCTCTGATTGCTTCATCTTAAGGCTTGGCTCCTCAGTGGCTCTCTGGCATAGAACAGGATTTCTCTCCCGAGGTTCAAGCAGTACTGCTGAGTAGTAGAAAACTTACCACAAGGATAACAACTGCAGAAGTGGAAGCATTTCCGTGCGGTGTGCCCAATGATCAATACCTCCTCTTGAGCCTCTCCTCATGCACGTTCTTGATTACCTGCTAAATTTAAAAACTGTATGGGTTTATGGCTGAGCTCAGTTAAGGTTCATCTGGTTGCCATCACAGCCCTTGTTCCCAGCCCCGCCCAGTTGAGGGGTTTTCAGCCTTCACTCACCCAGTCATTGCAAGATTTATTAATGATCTGTTTTAACGATTTTCCTCCTGTCACATATCTTGCTCCATTGTGGGACCTCAACTTAATCCTCAGTGCCCTGGGAAAACCCTATTTATAACAATGGAAAGCTGTTTCTTCTTCATTTGTCTTTTAAGATCTCGTTCCTCATAGTCATCACCTTGGCTAGAAGGGTACAGGAACTAGGAGCTCATATGGCTGATTGACAATAAGGTGACATTAATCCCATCCTCACTTTCTATCTAAAGTTTCATCAGAATTGTACATTAATCAGGCCATTCATTTACTGGTCTTTTTTCCCGAGCCTCACTCCTTGAGAGAGGGAGCCAGTTTCCACGCGCTGGCTGTAAAAAGAAGCTTTGTCTTTTATCTCAATAGGACTAAGTCTTTCAGGACTTCTCCCAGACTCTCTTTCCCTCACAGAGAGAATGAAAGGGCACCCGATTTCTACCCAAAGACTGTCAAAATGGGTTTCTTTGGGATGTATCTTGACCTGTTACGAAGTTTCGGGGGTGCATCCTGCACCTAGTGTGAGTGCCCATTCCACAGGGCTTAGTCTACTTCTATGGCCTTACTGAAGAATATATCCATCTCAGACATTTGCAAAGCCACCCTTGGTGCACACATTTTCCCAACACCATGCTCTTGTGGATGCTTCTAGAGCTGACACGGCCTTTGGTGTGACTGTTGTACAGTCTGCAGTGAATCCACTTCCTCGGCACTCTCCTCGGTAATTGAGGTAATGCTTGGAAACAGGGCCGGCTCTGGCTTTTTTGCTGCCCCAAGCAAGCAAGCAAAAAAAAAAAAGGGGGGGGGAACAAAAAAAGGCGTGGCTGGAACAGCAAAGCAGGGGGGAAAAAAACCCTGCAGCACAGCCGGAGTGGTAAAGCAGGGGGGAGAAAAAACAAACAAAAAAAACCACAGCTGGAGCGGCAAAGGGGGGGATGGGGGGGGGGCAACGGCGCGGCTGGCAAAGCAGGGGAAAAAACAAAACAAAAAACTTTACAGGGCGGCCGGACCCAGGGTGCAGGGGGACTCCCTGTGCTACAGAGTGCGCGCCTGGTCTAGTGGGGGGGAGGGAGAGGGAGCGGGGGGGGGGGGGAGAGAGAAGGGGGGCGGCCAGCGCTTCAGCGGGGAGCTCACCCTGCGGCCCCAATTGCCGCGCCGTCTGCCGGGAGAGCTCCGCGTTGCTCCGGTCGGCAGGGAGGGAAGGACGCGGGCTGCCCTGCCAAGTTTGCTGCAGGGCGCTCCCCTCCTCCACGCCCTACAGGGCGGCCAGAGCAGCAAACAAAACCAAAAAAAAAGCGTCAGTGCCGCCCTAGGATTGAGCGGCATGCCGCCCCCTAGAATCTGCTGCCCCAAGCACCAGCTTGCTCAGCTGGTGCCTGGAGCCGGCCCTGCTCGAAAATCTCCTGACATGCAGCACCCATAGGGCAGTATCTCAAAGGAGACATACTATATACACAAGTATATAGCACAGTGGAGTTGCTACCATAGTACAAATAAAACATCACCGCTTCAATGGTTTGTGTTGTCACTGCTCCCCTTTCCTTACAGATTGTCTGTTTAAACTGTGCAGGTCTGGGACTTCTGCAAGTGCCTCTTGCAATGTTGGCATTGTACAAAAATGATCATTCACTGCTCTTGCCCAGCCTATTATTGAACAGTCCTTGTAGATGAATTTTTTGCTGTCCTTTTTCACGGCTGAGCCCTACATAGAGAGTAACCGAGTCACTAATAGAGGTGGGCAGGAAATGGCTTTCCCATCCTATGAAAACTTCCAAGACTTCAAAATATCTCGTTCCTCATCAGACGAAAAATTTCAGAATTTTTCAATGAAAACAGAGATGTACCCAGTTAGCCACCCCTCTCCCCCACCATGGCCAATAATCCAGCAATTTGGGCACTCATGTGAAAGACCCAGTTTCAAGTCCTATATCAGCCATAGTAGGGACTTGAACCACTGGACAGTTGGCTATTTTGTGTCCATGCATCTGTGTGTTCCATCCTGGACCTAAGGAAACCATTTCTCAAACTGGTACATTCCTGCTACAAGTTTTGGTTTCATCAAATCAACATTTTCTGATGGAAAAACTTATTTTGAGACATTCCAACCAGCTCTAGTCACCAAGGCCTTGTCTGTACTAGCAAGGGGTTTATGATATAGCTGTATGGGTGCACCTTCCTAGTGGGGACACAGCTTATACCAGCAAAAGACCTTTTTTGCTGGTATAACTGTATCTACATTAATGCTTTTGCTGGCATAGGGATGTTTAGGGGTGAGGAGTTTTTGGTCCATCCTCTTCCCCCCCCCCCCCCCAACATAACTATGCCAACAAAACTTATAAGCATAGATCAGGCCTCACTCTCTGATCTGACTGGTGTATATGGGAAGTTATCTGGACAATTTTTAGTGCCTCCATCTTTCAGAGTTTGGCCAACTGTCTTGCCAGCCAGCATTTGTATTGTTCTAATTATAAGGTACATTATTGCACAAGTCTCATGTGCTGCTTGTTGTTTTAATAAGTAGTTTCAAGTAAAATGTTTTCCCTCTTGCTCTACTTTTATGGTTTTTCTCAGCTGCTAATTTCTCTGATTTGTTGTTGGCCTTGGCAACTGCCAGCTATTTTGCTGCATCCATAAATAAAATTATCACTTTTAAATGCAAATTGTTGGTTTTAAAGCATATTTGTGTGACTTTAAGCTGCATTTAAAGGAGCCAGATCAATATTGCTGGGGACTGAATCCTCTGTTCCCCCACAGAGCAGATACGAGTGGGCAGCTACACCTCAAGCTTCCCCTGTACTGTCCTATGAATATGCCTCAACACTGTTCCATAAGGACCGTCTCTAAGGGCTTGTCTGCATGAGAAAGTTTTATACTGGCATAAGGTAGGATGGGAATTTAATTTATTATAGTAAAATCAGTGTAACTTTCTGTGTATTCACCCACGAAAGCTTATACTCCAATACATCTGTTAGTCTATAAGGTGCCACAGGACTCTTTGTTGCTTTGTGTAGACATTCTTCTTCTGGCATGATTGCCTGTACTGATTCAGATTATGTTGCTTTGGAAGCAGCTTAAACTAAGGGCAGGTCTACACTTAAAATGCTGCATTGGCACCGCAGTAGTGCTTTAGTGAAGATGCTCCTACACCAATGGGAGAGCTTCTCTTGTCAGTGTAGTTAATCCACCTCTGTGAGAGGCGGTAGCTATGTGACAGGAGAAACTCTTCAGCTGACACAGTGCTTTCTACACTGGGGGTTAGATTGGTATAATTACGTCTCCTGGAGTGTAGATTTTTCACACGCTTGAGTGACGTAGTTATACTGATATAAGTCTGTAGTGTAGACATGGTCTAAGATGAGCAAGTGTCTACACTGGGAGTTCTACTGGTATAACTATACCGATTTAACTATATGCTGGTATAACTGGTGAAACTTTCCCATGTAGACACTCCCTAAGGGGAGTAATGGGGAGCCAAGCAAAGTCGTCGTCTCTCTGACCCATCAGTCCTTGTTGCAGTTGTTGAGACTGCAAAGAGGCCACTTGTAGTGGCATTTGAGATGTAAACTGTTGTACACTGGACTGAACTGCCAGCTTGTTTCATACAGGTTGCTGAATAATCCCCCGAGATGGTAATAACTTTTGGTCAATAGTTACCTGAGCTGTAGTCTAGCATAGAGATGAGATTTTGTATCATTACCAGTCTCTGGAGCTATTGAATCCCCACTAAAGACTGATTTTTACTGTTTTATGGTCACTGAACATATATACAGTGAAAGGTTTTTTGCTTTTTGTTTTTTAATAAGTGTAGCTTGGCTTAATTTAAGAACATGTTTTTTTTCTTAGTGAAGACAGTGCCTGGCCTGGTTCCCAAAAAGTGGTCTGTGGAGCACTTGCTGATAGTCAGCAAAGAGCTGACTAGTTGCCACATGATACTTCCATACTTAGTTTCTACAGCTTCTTTGTAAAGCGGAGCCTTCAAGCACATACAAGCAGCAGGAAGTAAGGGCGGCGGGGGGGGGGGGGGGGGCAGCCTAGTCACATCTATTAGGGGCTAACTGCTCTCACAGGTCCGAGCTACCACCGGAACTGGAGGTAGCACTACCAGCCACCAGTGAGGGAGGAATATCTAAGAGAGCATGCAGAGAAGAGGACCAGGGGGCTGAGCAGCTCATACAGTGGATCAAGGAACAGGGCAGCATGTGCTGGAGAAGAGAAGGAAACCTGCAAGGGAAGAAGGGGACCAGGCTGCAAAGAAGCAAGGTCAGATAGGAATGGGAGACAAAATGAAGTGTAAAGAGGATCATCTTTAAAGGAGTAAAGTTAAAACACACAGCGCAGAATACATAATGGTTTTCTAACATTGCTTTTCCATGTATGTAATTTCTGTATCTCTCTCTGATTGTAAAGGGAGGGGGGTACACTATGAGAAAATGTAGACAGCACGGGTTCAGCCACATTTGCTTCCAGATGCTGCAGCCTGGAATGCTTGTTTTTGAGACCGCGCACACGGGGTAAATGTTGCAAGGTAAAGGAGTTGCAAGCAATGGTTTCTTGCAGTGATTTTTGCTTGGTTTATGCAATCTTCGCACACTTGATTTGCATTGTGGATCAGCTGCTGTTCAGAGGGCCAAATGTGAAATTGCTTTGTGGTCCCATTTCTTTGACCCACCCCCCCTTGACATATTAAAAAGTTGGCTTCTGTAACTGTGGCTATCAAATGAACTTCACCTAAGGGTAAATTTAGAAACCTGTCAGCTTTTATTCAAAGGGTGCCCAGTAATAGCCTAGCCTAACCCCTACTTAATAAGACCTGTGTCCCCTGCAGAGCACAAGAATCAGTGACATACTCTGCAAAGAGACTCCACAACAAGCCGTGCTAGGTTTGAGGTGAATGCCATGTGTCTGGCTTGCTTCCATTCCTTAGTTACATGGAGCCAAGTGGTAACTGACCTGTAACTCCCAGCATAAGGCAAGATGTTGGGGGTGATGAGTTGGGCTTTTGTTTGTAGACAGCAACATTAGTTCTAGCTTCACAGAAGAAAAACTTGGGATTTAAAAAAATAACGGTTTACAAAATTAAATTAAACCACCTTAAATATGCTGGATATTTAAGAAAATATAATTTTATCAAAATTTTAAAATGCTGGTTTGTGCCTTTTTAATTGGGTTCTAATTTACACCTAAATGCAGCTTGACACAAATCACAAGTAAAATTAATCTAGTAAATAAAAAATGCATCATTCACCATTTTCTAACAAAATACAAAATATAAAATTAAGAATCTGAACAAATGTATGTTAAACTTTTTATAGTTGTTTAGATAAATGTGTATAGATATAGGGTATCCTCCTGATTAGCAAAAACATGTACCAAATTTAACGTAAAGACTATATTTAGTTGTAAATCAACATGAATGGTTACCAATAAGAATCAAACTTTTGTTAGGAAAATAACCAAAAAGTACAAATGCAAAACAAGATTAAAATTGATTCTCTAAATCAAGGTTTCCTGCTTCCTCATTTAAATTCTTACTTAACATCGTGATTTAAATAATTTTGGTTTAAATCAATCTATCCTGCCTCTTTTGGGGAGTTCATGCAGAAACCAGATTTTCAGCAAGCTAGCAGAAGTTGCATTTTACTCCCTCCTGTGCTTGGAGTTGGAATTTCCAACTCCTATCCTGTCCTGCTGTTGGTGACTGGAGCTATTCAAACTGATGGCATCAGTCTGAAGTTTGCGTGGAGTCAGAGAATAATGTATACATCAGTGATTTAGTATGTAATTTGTCTAGTTTTAGCGTGGGTTTTGGCAAATCTATTTAGATACTGTTGAGCTCCGTTACACCTTTTATTACACTTATTGTTCCGGTGGAATGGAAGAAGCAAGTAGGTAGGACCTGGAAAAAGCCTCCTTAAAACTTACCTGCCTAAGGATTAAAGGTAGGCTGCAGTGTAAGCACAGGGTTAGTGCAACTTGAGTCTGTGGGCCCTGGGTTTGCAGGCCCAGAGCTTGAGCATCCATGCTGCATATTGACTCTAGGTTTAGAATTTCTGGACCCAGGCCTTCCCCATCTATGGCTGCTCTAGCTCCTGGTTTGTGGTTCACTGTGTGGGAAACTTGACTGTTTATCCCGCTCAATAACAGAAGTTGTTGCACCCTGCCAAGTTCTGAACAGATCCTGCTAAGCAGCCATCTTTTGGGTTTGCATGCTCCCGGCAACTAGCCCAGCAACATGGAGGAGTCACCATTTGAAGAGTTTCTCTCCCTTGCTCTTTCACTCCTGTTTCAGCAAATGGGCAGAGAATCCATGAGATGCTGGTGGATGTTGCGGCAGTGGTTTCTGGCCCACCAAAGGTGCCTGATGGAAAAGTAGGAAGACTATACAGACATGGAAGAATGGAACTAAGTGATGCTACTCGCGACTCTTGGTGTAGTTGTGATGCCTCCTGCATAGGTAGTCTACTGTCCCTTGTTAAAACTGCCTGCTTTGCCATGCTCACTTCTTACCACAAAACTCTGTGTATTTTACTTCACATTTTTTGAAAAATGAGTGAAATTTTGCCTCTAAATAAAGCAATTCTGCCCCTATTAATTCCACCACTTATCAAATCTAGTTTTGCAAACTTAATGAATGCTGGGCCTAATAAATGAATACGTAGATTCCCAGACCAATAAATATTTTGCACTTATCATTCATGAATCTGAGCAGGTACAGTTAAGAAGTGGGTGAATATTGCATCAAGTGCAGAGAGGAAATGCAACGTGACCAAGGTGTGCTGAGACCACTGCTGATCATGCTGACCAATATTGTCTCCTCATCTCCTTGTACTCTCCCAGTTCTCTGTATCCATCTGTTGTCTCTTGTCTCATACTTACATTGTATCTCTTTGGGGCAGAGGATGTCTTTGCTCTGTTTGTGTATTGCGTAGCACAGGGGTTCTTCTTCGAGTGATTGCTCCTATGTAGGTGTGCGCGCGCTGCGCGTGCACGGCTCTCCGGAACTTTTTTACCCCAGCAACTCCGGCCTGGAGTGGCGCCGCTATGGCGTCTGTCATATACCCCAGCCGGCCCGTCCGCTCCTCAGTTCCTTCTTCCCGCCCGTGACGGCAGTTGGAACTGTGGAGTGCTCCCTTAGTCCTCCACACCCCTAGCGTTTTTCTCCGATTTTGTGTATATAGTTAGTGAGTTTAGTCATAGTTTAGATAGTTAGTTAGTGTTTAAGGAATTAGGGGGGTTCGCCCCTCCTTTTTCCTCACCCGGTGTGGGCTCATGCCCCAGACACCGGGATTCAAGCCGTGCTCGGCTTGTCAGCGGCTGATGCCCGTTGGGGACGCTCACGATTCCTGCCTTCGCTGTCTTGGGGAATCTCATCGCACAGATAAGTGCCCCATTTGTGCGGCATTTAAGCCGCGGACTCGGAAGGAGCGGGACTCTAGGCTAAAGCAGCTCCTGATGGAGTCGGCGCTTCGCCCACCGGCACCGATCCCAGCGGCGCCGAAATCATCCTCGGTCCGCAGCACATCGGGACCGGTCACCCAGCCACTGCCAACACCTTCGGCACCGGCTGTGGTAGTGCACTCGCAGTGCACGGGTCCGGCAGCTCCGGCACCTGAAGAGCTGTTGAGCCCGGTCCCCCCCTGCTCCCCGGCACCGCCCGAGGTCGAGCTTGGTCTCCCAACTACGCCCGAGACGTACTCGCAGGCGAGGGAGCTTATCTCTATGACAGAGGCACCGAGCCTCCGGCCCCCGGCACCGCCGGTGCGGGCTGTACCCTCTGCGGGGAAGCCGGCCATGATGAGGCGCCCAGGCGCCGATGATCAGCGTGCAAGGGACTTCAGCTCTCGGTCCCGTTCTCGCAGCCGGTCACCGTCCCGCCGACCCAGATCCCGACGCCAATCAACGCCTCGGGACCGTTCACCGTCTCGGCGCCGGTCTCACAGTACCGCTCGGTATCGCGGTACCGATCCCGAAGCCCCAGTCGACGGTACCGGCGGAGGTCCGCCTCTCGAGACCGCTCAAGGCACCGTGGCGACCGCAGCCTCTCCCGGCACCGTGACCGCAGCCTCTCCCGGCACCGTGACCGCAGCCGCTCCAGGCGCCGTGACCGCAGCGGTTCCCGGCACCGAAGCCACAGTCGGTCGTCTCCCCGGCACCGATGCGACCGATGGTCCCGGTCGTGCTCCTGGTACCACGACGACCGGCATCGACCGACGGCGCCGCCAGCGGACAAGCATCGGCCGTCGACAGGGCACTCTTTAAGCGCCTCTGCCCCCCAGTGGTCACGCCAGCCCTCCGTCGCTTCTCAGGTCTGCAGCGGAGCGGGTCTCAGGACGGACACCCCGGGACAAACCTATGGTCCACAACAGTGGGGATTCTGGGTTCCGTGGGTGCAGCACGAGGCTCAGGGCCCGCCCTTGCCCGCGCGGCCACCGGGCTCTGAGCGTCGCGTGCCAGAAGTGACTACCAGTAGACCCCCGCCATTGCCAACGCCTGGGGCTACTCTACCGCTCGCTGCAGAACAGCCGGACTCTAACGCGGCTGCTCCACCGCTGGACGAGCCACCACCGGAACCAGCGGTCCCAGGTTTCTCTTCATCCTCATCGCCTGACGAGGCTGTCGCAGGGTTGTCGACGGCAGACCCCCCGCCGATCGACTTGAGAGCGCATCAGGACCTGCTCCGTCGGATCGCGCAGGCCATAGACCTCCCGGTGGCAGAGGTCGTGGAAAATGATGACCCAGTCACCAATGTCATCGGGTCAGAGGCCCCCGTGCGAGTGGCCCTGCCGTTCATTCGCACGATCCAGCGTAACACCACTACCATCTGGCAAACGCCGGCGTCCATCCCGCCCACTGCCCGAGGCGTAGAGCGCAAGTACTCGGTCCCCCCCACGGGATACGAGTACTTGTATACTCATCCGGCTCCGGACTCCCTAGTCGTCCAGTCAGTGAACGACCGAGAGCGCCACGGTCAACCTGCGGCGGCTCCCAAGTCCAAGGATGCAAAGCGCATGGACCTCTTGGGCCGCAAAGTCTATTCGGCGGGTGGCCTGCAGCTCCGCATTGCCAATCAGTCGGCATTGCTTGCCAGGTACACTTACGAGATGCTGCTCTCGCTCTCTAAATTTACTGAACTCGTCCCATCGGCCTCCCGCCAAGAGTTCAGCGCCCTCCTCGAGGACGGTAAAAAGTCCGCGCGCTCCTCCATCCAGGCCGCGCTGGACTCGGCGGACTCTGTAGCCCACACTATTGCCTCCGGGGTGACTATGCGGCGCATTTCCTGGCTGCAGTCCTCCACCTTGGCCCCGGAAGTGCAGTACACCATCCAGGATCTGCCCTTTGAGACACTCGGGCTGTTTTCCGAGAAGACTGACTCCCGGATACAGACCCTCAAGGACGGTCGCGTTGCTATCCGAACCCTGGGAATGCACACGCCGGCGACCCAGAGGCAGTCGTTCCGCAGACAGCCGTCCCGGCCGTTTACTCAGGCCAGGTCCCGGGCCTATAATAGCCGCCGGAACAACCTGACTCGCCGCCGACCATCAGGCAGCAGGCGCAACCAGTCCCAGGCGTCCTCTAAGGCCCCTCAAGGGCCTAAGCAGGCGTTTTGATGGGACGCCCGAGGACGGCTCATCAGTCTCTCCAATGGATCCTTCCCCGTTGTTTTCCAACCGCCTCTCCCATTTCCTGCCGGCATGGTCTCGCTTAACGTCGGACAGCTGGGTCCTGCGTACGGTCCAATCCGGGTACCGCCTTCAGTTTGTTTCGCCCCCTCCCTCCCATCCACCCTCCCTGTCCCTCTTCAGGGACCCCTCTCACGAGCAGTTCCTCCTACAAGAGGTCGAGACTCTGCTGAGTTTGGGTGCCATAGAGAGGTACCGCCCGACCGGCGGGGCAGGGGTTTTTATTCCCGATATTTCCTCATCCCCAAGGCAAAAGGAGGTCTTCGTCCAATCCTAGACCTCCGGAAGCTCAACCGGTACCTGCTAAAACTCAAGTTCCGCATGGTAACCCTGGGGACCATCATTCCCTCCTTGGATCCAGGAGACTGGTTTGCCGCCCTCGACATGAAGGACGCATATTTCCATGTCGCGATCTATCCTCCCCATCATCGGTATCTCCGCTTCATGGTCAACAACATGCACTACCAGTTTGCGGTGCTTCCCTTCGGCCTCTCCACCGCCCCGAGGGTCTTCACCAAATGCATGGCAGTTGTTGCCGCAGCCCTCCGTCGTCGTCGGGTGCACGTTTATCCATACCTCGACGACTGGTTGATTCGCGGCCCATCACATCAGCTGGTAGCAGAACAAGTGACCGATATGTTGGCCCTTTTTCGAGAACTGGGCCTTCTCATGAACTTCGAGAAGTCCATTTTTACTCCAGCTCAAAGGGTGGAGTTCATTGGAGCAGTCCTGGATTCTCAATTGGCCAGGGCCTGCCTTCCCCACACTCGGCACCAGGCGCGCTGGTGGCCTGCATCCGGGATCTCCAATCCTTTCCCACGACGACGGCGCGGTCCTGCCTCGGCTCCTGGGCCACATGGCGTCTTGCACTTTCGTGACCGCTTACGCCAGGCTACACCTTCGCCCATTCCAGACTTGGCTGGCCTCCGTGTACCGCCCGCATCGCGACCCCATGGACTTGATCGTCACTGTCCCGAGGCCTACCCTCGATACACTCAGTTGGTGGCTAGTCCCTCAGGTCGTCTGTGCAGGAGTCCCATTTCGCCCGCCGTGCCCCTCTGTCACCTTGACCACGGATGCCTCGGACATGGGATGGGGGGCACACCTTGGCGACCTTCACACCCAAGGCCTCTAGTCGCCTCCGGAGCTCTCCCTGCACATCAACGTCCGGGAGCTCCGGGCGATTCGGTTAGCGTGCCAAGCTTTTCAGACCCACCTCCGCGGGCGCTGTGTCGCGGTGCTGACGGGACAATACGACGGCGATGTTCTACGTTCAACAAGCAGGGTGGCGCACGTTCCTCCCTGCTTTGCACGGGAAGCGCTACGCCTGTGGGACTTTTGTGTAGCCCACTCAATTCACCTGGCAGCGTCGTTTCTACCGGGCATACAGAACACGCTAGGCCGACCGCCTCAGCAGGTCCTTCCTTACCCACGAGTGGTCCCTTCGCCCAGACGTGGTGCATACGATCTTCTGGAGGTGGGGATTTCCCCAACTAGACCTATTTGCCTCGCGGACAACAGGAAGTGCAGCCAGTTCTGCTCCTACCAGGGACGCTCCCGCGGCTCCCTGTCGGACGCGTTCCTCTGCTCCTGGAAGGATCACCTCCTCTACGCCTTCCCTCCGTTCCCACTCGTTCATCGGGTGCTACTCAAGCTTCGGAGGGACAAGGCCCGCCTCCTCCTGATCGCTCCGGCCTGGCCGAGACAGCATTGGTACACCCTGCTGCTCGAGCTCTCCGTCCGAGAACCCATTCCTCTTCCATTGTGGGCCGGATCTTATCACGCAGGACTTCGGCCGTCTTCGCCACCCGGACCTCCGCTCCCTACATCTTACAGCCTTGGTACCTGACTGGTTAACTCACGCGGAGCGTGACTGTTCGCAGGCGGTGCAGCGAGTCCTAACTGAAAGCAGGAAGCCTTCAACGCGCTCCACCTACCTCGCGAAATGGAAGCGTTTCGCTATCTGGTGCGGACCAGAAAGGCCTTAATCCCTTTCTCGTCCCTATTCCGATTATCCTGGACTACCTCTGGTCCCTTAAGGAGCAAGGCCTCGCAGTCTCCTCCTTGAGGGTGCACCTGGCAGCCGTATCTGCGTTTCGTCCACCGGTTGAAGGCCGCTCCATCTTCTCCACCCAGATGGTCTCTCGCTTCCTTCAAGGGGCCTGGACCGTTTGTACCCGCCAATACGGCGCCCTACACCGGTCTGGGATTTGAACCTGGTTCTGGCCAGGCTTATGGGTCCGCCGTTTGAGCCTCTGGCGACCTGCTCCCTGCTCTACCTATCGTGGAAGACGGCCTTCCTCGTCGCTATAACATCTGCGAGACGAGTATCCGAACTCAGTGCCTTAACCGTTGGCCCCCCGTATACCGTCTTCCACACAGACAAGGTACAGCTTCGACCGCACCCGGCCTTCCTCCCTAAGGTCGTTTCGGCCTTCCATATTAACCAGGACATCTTCCTCCCGGTCTTCTACCCAAGGCCGCACGCCTCGCCTCGGGAGCAGCAGCTTCACACCCTGGACGTCCGCAGGGCCCTCGCCTTTTATATAGAGCGCACGAAGCCCTTTCGGCGTTCCACCCAGCTCTTCGTCGCGATTGCGGAGCGTATGGGGGCAAGCCGGTCTCCTCGCAAAGGATTTCCTCTTGGGTGACGGCATGTATTCGAACATGCTACGAGCTTGCTCGTGTACCACCTAGCCGCCTGACGGCCCACTCTACAAGAGCGCAAGCCTCGTCTGCCGCCTTCCTGGCCCATGTCCCCATCCAGGACATCTGTAGAGCGGCCACCTGGTCCTCTGTCCACACCTTCGCTTCCCACTATGCGTTGGTGCAGCAATCAAGAGACGATGCAGCCTTCGGCTCAGCAGTCTTACACTCTGCCACGTCTCACTCCGACCCCACCGCCTAGGTAAGGCTTGGGAATCACCTACATGGAATGCATAGGAGCAATCACTCGAAGAAGAAAAGACGGTTACTCACCGTAGTAACTGGTGTTCTTCGAGTTGTGTTGGGCCTATGCATTACAGACCCACCCGCCTTCCCCACTGTCGGGGTGGCGGGCGAGAAGGAACGGAGGAGCGGGCGGGCCGGCTGGGGTATATGACTGACGCCATAGCGGCGCCACTCCAGGGGGCGCCCAGCCGGACCGCTGGAGTTGCTGGGGTAAAAAAGTTCCGGAGAGCCGTGCACGCGCGGCGCGCACACCTACATGGAATGGATAGGGAGCAACACATTCTCGAACACCAGTTACTACGGTGAGTAACCGTCTTTTCTCAAACTGGGGGTAGGGACCCATCAGAGGGTCGTGAGCTGTCAGCCTCCACGCCAAACCCTGCTTGCCTCCAGCATTAATAATGTTAAATATATTTAAGTGTTTTTAATTTATAAGGGGGGTCGCACTCAGAGGCTTGCTGTGTGAAAGGGGTTACCAGTACAAAAATTTGAGGATCACTGGCATAGCACAACAGGGTCCTGGTCCATGACTAGGGCTCCATATGCACTGCAATAATATAAATGATAAATAATTTGCATAGGCCATGGAACAGCTTTCAGGTAACTATTTTTTGCTACTGACCTGAGTCAGATTTGAACAGGTGATCTTACTGTTTCAATCCTCTTCATTTCCCTGGACTGCTCAGCCCTTCCCAGGAATAGTTTGCAAATTTATTTATACAGTTCCCCAAATGTGCATGGCACTTTGGAGAAGTAAGACAGTTTCCCTGCCCTAAAGAGCTTACTGTCTAAATTGACAAGAAGAAATCGAGACATTTTGGTAAACATTGTGGTGGGGAGGAGAAGGGAATACAGGGCTTGTAGCATGCTGATCATGTGGCTGCTTTGGTTAATGAAGCACCTCTCTTGTTGGATTCAATTTTTAGTGTTTTTAGGCTTATCCTTAACCACAACTTGAAGGTGTTAAGTAGTGATCTGGGATAGAAGAGATGAATAGTCAGTTAAAATGAAGAGCAAAAAATATGGGTACAGATTTAGAATGTACATGTCCATTATTTATTCTAATATTGTGTTTGCTGTTTAAATCAGTGAGTCTCTTCCTGTTTCAAGTACTGATTCAGCAAAGGGCTGAAGCCTACTCCTACTTAGGACATCACTTAAGCAAGTTAAACATGTACTTAAGTGCTGTCCTGAACAGGAACGTTTTCCTGAATCAGAGCCTTAATTAATAGTACTGCTTTCCTTCATTTGCTGCAGTTGTCAGAGATTTGTGGTCAGTACACTGGATTTTAATTTCTATTTTTGTTCTTGCTGACTGTTTTCAGACTCCTTGGGAGATTGTGTATCTGTTAGCAGGGGTCAGAAGCTAACCTTTTCACTTGTCCCAAGAGAGTAAGTGCTGTTGTGTCCAGAGCTTTCAAGCTTTCCATTGATCATGTCAGAAGGAAGCTGCAATAGCATTTGGCTAATCTCAGGAGTCGTGGTATTTATAATAATTTTTTCCACAGGAACACACCAGCTTGTAGGGCCCTAACTGGTGTCAGTTTGGTTAAGCTTTATGAATCAAATTAAAAGTAGGATTACTTTGTTCAGTTTAAACCTTAGGTAGATTAACTGTTTTTATCAATGCCCTGTGTATGTATTAAGTATTTTATATACCTGTCTTTTATAAAGCACCTTATTGTGAGATATAAACAGGGGTTCTCAAACGTTCAATATGGATCACGTTTTATTACAAAGGGTATCTTCCCCTCTCCCCGTTTGCAATCTTCCTAACATCTCTGTGGCAACTACATTGGATAAGTAATACTAGGGGAGCATTTAATTCATGTTTAGCTGTCTTTTAATGCAGTGCAACAGCTGGAAATGAGAAGAGCCTGCACCATGTGGCCAGCAAGTAATTTATCTAAGGCCTTGGCTACGCACAAAAGTTTTTTTTTTTTTACAGCTTTACGGGTATCATGAAAGCAGTACCACCCCCCTAGTATGGATATAGTTGCACTGGTATAAAGGTGCTTATACTAGTATAGCGCTTTTTGTTTAAATATGGGAAGGAGAATAGAGCTGTATCTGTATAAGACAACTTTATACATACTCATAGACTTTCAGGTCAGAAGGGACCAACATGATCATCTCGTCTGACCTCCTGTACATTGCAGGCCACAGAACCTCACTCACCCACTCCTGTAATAGACCCCTAGCCTCTGGCTGAGTTACACAAGTTCCCAAATCTTGATTTAAAGACAGATGTATAACTGTGTCCACACTAGGTGGGTTGTACTGGTGTAATTATATTGATTAAAAAAAAAAAGCCAGCTCTCCTAACCAACATGGACTGGTACAGAAATGGTGTGCATACTGGGCCTAAAAGTCTTCGTATAACCAGTAACCTCTGTCTTACTTTTATCCCTTAGAACTTTGTCTGGAACTTCTCGGAGGCTTCCACCATCCCTTACTTCAACAAACTCAGCATGCATTTGAGCTCTGGTTGTGAATAGGATAAATCTGGCTAGCAACTTCCTGGGTGACTTGCAGTGGTTGAAGGCAAATGGCCTTACCTCCTTCCTTAGATTAATGCCCAACTTGAGTGTAGCATTGGTAACTTAGCAGGAGTCCTCCCCATTTCAATAAAAGTCACATGCACAGCTGTTCTTCTGTTTAATATGTTGGTATAACTGTGTGGAGACTAAAAGCGTGCAGTCTCTTCAAGGTGGAGCTCTGTGTATGCTGGGATTTGTGGGTGTTGCAGCTCCAGAATAAAGATGGAGGCACATGTTTTAAAACTCTATGAGCCGCACTTAATCAATGCCTGGTTTAAATCCGTTGCTTGCATATCAGTATTGTCTGTTAGATATTAGTTGGTTGCAGACAGTTCAATAGCTGTTTTCTTAAACCTTTTTTGTTTAAGGACCTTGGGTCTGTTTGCAAGTCTCTTTATCTTAAGCATTGATACCAGTAAGGGGCAATAAATGTCAGGTATTTTCATGATGGAATAGATTGTTATAGATGGAAACTCATTATGAGATTCCAAATGGTTCAGCTATTAAAATTTCTGTGCAGAGGTAGTTGAAGGGAGTCTAATTGCCTCCCTTCCCACGTTCTTCATTAGCATGGGACTTTCACTAGGCATTTCATTACCTACCCCCCCCACCCACAGCTGATTTTGGTTCAGACTCCATTTCTAACTAATTAACTGAATCGGTCTACACAGCCATGTAGCATGCAGTCTCTTTACTAGCTAGAACCAGAACTACGTTTACTAGGAGGCCCTTTTTTCTAAAATTATGCCTTTGAATGTACTTTTTTCGCTTTGCAACACACCCATAAAAGCCTTAAAATTTCTTCTCCAAATAACGTTCTTTTTTGAATATTCCATAAAATTACAGATTGACCCTATGTGCCGGCTGCAGAGAGAGGCTTCTCTGTAGTGGCTCATCATTGTCTTTAGAGTATGTCACCAGCATTTTAAAGAACTTATCTTCTCAGTTGCCCTTCTGATTTAGGGGAAATATTATCACCCATTTACAGGTGAGGACTTGAGGCCACAGAGAGGTGAGAGTTGACCCCTGGCCAAGGCTCCTACAGGAAGTCTTTGCCTGCATCTTCACTGCAATACGCCAGCTCTTCCAGCCTGAGTTTAAAGTGATACTTGATAGTCTGGGCATTTTAACCCACATCCCAGCCACATAAGCCAGAAATTCAGGTCTTATTAGCACACTGGGTCAGAGGTCTTTTCAATGTGGACAATTACGGGTAGCTCAGGTTTAATTGTGTTAGTATAGTACATTATTGCTGAGTGGCTGGAGCGGGGAACTGAATCTAGATTCCCAGAGCAATAGGATCACGTTTTGTTTGCTGCTAGTGTATGTCGTATATACTCTTTAATCAGTTCTTCCAAAGCAAATGTAAGCTAAAAAATCATCAGTTATGGTTGATATGGAAGGGCAAAAAATAATTAGGGCCGACAAGACCCTTTTCTTGGTAGTGAGTTGTATTTTAAAAAAAAAGCCCACTTCTAAAAATGTAAAAAACAGTATTTGTTTTTTTTAAAAAGTTGAGGGTTGGGGAAGAGAAGGAAAGGTAATTACAGTTGTTCAGACCGTAGGGGGCTTTAAAAACTTTTAAAAGTCAAGAGAAAGGAAATGAGAAAAACTTCCAAGGGGAAGTGAGTTTTACTACCTAGGGACTCTGGAGACAAGGAAGACCTGAATCAGTTGTTACCACCAAAGAAGTGGGTGTTGTTGTGGGACTGCAGCTATGTATTGGGTCAAGGCAATATATCTTGAATACAGCCAGGGACTGTAGTTTTTAAAGACTTCTAAAAAAACAAACAAAAGTAATGCGTAAAAAATATTCCAAGGGTAAATGGTGGCAAATCCCATCGTTCAAGACATTTATAAAAGAATAGATTGGGCAAAAGCCCTGGAGCAATACAGTGTAGCAACATCTTGAATTATCATAAGGAGGGGTGTGGTACCTAGTTGGGCCATAGGTCTCTTCTGATGTCCAGGTTCTAGGGGCTTGTCTACACATAACAGCTGGCAGCAGTGCTCTCTGTAGTGCCTACTAGTGAAGACACTACCTACGCTGCTGACGCGAAGAGGTTTCTTGTGCCATCGGCATAGGTAATTCACTCTTTCCAAGAGGCGGCGGGTAGCTAGGTTGATGGAGGAATTCCTCTCATTAAACTAGCGCTTGTCTATAGCTAGGGTCAGTTTTACTGTCGTCTGCTCAGAGGTGTGGATAATTTCGCCGCCCTGTGCGATGTAGTTATGCCAACCTTGATTTCCTAATCTAGAACCAGGCCTACCATTCTGTGAGAAAAATCCTACGATGTCTTTGTAGAGAAAAGCCAGATATGTTGAAAGGGAATTACTGAAGTTTTTGTCTTTTTCTGTGCCTTTTTTTTAGCCAGCCTGTAAAAAGTATTCTAGAGCTCAATTAGCTGTAAATTTGTTCAACAAATGTAAACAAAAGAGAAGCTTGCCGCTGATCAGTGTTTGAAAGGTTGTCAGTTGACATGCAGATGGCCACGTGTTCATTAAGTGTACACAATGTATACATGTAAGGTTTTGATTCCTGTTCACTAATTCCTAGGAATGAGTATTTATGTAAGGGGAAAATGCATACTGATTGCTAGTTGAAGACTATAGGGGTTGAATTTTAATGCGCCTGACAATTTTTTGTTCCTTTTTATTCTCTTGGCAATGGTGTTTTGCTGAAAGAAAACTACTTACTTGGCACCTTAACCGGTACTTTAGATAATTGTGTGTTGCCTGCTCTGAACTCTTGCTTGTCAATAGAATCCCTGGGGGCAGCTGCAGCTCTGCCAAATCTCATGGAAAGTATCAGTAAGAAGAGCGAGGAGTATGATATACTTGTGTTTCCTTTATTTTATTCAATCCAGAATCCTTTTATGTCCTTTCTAGGCGAGTGGAAGAGTGGGGGCTTAGGGGTCTCAGGTTTGTTGTCTTTGCTGAATTGAGGACGTAAAGAGAATGTAGAAACCTTCATGACTTGCTTTCCAATCGTGCTCCAGAATTAGCAGTAAGAGAGCCAATATCTGAGGTTCTGGTCTTCCTTTCGGTCGCCATCATTTATCTCTGTTCATCTCAAAATCTGGAATAGAACCCTTAAACACAGCCGCGTTTTCTGCCTATAAAATCGGGACATTTGGTCACCCTATCCATGACCTTTCCTGTACAGTAATTCTACAAGATTTAGCGGCATGTCCAGTAGGCTTTTCTGTTAAACAGGGAAAGTGAATGTTACTGACTTGTGGTTTTTAGGCAAACTCTGTTTAAGTTACAGTTTTGGAAAGTATAGTGTAGGCTAGCCAGCAGAGTGTGGTTCTCGAGCTGCATGTGGTTCTTTAATGTGTCTCCGGTGGCTCTTTGCCGCAGCACATGAATAGTAAAGCACTGTGTGATGAAATTAATAACCAATCGGTGGCATTCTTACTACATTATTCAAACCTATTGTAGTTGATAAAATAA